>NC_083728.1:43156586-43459616 GCF_028564815.1 Eubalaena glacialis | reverse complement strand
AAACTACTCATTTGAAATCATTCATGTTTGCTGCCTGGACTGGAGTCCCAATAAAAGTAAAATATGAAATTCTAGTTGTTTCTTCTTCACCTTGATTGGACTGAACAAATATAGTTATGCTGTTAACATTCTGAAACTTAACATATGAAGTGGGACAATACCATCTTCTTTCATATCATCCTCTGATAGTTCCAGAGCTGGAATTGGTTCACTTCTTTCTGCCTCTTCAAAATCCATAGATAGGGGTAGATTGATAGAAATTTTTACGTATTTCGGACACTGACCATTACCTGGACCTTGAAATTTCATTGAATAAAGCTTAACAGGCTGATTGAAGACCACAGTAATAAGCAGCTGTCCATCCCAATCAGATTCCAAGAAGGTCATGTCTTTTCATAAACAGTTGTCAAATCCATGCTCCTCACTTTCATTAAGACATTCACAACCAGCTTTGTTAATAAAAAAGCATAAAATCCATATAGCCTTTTGGAATATCTGTGTCCTCATTGCTTCCAGGGTTGTTTTCTAAGTGCTGCTTGATTTTTTCCTCTAGTCCCACAGCATTTGCTCCTTGATACTGATCAACTCTCACTTTGTTTCAAAAAAACAAAAATGTAGGTATTGCTGATTCCCTGACACTGATGTACACCTACTTCCAAGAAAACTGCTTGTGGATACTTATTACTCATAGAGCTGAATGCTGGGGCAATCCTTAAACATGGTCCACACCCTCGCATGGTGAATTTGACCATGGTGAGTCTGGAAATCTAGGTCACTCCCGACCCGTTTCACACCCACCACTCTCAGAGAGCCTGGCAGGGCGGCCACAACACCACTGGCTTCAAAACTGAAGGAGAAGAAGACCCTGGAGAGGAAGGGGGGAGGCTCAGGAAGACCTAGGCCTGGACAAAGGAGGTGGTGACCCTGGTGTCTTCTCCAGGGGCCCCCAGTGCCAAGTCAGGCCAGAAAGCGGAACAGCAGAGGGGGTGGGATGGGAGGGGGAGAGGAAAGATGAGGGAAGAGAAGGTCTATAATTTTATATGATGTAATCATAGATGCATTTATACAATATATAATGTAAGATACAACTAACAACACATTATACATATGAGATACATAATACACACTATATTGACTATAATGTGTTATACATTTAAAATTATATATAGTTTTTATATATATTTTATAACATTATTTATATATATACGTATATAGTGTGTATATATATGTATATATATAAATTTTTGGAATAGTTTTTGGAATAGTTTTATTAGGCTATTATTCACCTACCACAAAATTCAGTAAAGTCCACAAATCCAAAAAAGGAGTAAATAAAATGGGGCTGATAGAAAACTCTCCTTCTCAGGGTGTCTGCAGATGGCCCATCTGATCAGGAATTTGATTACATGGGTTGATCAACATATGTAATAGAGGACAGGATATTGAAATGTTTTCTTTCCCAGCTTCTAGCCTACAGGCTAGGTGAGAACGATCATTTTTATTTTTCAAAAGATAAAATTTTAGTTATCAATATTTCTCAATGCCAACTATAATAATTGCATCCAATCTGTTTATAAATCATTTCAAATTTAGGGCAATATCTCTTTTAATTTTGTGATTTTAACGTTTTTGCTAAAAGCAAAATAAGACAGGATTTAAAAATTCCTGGCTTGTTTTCTTTGACCACATGTGACCACATCCGAGTCTGGTTTCTAAGTTCCTAATGGTTTCAATCAGGTTCTCATTCTCCCTAAATTGTCGTTGAGCTGTTGAAGAGGGTTATAATTTCCTCCATATTTATTTGAAATTGAATGGTCAATTAAAATACACACTAACTAACCCCTAAACTGACTGGACTTCTAAGAGATTTTTCAAAATGTATTTAAGGGAATAGTAAAATAAATGATGCTTGAATGGTTAAAAGCCCTACAATTCTTTAAAAAGCCCATTTTAATTTAGGCTGAAACCCATGCAATGTGAAAAGTGCTACAAAGAACGGAGTGGGGGCAGTGAGGGTGCTTGTGTTCTTCATCCAAAGGAAGGTAGAAATAGTACAAGCAGAGAGGTGAAGATTAGCGGAGACAAAGAAAGGGATGGTGGCTTCCGATCTGGCACCCTAGCATCTCCTTAGAATTAAATGGATGTGAGGCCCATGAGGGAAGCTTGGCCCCAGCCTCTGGGAAACCAGTCTCACAAAGTGCCCTGCACCCCAAAGTAACAGACAATGAGGTGTCTGTCAGAGCCACCTTCCCTCCAAGGACTATGCCCATCTGAACAAGGAGTATACAGGGTCCAAACACCAGGGGGGGAGCCCCCCAAATTCTATGCTGCACACAACTTCCTGGACCCTTCTGGGAACTGGGGGGTTGGGAGGGAAGACTCTTCATTCTCACTGAGACTGAATCTTCCTCAACTCAAGTGAAAAGAGGACTGAGAGTCGGCTACAATTTAATTATTTTTAATTGAAGAATAAAGTATTGTGCCATATTTTTAAGCATGAGAATTTTTGGCAGCAGAAACAAGCTGACAACTTACGTTAAAATTTTTCTCTTTGATCTCTGCATTTTTTCACCTCTGGGAAAGATGTCAGACCCAAGCCGACATGGCTAAGGCAGTTACTTTGTTGCTGGAATTAGAACAGATGATGGAGGCAAATCCACAGTGATGGAAACTCTCCCACTTATATTTAACATGGGCCTTCTGGGTTGCATGCTTTAAGAATGGAGGCACTGTGAAAAGACAAAGGGCCCAGAATCCAGGGGTTGTTCAAAAATCACTTTACCTTGTCAGAGACAGCACCAGGGTACAGCTAAGAGAATGAGCTGGGTTCAATCCGAGCTTCACCACTACTGCTGTGTGATCTGAGGAATGTTACTTATCTTCTCTGTGTTTCAATTCCGTTATTTGTATATGGGCATAATCATGGAGTATCCTATAATATTATTGAGATGATTAAATGAGCTAATATATCCATAGCATTTAGAACATTGTCTTGCCCAGGATTAGGGCTCAGTGAATGTTAGTACCATCATCATCATCTTTATCATCATTATTATTACATGGGATTATGTCAGGTGACCAGGGTACTAATTTGACTTTATTCCTTTCCTTTTGCAAAACAAAAAGGACTAAATCAAATGGACTAATATCAGCTATTTCTAAACACATTTTTAGCAGCAGAAATAATTTTTCCCAGACATACTTCTAAAGAAGCTAAGCATATATGTATTCATTGATATTCTTTTGATTCTAGTTGCTTAAGTCAACAAGCAAAATAAATTTATGGGCTCAAATTGCAAAATAACCCAGGAAGGTCCAGCTTCAAGCATAGCTGGATACAGAGGTACAAACAAAGATATCAAGATCAGTTTGTCTGCCTCCTCTCTCCTCTGCTTTCCCTCTTTCTATTCCATTCCCAGGATCCTTGCCTCCTCATCACAGGATGACTGCTGGAAGCTCTCAGAGCAACATCCTTTTAATGTCTAATCTAGTGAAGAAGAGTGAACATCTTTCCCCCAGAATTCCCTATGAAGGTCCTGACATTCACTTTGATTGGCTGGCCTGGACCTCATGTCCAAGCCTACAGCAATCATAATGGCCAGAGGAATGTGTTGCACTGATTGGTCACTGGAGTCACATGTCCCACCCCTGAGGCTGGAAAGAAGCCCTGACCCTGAGAATAGAGAAAAGGAAAGGCTGTTCCCACTAGGCTTGCTCTGCACCCTACCTCCTTGACAGTCCCTTCTCAAAACCCCAAGTGCTCCTAATTTGAAACTCCCTGTACGTGGGGATCTCTAGCATTCTGCACGTTTGCTAGGATGCAAATCCTGTCGAAGCAATTACTACGTTCAGGGACCAGAGTAGTCCCCTTGGGGAGGTCCCATTGATTCTCTATCAAATCATAGTCTGCAGACAGCTACCAGCTCCAACGTCCCGTGTGGCATTGCTTTGTCTTTGTGTGCTCACATCAGTGCCGCCTACCACAGCCTTGTATCTAGTGGGGGCAGGAGAATCATCTGGGTTGAGTTCCACATCACATTATGAGTGATGCCTCCTCTTCTAGTTATTTACTGCAATGTAACCAACAACCTCAAAACATAGGGTCTTAAGACAATAATAATTTATTAGTGTCTCTCATGGTTCTGGGGTCAGCCAGGCTCCTCTGGGCACATCTGGCTCCCAGCTCTTGGTGGTTACAGTCAGAAAGCAACTAGAGCTAGAGTCATCTTGAAGTTTTCTACATTCACATGCATGGCATTCTGTGGCCTGGGAAGATGGAATGGCTGGGGCTGGAACAGCTGGGGCTCATTGGTCATCTCTCTTCTCTCTCAGTGGTCTCTCCACCAGGTACCTTCAGCACATGGCAGTCTCAGGGTTACTTCTGTTGCACTCCTTAGGTTGAGGCAATGACAAAGCCCACCCGATTTCAAGGGGTGGGAACACAGACCCTACCCCTTAGTGGAAGAGTGTCAAAGGATGCATAGCCCTCTTAAACCATCATATCGCCTGGGGATGGTAGGGGGTCAACATAAAATCATGTTTTAGAGGTTATCCTTGGTCGTGCTGTTCTAATTCAGTCCTGCCCTTGGCGGAAGTGAGGTGGGATTATCAGGACATACCAAGAAAAATGGCTTCTTAAACAACTGTGTGCCAGAAAAGAGGCTTAGACACCACACGTAAATGCAACGGTCTCCATCTGGGCACATTGAGCTATTTTGGATAGTTGGGATCCCTTCTAACCCTTGCAGAAATACTGTAATCTTCACCTTAGTGCAGTTTGAGCTTTTGCAATGGAATACAGCTAGAACCAAGAACAACATTCTCTTTTCCACTTACTTATCAAAAGCAGTGAGCCACTCTGGAGGGACAGTGAATACAATTTGATGTTATTATGCAGAGTTTGACCATTGGAGGAAAAAGATAATGTTATCTTTAAGGTAGGCTCTGGTTTTAATTGCAAATTTTAGAATGGGGCTTCACATACAGGATAAGAAAGAAAATACACAAACTGCTGACTGAATCAATGCTCAACACTCTGCTCTCTGTGTCCTCCTCATCCTTGGGGTGATTATCAAGCATGTAAGCAAAATCAGAAGTCAGACAGAAAGCAAGAAAGGAATGCATTTACATGAGCCTCCAGAGGAAACCATTTCAGACTGGATTATGGAACCCTGATTCTCAGATAATTGCAAGAGTGTTTAAGAAAAGGTTGCACAGGTGAAAGTGTGAAGCTATTGTCAAAACATGCAAATGTTTTGTCTTCTTTTTAATTTCCGACACCAAGTCAGTCCTAACCCCTTTTATTGGACCTTAAATGTCTCAAAAATAATGGAAGAACAAAACTTCTCATTATAGATTTGACCTCTTACTGGGAGCTAAGTTCTACTGAATAAAGAGGTCTAGATAAAATTATTAAACCAAAGCAAAGATGATCTCCAGCCTTCCACTCCTTAATGTGCTAACATTCGGATCTGCAAAATCCATTCTCTTCCCAGTGACTCTGGCAGTGCTAATTCCAGGATGCTATGGCCAACTCCTTTCTTCTCAAGGGCCAAGACTCTGTCCAGGTAACTGGCAAATGTTTATAAATCTGGTCATTCAATAGGCATTCAATTTGCATTTACTGAACACCAACCACATGCCAGGGGCTGTTCTAGGTACTTGTTTTACAGAAATGAATAAGCCAGTCATAATTTTGATGTATGAAAATTACAGTTTGGTACCATGTCTTTCTAGAAGAGCAGCCGTGGGAGGGGGGAATTCTATACATTAGTCATATCTACTGTAGAGCCAAGAGGGAGACCAAAAGAGAGTTTTCTAAGCTTTGTAGTTGAATGATGCTCCTCTTTTTTCCCCAGTCCTATACATATTTTCTAGGAAAAGTATGGAGAACCCCAGATGTAGCTGGTATAATAGCAAATGTTTTCTGTAAGGCTGAACTACTAGTTAAATTTCTCCAAGATAGAAAATCACAAATATTGGTTCAAAGTGCATGCATGTCATTCCCTATCAATGCAAAATTTTGTTTTGGGGAACAGAGCTGGATTTATTAACTAGTGGCTAATGCTGAAGGGAAAAGACAATGATGCTGTTGTTGGTGGAAAAAAATCAATGGGCAGGTGGAATATGGAACCCATTCAATCAACAAATATTTATTAAGTTCCCAGAGGTCCTAGGGTTATCATGGCAAACAAGACAGAGTGACTCCTGTTGTGAATTTTGTGTTCTGGTTGGGGAGACCGATAGCAATGAGCCCAAAAAAAAAATAAATTCTGTAATGATAGTGAAGATGATCCAGGACCTCGGAAAAAGAATGGAGGCAAAGATCGAGAAGATGCAAGAAATGTTTAAAAAAGACCTAGAAGAATTAAAGAAAAAAGAAACAGAGATGAACAATACAATAACTGATATGAAAACTACACTAGAAGGAATCAATAGCAGAATAACTGAGGCAGAAGAATGGATAAGTGACCTGGAAGAGAGAATGGTGGAATTCACTGCTGTGGAACAGAATAAAGAAAAAAGAATGAAAAGAAATGAAGACAGCCTAAGAGAACTCTGGGACAATATTAAATGCAACAACATTCGCATTATAGGGGTCCCAGAAGGAGAAGAGAGAGAGAAAGGACCAGAGAAAATACCTGAAGAGATTATAGTTGAAAACTTCCCTAACATGGGAAAGGAAATAACCACCCAAGTCCAGGAAGTGCAGAGAGTCCATACAGGAGAAACCCAAGGATAAACATGCCAGGACACATAGTAATCAAATTGGCAAAAAGTAAAGACAAAGAAAAATTATTGAAAGCATCAAGGGGAAAACGACAAAAAATATACAAGGGAACTCCCATAAGGTTAACAGCTGATTTCTCAGCAGAAACTCTACAAGCCAGAAGGGAGTGGCATGATATACTTAAAGTGATGAAAGGGAAGAACCTACAACCAAGATTACTCTACCCGGCAAGGATCTCATTCAGATTCGTGGAGAAATCAAAAGCTTTACAGACAAGCAAAAGCTAAGAGAATTCAGTACCACAAAACCAGCTCTACAACAAATGCTAAAGGAACTTTTCTAAGTGGGAAACACAAGAGAAGAAAAAGACCTACAAAAACAAACCCAAAACAATTAAGAAAATGGTAATAGGAACATACATATCAATAATTACCTTAAACGTGAATGGATTAAATGCTCCAACCAAAAGACAAAGGCTTGCTGAATGGATACAAAAACAAGACCCATATATATGCTGTCTACAAGAGACCCATTTCAGACGTAGGGACACATAGAGACTGAAAGTGAGGGGATGGAAAAAGATATACCATGCAAATGGAAATCAAAAGAAAGCTGGAGTAGCATCACTAATATCACATAAAATAGACTTTAAAATAAAGAATGTTACAAGAGGCAAGGAAGGACACTACATAATGATCAAGGGATCAATCCAAAAAGAAAATATAAAAATTATAAATATATATGCACCCAACATAGGAGCACCCCAATAGATAAGGCAACTGCTAACAGCTATAAAAGAGAACATTGACAGTAACACAATAATAGTGGGGAACTTTAACACTTCACTTACACCAATGGACAGATCATCCAAACAGAAAATTAATAAGGAAACACAAGCTTTAAATGACACAATAGACCAGATAGATTTAATTGATATTTATAGGACATTCCATCTAAAAACAGCAGATTACACTTTCTTCTCAAGTGCGCATGGAACATTCTCCAGGGTAGATCACATCTTGGGTCACAAATCAAGCCTCAGTAAATTTAAGAAAAGTGAAATCATATCAAGCATCTTTTCTGACCACAACGCAATGAGATTAGAAATGAATTAGAGGGAAAAAAATGTAAAAAACACAAACACATGGAGGCTAAACAATACGTTACTAAATAACCAAGAGATCACTGAAGAAATCAAAGAGGAAGTCAAAATATACCTTGAGACAAATGACAATGAAAACATGACGATCCAAAACCTATGGGATGCAGCAAAAGCAGTTCTAAGAGGGAAGTTTATAGCTTTACAAGCCTACCTCAAGAAACAAGAAAAATCTCAAATAAACAATCTAATCTTGCACCTAAAGGAACTAGAGAAAGAAGAACAAACAAAACCCAAAGTTAGCAGACGGAAAGAAATCATAAAGGTTAGAGCAGAAATAAAAGAGATAGAATCAAAGAAAACAATAGCAAAGATCAATAAAACTAAAAGCTGGTTCTTTCGGAATATAAACAAAATTGATAAACCATTAGCCAGACTCATCAAAAAAAAGAGGGAGAGGATTCAGATCAATAAAATTAGAAATGAAAAAGGGGAAGTTACAACAGACACCGCAGAAATACAAAGCATCCTAAGAGATTACTACAAGCAACTCTATGCCAATAAAATGGACAACTTGGAAGAAATGGACAAATTCTTAGAAAGGTATAACCTTCCAAGACTGAAACAGGAAGAAATAGAAAATATGAACAGACCAATCACAAGTAATGAAATTGAAACTGTGATGAAAAATTTTCCAACAAACAAAAGTCCAGGACCAGAGGGCTTCTCAGGTGAATTCTATCAAACATTTAGAGAAGAGCTAACACCCATCCTTCTCAAACTCTTCCAAAAAACTGCAGAGGAAGGAACACTCCCAAACTCATTCTATGAGGCCACCATCACCCTGATACCAAAACCAGACAAAGATACTACAAAAAAAGAAAATTACAGACCAATATCACTGATGAATACAGATGCAAAAATCCTCAACAAAATACTAGCAAACAGAATCCAACAGCACATTAAAAGGATCATACACCATGATCAAGTGGGATTTATCCCAGGGATGCAAGGGTTCTTCAGTATATGCAAATCAATGTGATGCACCATATTAACAAATTGAAACATGAAAACCATATGATCATCTCAATAGATGCAGAAAAAGCTTTTGACAAAATTCAACACCAATTTATGATAAAAACATAAACACCAATTTATGATAAAAACTGAAAGCATTTTCTCTAAGATCAGGAACAAGACAAGGATGTCCACTCTCACCACTATCATTCAGCATAGTTTTGTAAGTCCTAGCCATGGCAATCAGAGAAGAAAAAGAAATAAAAGGAATACAAATTGGAAAAGAAGAAGTAAAACGGTCACTGTTTGCAGATGACATGATACTATACATAGAGAATCCTAAAGATGCCACCAGAAAACTACTAGAGCTAATCGATGAATTTGGTAAAGTTGCAGGATACAAAATAAATGCACAGAAATCTCTTGTATACCTATACACTAATGATAAAAAATCTGAAAGTGAAATTAAGAAAACACTCCCATTTACCATTGCCACAAAAAGAATAAAATATCTAGGAATAAACCTACCTAAGGAGACAAAAGACCTGTAAGCAGAAAATTATAAGACATTGAGGAAAGAAATTAAAGATGATACAAATAGATGGAGAGATATACCATGTTCTTGGATTGGAAGAATCAACATTGTGAAAATGACTCTACTACCCAAAGCAATCTACTAATTCAATGCAATCCCTATCAAACTACCACTGGCATTTTTCACAGAACTAGAACAAAAATTTCACAATTTGTATGGAAAGACCCTGAATAGCCAAAGCAATCTTGTGAAAGAAAAACAGAGCTGGAGGAATCAGGCTCCCTGACTTCAGACTATACTACAAAGCTACAGTAATCAAGACAATATGGTACTGACACAAAAACAGAAATATAGATCAATGGAACAAGATAGAAAGGCCAGAGGTAAACCCACGCACCTATGGTCAACTAATCTATGACAAAGGAGGCAAGGATATACAATGGAGAAAAGACAGTCTCTTCAATAAGTGGTGCTGGGAAAACTGGACAGTTACATGTAAAAGAATGAAATTAGAACACTCTCTAACACCATACACAAAAATAAACTCAAAATGGATTCGAGACCTAAATGTAAGACTGGACACTATAAAACTCTTAGAGGAAAACATAGGAAGAACACTCTGTGACATAAATCACAGCAATATCTTTTTTGATCCACCTCCTAGAGTAATGGAAATAAAAACAAAAATAAACAAATGGGACCTAATGAAACTCCAAAGCTTTTGCACAACAAAGGAAACCATAAACAAGACGAAAAGACAACCCTCAGAATGGGAGAAAATATTTGCAAATGAATCAATGGACAAAGGATTAATCTCCAAAATATATAAACAGCTCATGCAGCTCAATATTAAAAAAAAAAAACAACCCAATCCAAAAATGGGCAGAAGACCTAAATAGACATTTCTCCAAAGAAGACATACAGATGGCCAAGAAGCACATGAAAAGCTGCTCAACATCACTAATTATTAGAGCAATGCAAATCAAAACTACAATGAGGTATCACCTCACACCACTTAGAATGGGCATCATCAGAAAATCTACAAACAACAAATGCTGGAGAGGGTGTGGAGAAAAGGGAACCCTCTTGCACTGTTGGTGGGAATGTAAATTGATACAGCCACTATGGAGAACAGTATGGAGGTTCCTTAAAAAACTAAAAATAGAATTACCATATGATCCAGCAATCCCACTACTAGGCATATACCCAGAGAAAACCATAATTCAAAAAGACACATGCACCCCAATGTTCATTGCAGCACTATTTACAATAGCCAGGTCATGGAAGCAACCTAAATGCCCATCAACAGACGAATGGATAAAGAAGATGTGGTACATATATACAATGGAATATTACTCAGCCATAAAAAGGAATGAAATTGGGTCATTTGTAGAGACGTGGATGGATCTAGAGACTGTCATCCAGAGTGAAGTATGTCAGAAAGAGAAAAACAAATATCGTGTATTAACGCATATATGTGGAACCTAGAGAAATGATACAGATGAACTGGTTTGCAGGGCAGAAATTGAGACACAGATGTAGAGAACCAACGTATGAACACCAAGGGGGGAAAGCGGCAGGGGGTGGGGGTGGTGGTGTGATGAATTGGGAGATTGGGATTGACATGTATACACTGATGTTTATAAAATGGATGACTAATAAAAAAATTTTTTTAATTAAAATAAAAAATAAATAAAAATAAATTATACAATTTCAGAGTAAGTGGAAGAGAATGACAGAGGTAGGTCATGTTTTAGATAAATTAATCACAGGAGGGTTTTTAAGGAGTTGAGATTTAAGCTGACCCTGACCAATGAGCAGGAATGAGGCATGCAAGGCTCTATGGGAAGATGGTTCCAGGCAGAGAAGACAGCATGGGACTAAGCAAGAGATCCAGTGGGACAGGCCAAAACAGAGCAGTACAAGGAGCAGGGTGACTGGTCATAGTACTTACCCAGTTGGTGTTGAGACACCTGATAGGGGAAAGAAATTTGGAAAGAATTTCTATTTGAAGGAAATGATCTAGCTATTTAAACAGGATTATGTACAGCTCAGAGGCAGAGCATTGAGGAAAAATTGATACCATGAAAGCTGGGTAAATTCTTCCTACATAGGTAAAAATCAACCCTTGAGATATGGGTAAAACTGAACTGACTGATGAGGTCCAGCAGCTGCTGAGAAAAAATGTGAAGACCTTGAAGCAGGAAGGCTCTGACAAGTTTAACTTTGGAGTCCACCGGCTTTCAGAATTGAGGGTCAGGTGACCTTATTCTATGGGGTGAAGGTAGAAAGTGATTGCATCCTTCTTTGCTTAAGTTACCATTCTGGAAATGTACTAGAAGACTGGACTCTTTATAAGCTTTAGCCACAGCACGTCAGAAGAGTTAAATTTTTAAAAAGAAGAAAAGGAAAATAACCAATCCAATGTTTTCTGTTCTGTGGTAGGCAGATGAGAATGACCCAAAGTCCTCAAGTGTCCATGGTCCCTCAGGTTCCCATGATAAGCAGAAATCCCAACATCATTTAATTAATACCCCTACCTGCACCCTGATGCTGACAGTTCTCACTCTTGGCTCCTGAGGTCACTGCAGGGCTTTGTGATTCTGCCGGAGGAAACTGCTGAGTAGACGTGGATGATGGAGACTATGAATCCATAGTAAGGCTTGCTTGCTGCTCTCCGTGTTGTGTGGAATGCTTTCAGATTTCTCTTCTCTTTTGGATGCTATGGCCAAAGGGTAGAGTTGACTCTCTTTTTCCAATGTGGTTTTTGCCACATTATCTTCCCTTTCAAAAATATAATGTCTTATGCTTCCTCTCTGATATTCTAGTCTATTCTCTAAAACTGTGAACTTTTCTTTGAGCATGAATTGTTTTCTACCTCTCAGGAATGGGGACTACTTCCCACTCTTTGCTCCTATCTCTGGCTGGTACATGGTCTGGCCCAGGGTCTTCTTCCTGTACTTCCACAGACCCCAGTTCTTCTTGGACATCCTGGAAGTAGAGAGGTTCCCTCTTGACCTTCCCATGGAGTAAGGTTTCCAGTAGCATCAGTACAAGGTCAACAAAAGACATACAAACCTTTGAAGCCATAGGCCTGCCTCTTATGATTGATTTCCTTTTATCTCCTGTGTTTCTCATAGCTCTTGTCTATTCAGTCTAGAGACAAAACTCTGCCTGTTATTGGAATCAAGTAAAATTTACTTCAGCCCCGCCTTGTGGTCCTTAGTCAAACTTAAAGGAAAATTGGTTTGGCGGATATTAAACTGGCTCACCAAATCTGTTTCCCTTTCTTCCTGGTTAGAACAGCTAGACCACATTTCCCAGATTCCTCTACAGTTACTTGTGGCCATGTGTCTGAGTTCTATCCAGTAGAATGTGGCCCATGAAGATTTCCCATGAGCTATCTTCCACTTTATTTTTTCCCTATCTATCAGCTAGATGGAGAGGACTCTAAGAACTAAGATGGGGACTCATGAGATGAAGGAGTCTGGGTCTCACCAACCAGGAGAATCCAGTGGACTTTATATGAATTAGAAATATATTTTTATATTTTGGGGCTACTGAAATTATAGGGGTTGTTTTTTATAGCAGCTAACATTACTTATCCTAGGTAATACAGTTGGTCACATCCCTTTCACAAGGTACTGTCCCACCCAGACACAATACATTCTCCTAAACTCCCCCCAGATCACCAGACCATATTATTGGGTCTTTGGCTCACTCCCAAGAGGCATGGAGTCTAATTAAGAACACGTGTATAAGAAGCTGAGGCCCCTCTTTCCCACACCAGATCCCTGATAGCTAATATTTAGTGAGCACTGACTGTTAAGAAAAGCAGATTTAATATGAAGCTAATAAAGCTTAAGCTTGGGGCCTCTCACATACATGAAGCTTTCCCAAGGCCTTGAAAGTGGCCTTAGCATGTTCACATAGTTAAGTATTTTCATAAAATCTGCAAATGCAAAATGTTTTAATTTTTTTTTAATTTGTGGGAGGGTATATTTAAATAAACTTCAGGCCCCACCAAATCTAGACACAGCCTCGAGGCTGAGTGTCTATCATATATTTTCAAATGTCATCCTCACAGCCATTAAATAATAGGTACTATTATTTTATGGAGAAGAAATCTGATGCATGAAGATTTTAAGTCACTTGCCCCAAGTCATGCAGCTCTGATTTTCTGGAACCAGAATTCAGGCACAGGCTCTAAAGCCCAAGGCTGTTGCCACCCTCATGGTGTCTCTAGCCCGCCCATGGGTCACATGCATGTGGCCCAGGGAATCAAACCAGGAAGCATGAAGCAATAGCAGCAGTGTTTAGTATATTTCTCTTGGCCCCTCTGAATGACTTCCTTTGGACTCACCCTAATTTCTTCAGTTCCGGATAAGAAGAGCTGGGGAGTTTTTCTTCAGGGCTACATTAAAGTGTTCATTTCATACAACAAGAAACACATAGGATTTAACATCAGAAGATGTGAATTTTAGACTAAGGAAACAATGGGACGTAATGGCACAGATTTTGCCAAGAGATTGATGTACGTAGCAGCAAGCAACTGGATCAAACGAACAAATATGAGCTGTCAAAGGCAGTGGAACAGCTTCAAAGCTCATTACTACCTCAGCTTCCACATGGTGCAAAAGAACTGGAAGATGTGGAGGATAAAGAGGCAGGCTCAGAAAGGGGGTTAAAACGCGTAACTCCAGATGAGCCTTCAGGGCCAGCAATGCCCTGAGGATTGTGGGAGCACACCCAGCTGTTACCTGTGTGGTGGTTTGATCCCCAACTAATACGCCAGCTGGTGGAGTATTATTTCCTTGTTGACTTTTTTGCTGCCACCTGGGGAGTCTTGGTAACTGTAAACAAAGATTTAGAACACTAATAAAGTGTCGGGCGCCAATGCAGTTTACTCTGTACTAAAATCAAGTAAGCTGTGGATGAGCAGCTGGCATGGGGGATCCCAGCCACAAGGGCTGGTGGGGAGCAGGAGGCGTCCAGGAGCAGGGAGGTGGGGTGAGAGAAAGAGATCTGATTGCTGAAGCCTGTCAGTTCAGAGCCCGACTTGGACTCAGGCACTTGGAGTAGATGCTTTTACATGGGCAGGGCCCCCAGCCCCCAGCTGCTTTCAGTGTTGGCTGCTAAGGGCTCACAGAGGCCTCTTTCCCCAGGAATTGCCCTTAACTGATGCCTAGGAGGTTATACCCCTATACCCCCCACCAGGAGAAGCCTATAGCAATGACTGACTGATGCAGGGGTACAAAAGGCCAGCTCCCTTGCCTTGAGGAGGGGACGATTGTGTCTCTAGAGCCTTTCATGGATCAGGCCAAGTTTAGATTTTGCCAGAGCACACATCTTTGCTTGCCTTCTTCCCCTGTCCTGTCTTCTTTCCTCCCTTAGAGGCTTCTCCTAAGCGTCCTTCCTCAATATACCCTGGGCACCTGATTTTTCCTGTCCTGGGCTCTGCTTCTGGGGAATCCGACCTAAGACACAGTGAGGGTTTTAGGCCCCCAGTTGCCACAGCTAAGCCTGGCAGGAAGTGGGCAGGGCTTTGAAACAGGAAGTCCCCAGAGATGTGCATTTAGGGCACATCCTCCTGCTATGTATATACGTAGCGGATGGCAGGTAGAAATTGAAGACACATTTTGAGAGGCAAGTGTCAGCTCCCGGGAGAAACGAGTCAGCAGAGGATGGATGTCAGGGCCCTAACCTGGAAAGTACAACTGGCACACTTAGCAAGAAAACCAAAGACTATCCCAGTGCTAGAGCCTGGGTCAGCAAAGCCAGGGTGGAAAATGCTATGACTTGTAGGATCCATGGAGGTTCAGGACACATATGTGGCTCACCAAATCCTTCATCTGTTGGTAGCAAGGCCCAGTTACTTTGTAGCCTTGTGAATCTGGGCAAGTTAGTTTTCTTTTCTAAATCTCAATTTCTTCATTTGTAAAATGGCATACAGCATGCACTCAAATGGTAAATATTTTATTATATACATATTATTCTAAGCCACAGTGAGTAATGGAATTTTTGCCTGCTAGGGGGCAGACCTGGATTTCTACATAGGGCCTACCTGTAGATCCAGACTTGGAAAGCAAAGGAAAACAAAGCTATGGGATAAAATGTAGGGGCTGAAATAATGGCCACATCAACCCAAAAGGCCATGATATTGCTTGTATGGCTACCTGTGGTCCTGCATCTTAAGGCCCAGAGCTCTGCGGTGCCATTTTTGCATCTTCGGAGCCAGTCTTAAAAGCAAGAGGGAGAGGGAGAGAAAGAGGGAGAGACAGATGTAAGCCAAGAATCCTCCAGATTTGAATATCACTTATCTAGAATTGGACCCAAGAGGGACTGTTGAGGACAGAAAGTTGGTCAATCAATAGTTATTGACCTCAAGTCTGAAATTGCAAGAGAATTTTTCTCTAGCTTGGCAGACACTACATTCACAATGCCAGATTCCCAGTGCATAAATCCAACTGGAAATTCCCAAAGACCAGAGCACCAGGAACTCTGAGCCACTCAAATGTTTTTTCCCTAGGATGACTCTCTACTCTCCCTATATTTCTGTACAGAGTTGTATGGTCCTTATTTTAGCAGAGGGCTCCAAGAAGCAGACCTTGAGATGAGAATTCCCATGCAACTTGATTTATTGAGGAAGTTCTCTTGGGAAAAATTGGGTGTGGAAAGCAGGACAGAGAAGGAAAGAAGCCAAGCCAAGTTCTAGCCTCAGCCTTAACCCTCAGGAGAGGTTGGTAATGTAAATTACACCTCAAATTTCGGCCTAACTCCAAGGCAAAAGAGCTGGGCTTTCCTTTTTCCACTCCAGTCAATCATTGGATAGGGACTACTTTTGAGGAACTTCTGTCTCTCAAGCCAACCCAATAGCCCCAGGGAGGTTCTCCATAGAGCATCACAGAGATGGACAGTTAGTTAGAAGCAAAACACTTAGAAGGCAAGGAAAGGCACACTGAAAAGGTCAAAGGGATCCAAGGGAATCTGAGTGGAACACCATTGGAGATACTACACACTTACACTTATTTTAAGGGACTGGAAAAATCTAGGTTCTGCGAATATGCAGTTTATTCTATTGGTTTTAGTGTTATAAAATTGGAAGGGCATAGGATTTAGCCTTAAAAGATGTGAGTCATAGTTGTTGCTCTGACTCATATAAACTTTGAGACCTTGGGTGGTCACTTAACTTCCCAGAGACTTAGTTTCTACATCTATAAATGGGTTTATTATTTTTGATCTTTTCAATATACATCGATATTTTCTGTTGGCTCCACAGGTTTTTGATATATGTATTTTAAAACCTTAAGTAGGATGGTAGTTTTTTCAATTTGGCTTGTGATTTTGATAGTATTCTTTCCTTATAGTTCAAGGCATAGTGTTAGCCATTCAAACTAACACTGTTATGTGTTAGTTCCTTTCATTACTGTTCCTTTTATTACTATGTTATGTCTCTCTTTATGCTTTTTAGCTTGAATTCAATTATATCTGACATTAATATTGTTATATCAGCTTTCTTTTAGTTAGTAATTGTCTTTTGTGTTTTTTCTATTTTCAACATTTTTGGACAATTATGTTTTAGATGTGTCTATTGTAAACCACAGATGGTTGGATTTTTAAAAATCTGGCCTGATAATCTTGTTCCTATAGGCCACTTGAATTCCTTTACATTTATTTTGATTACTGCTATATTCATACTTAGTTATATGATCTTATTTTATGTTTTAGATTTATCATGCTCTTTGCCTCTTTTTCCACTTTTTCTTCTTCCTGTTTGATAGTTTCAAAATTTTCACATATTTACTTAAGTGTAAAATTTTATAACACAATTTAAGTTATTCAGTATCTCTACCCTCCTCCCAAATAACCCAAGAACTTAATATGCTTTAATTAC
The DNA here is from genome assembly GCF_028564815.1 of Eubalaena glacialis. NCBI lineage: Eukaryota > Metazoa > Chordata > Mammalia > Artiodactyla > Balaenidae > Eubalaena > Eubalaena glacialis. Next base: position 43,442,341 of record NC_083728.1, on the reverse strand, counting down.
ACAATGAACACCTCCCCCTTCTATATTTTCCTTGACATTATTTGAATTGTATCTAGTTATGTGGAAAAATACCATTCTTTTTTAAAGAGTCAATAGTAAATTAAATTTATCAACATATTTCACCAAATTCTACACTAAATATTGTTTCTATATTTCACTCCAACCTGTCTCTCAAGATGTTTTCTTCTGCCTAAAATTCTTTAGTAGTTATTTCAGTGAGGATCTGTGTGTAATAATCTCTCCAATTATTTCCATTTCATCTAGAGTGAATTTATTTCCAGTTGTTGATTTTGTTGCTGTCTTTCTTAGCATTATTTTCACATATGTTTTGGAATTTTATTACTGAATGGAGACAGAGAGGTTGCATGCTTTCTCTCTCTCTCTTCTGCCCCTTGTTTCACAGTCCTGCATATTTATATTTGATTTCTTCCACCACCTCCCAAGAACAGTAATTCCCAAAACAGGTCTTATATTGGTAGTTCAGGGCTCCCAACCTAAACTGATATTGGAGTCATTACATATTCAGCAACCAAGTCAGCAGATTGTTAAGCCTAAGTCCAGGATGAAAGATTTCATTTCTTACAGCTTCCCTGCTACACAGCTTTATATAAATGGTAGCTCAGATAGTGGTTTTAAGAGCTTATTTCAGCATCCTTTAATGTATGAGGAAACCTCAAACTTGCTTCTGATTTCAAACAGTGAGTTTGAAGAGTGAGCCTCTTACTTCCTGTGTGAAATTTTTAGTCTTGTTACCCACAGGAACTCAGATTTCTCCATTGGCTTCTGGATCTGGAGTTCAGTGAGTCTGTAAACTCAATCCCAATTACTCCTCTGTTCAATTCCATTTCTGGCTTTCACAGATGTTTATCTCAGTTTTTAGAATGGCCATATTGTCTAAAAGTCTTCCTTTTAGATGTCATATTTTGTATTAGTCAGCTATTGCTGCATAATACAGTTACCCCTGAAAAGTGAGTGGTTTACTACAATAGTTGTTTACTCTCATTCATGTGTCTGGGCTTTGCCTGGGGTTTGGCTAATCTGGGATGGGTTTGGCTGGGCAACTCTGCTTCACTCTGCAGGAAGTGAGATGGGAGAATAAAAATTTTGGCTTCTTTATCCTCTTGCTATCCAGTCTCCTGTTTGTGTCCCTTCCCCCCCCCCCACCCCCTGCCATATAGCCAAGTTCAGTGGTAGCCAAAGAACTAGGGTACCATTGATGAGTCCATAAATGTCAGTCCCCTAGAGCACAGAGCTGGTTAGAGAAGGTGAAGGGGGCATAGAATACCTAGTACATAATTGGAGGGAAGTCATAGGCAGTTGGTAACTCACAGGGAGACACAGGGCATGTGCAAACAGAAAACCAAGACTCATGAGTCTCAAAAATGTATGATTCCCCCAAGACAGATTTTTGGAAAATCACTTTTTTGGCACTTTTGGAAATTGGCAACTCTTGGCTTAGACTGGAGGATACAGAGGCAGAGGAATCCCAGTGTCTCCAAGTGGGGAAATCCTGTTGCCTTTGAAAACTGTCTTGCACTCAAAGAAATATGATACCCTTTGGACTTGTTATCACTTAGGTCTCATTAATCTGGTCTTTTGTACTGAGAAGAATGAAAGGAGGGCAAATTTTTCCATTCAATGGACATTGAAGTGGCAGTCAGGAAAACTATTGTGTTCCAGCTCTGCCACTGTCAAGTTCTGTGACCTTGGACAATACATGTGGCTTCCTGAGCCTCTGGTTTCCTCCTGCGGAAAATGAGGCGGTTGAATCAAATGCCTTCACATCTCTGAAAACTCAGTATCTATAGTTTATAGATGGGATGAGTGACACTTGCAGTTTTGTTTTCTTTTTATTAAAAAGTATTCAACTCTGCCCATGTTCTGGTCTCTTTACTGAATTACTTGAACTAATGGGAATCTTGTGAAAGAACTTTTTATTTTCTATCTTCCTTTCCCTAACTCTTAAATCCATTATTTTCATCTATGCCTCCCAGGCAAAGGAGAGCCAGCCCTGACAGCCACCCAAGGCAAAACATGGTTTGATAATGATAAAATGAAAAAGCTAGATGCCTGTAAATTTAGATCTCCAGCACGGGTACTGATTTCCTGCCCTCATGGACATCCCAGTAATTATCTAGAATTATGCATAATTTACCTACTTCCATTTTCTAAGAAATTGTCAGCTTTCAGGTCAGAGTTTTACAATTTATTGGTTTGTCCTGTGGAAATAAATTGGGGGCATCTGGGACTGGAGTCTTTAATGTGTGCAGTTGGGTTGGTAGATGTGAGGCTGCCTCCTATTTATAGCTGAGCAAGCTTAATTGTTGCTTTTCAATCTAAATAGAAAGGCTCTGTTTACTGCTGCTTTTAATTATAGCAAGTTGGTGAAAAACCATGCAGAACCTCTTCAGTAAAGGCAATTCAATAAAAGCATTTTGTCAATAAATTATTATTGCCATCATGAAAACTATGCACAGCATTCAAATATAAAGCAAGCAACAGCTCGGCTTCTCCCTTTGATGGACTCAGCATAGTGCTTTTTTTTTTTTTTAATTTTATTTATTTATTTATTTATTTATTTATTTATTTATTTATTTATTTATTTATTTATTTATTTATTTATTTATTTATTTATTTATTTATTTATGGCTGTGTTGGGTCTTCGTTTCTGTGCGAGGGCTTTCTCCAGTTGCGGCAAGTGGGGGCCACTCTTCATCACGGGCAAGTGGGGGCCACTCTTCATCACGGTGCGCGGGCCTCTCATTATCGCGGCCTCTCTTGTTGCGGAGCACAGGCTCCAGACGCGCAGGCTCAGTAATTATGGCTCACGGGCCTAGTCGCTCCGCGTATGTGGGATCTTCCCAGACCAGGGCTCGAACCCGTGTCCCCTGCATTGGCAGGCGGATTCTCAACCACTGCGCCACCAGGGAAGCCCCAGCATAGTGCTTTTAAATTTTCTTAATTCATTCTATTTTTCTCCTGTTTCCATAGAATATTAGAGCTGATGAGGGCATTGTGGATCTTCTTATCTCTAGTCTTCATTTTACAAAGGAAAGTCTGAATTCCCTGTGCAGGGTTGGGACATGATTGTGTCTAGAATCATTAAAAAAAAATCATCTGGGAAATCAGAAAATCAACCTGCTTTCTATGTGTGCCTAGTTGGAAGAGGATTGTGCTATATGCCAAACCTGTATTTGGGGAGTTCTCTTTTACAAAGCTCTTAAAAGTTTTCTACCAAGTGTGTCATTTTATCTTCAATTTCCTGGGAATTGAGCAACATTGTATAAGGATCCAACCCAGAAAGAGGTTCTCTGTGTGGGAAGGTAGGGATGAGTGGAGGATCATATTTTTCAAAAATGACCACAACAATATTTCCAGGACCACATTCTCTTCCAGAACTTTCCATCCTCCATCAGTTCATGTTCCCTTCTCTTGAACCTGGACAGTCTATGAATGCCTTGATGAGTAGAATGCAACCAAAGCCATTTTGAGTGACTTTAGAGGCTAGGTCCTAAAAGGCACTATGTTTCCACTTCCTTTCAGGGCGCTTGGAACACAGCCACCATGTTGTGAGGAAGCTCAGGAGGTCTCAGCTGACAGCTGGCATTGAGAAGAAAGTGACTTTGAGCTGCTCCAGCTGATGACAAGTGCAACTGAATGAGCTGTTTCTGTTGGGCCCTGTTGAAACTGCAGATTCTTGAAGAAAATAAATATTGTTGGCTTAAGCCACTACATTTTGACACAATATGTTACACAGCCACGGAAACTGGAATTTTGTGATATAAATACTATTCTCGTGCATCTCACTTCTATTTAAAGTGTATCTTTCAGATACAAATACTATTCTCGTGCATCTCACTTCTATTTAGAGTGTATCTTTTGGAGAGCTTCAAGATGGCGGAAGAGTAAGACGCGGAGATCACCTTCCTCCCCATGGATACATCAGAAATACATCTACATGTGGAACTGCTCCTACAGAACACCTACTGAACGCTGGCAAAAGACCTCAGACCTCCCAAAAGGCAAGAAACTCTCCACGTACCTGGGTAGGGCAAAAGAAAAAAGAGAGACAAAAGAATAAGGGTGGGACCTGCACCAGTGGGAGGGAGCTGTGAAGGACGAAAGGTTTCCACACACTAGGAAGCCCCTTCGCGGGCGGAGACTGCGGGTGGAGACTGCGGGTGGCGGTGGGGGAAGCTTCGGAACCACGGAGGAGAGCGCAGCCACAGGGGTGCGGAGGGCAAAGTGGAGAGATTCCCGCACAGAGGAGTGGTGCTGACCAGCACTCAACAGCCCGAGAGGCTTGTCTGCTCACCCGCCGGGGCGGCCAGGGGCTGGGAGCTGAGGCTTGGGCTTCGGTCCGATCCCAGGGAGAGGACTGGGGTTGGCGGCGTGAACACAGCCTGAAGGGGGCTAGTGCGCCACAGCTAGCCGGTAGGGAGTCCGGGAAAAAGTCTGGAGCTGCCGAAGAGGCAAGAGACTTTTTCTTGCCTCTTTGTTTCCTGGTGCACAAGGAGAGGGGATTCAGAACGTCGCTTAAAGGAGCTCCAGAGACGGGCGCGAGCCGCGGCTATCAGCGCGGACCCCAGAGACGGGCATGAGACGCTAAGGCTGCTGCTGCAGCCACCAAGAAGCCTGTGTGCAAGCACAGGTCACTCTCCACACCTCCCCTCCTGGGAACCTGTGCAGCCTGCCACTGCCAGGGTCCCGTGATCCAGGGACAACTTCCCCGAGAGAAGGCATGGCGCGCCTCAGGCTGGTGCAACATCCCGCCGGCCTCTGCTGCCTGCAGGCTCGCCCCTCATCCGTACCCCTCCTTCCCCCCGGCCTGAGCGAGCCAGAGCCCCCAAATCAGCTGCTCTTTTAACCCAGTCCTGTCTGAGTGAAGAATAGATGCCCTCAGGTGACCTACACGCAGAGGCAGGTCCAAATCCAAAGCTGAATCCCGGGAGATGTGTGAACAAAGAAGAGAAAGGGAAATTTCACCCAGCAGTCTCAGGAGCAGTGGATTAAATTTCCACAATCAACTGGATGTACCCTCCATCTGTGGAATACCTGAATAGACAATGAATCATCCCAAATTGAGGACGTGGACTTTGGGAGCAACAATATATATATATATATTTCCCTTTTTTCTCTTTTTGTGAGTGTGTATGTGTATGCTTCTGTGTGTGATTTTGTCTGTATAGCTTTGCTTTTACCATTTGTCCTAGGGTTCTGTCTGTCCATTTTTTGTTTGTTTGTTTTACTTGAAAATTTTTTTTTCTTAATAAATATTTTTTATTGTAATGACTTTATTTTATTTTATTTTACTTTATTTTATTTTATTTTATTTTATTTTATCTTCTTCTTTCCTTCTTTCTTTTTTTCCTCCCTTTTATTCTGAGCTGTGTGGAGGACAGATTCTTGGAGCTCCAGCCAGGTGTCAGGGCTGTGCCACTGAGATGGGAGAGCCAAGTTCAGGACACTGGTCCACAACAGACCTCCCAGCTCCACGTTATATCAAATGGCAAAAATCTCCCAGAGATCTCCATCTCAACGCCAAGACCCAGCTCCACTCAACGACCAGCAAGGTAGAGTGCTGGACACTCTATGCCAAACAACTAGCAAGACAGGAGCAAAACCACATCCATTAGCACAGAGGCTGCCTAAAATAATAATAAGGCCACAGACACACCAAAACACACCACCAGACGTGGACCTGCCCAACAGAAAGACAAGATCCAGCCTCATCCACCAGAACACAGGCACTAGTCCCCTCCACCAGGAAGCCTACACAACACACTGAACCAATCTTAGCCACTAGGGACAGACACCAAAAACAATGGAACTACGAACCTGCAGCCTGTGAAAAGGAGACCCCAAACACAGTAAGTTAAGCAAAATGAGAAGACAGAAAAACACACAGCAGATGAAGGAGCAAGGCAAAAACCCACCAGACCTAACAAATGAAAAGGAAATAGGCAGTCTACCTGAAAAAGAATTCAGAATAATGATAGTAAAGATGATCCAAAATCTTGGAAATAGAATGGAGAAAATACAAGAAACGTTTAACAAGGACCTAGAAGAACTAAAGGGCAAACAAACAATGATGAACAACACAATAAATGAAATTAAAAATTCTCTAGAAGGGATCAATAGCAGAATAATTGAGGCAGAAGAACACATAAGTGACCTGGAAGATGAAATAGTGGAAATAACTACTGCAGAGCAGAATAAAGAAAAAAGAATGAAAAGAATTGAGGACAGTCTCAGAAACCTCTGGGACAACATTAAATGCACCAACATTCGAATTATAGGGGTCCCAGAAGAAGAAGAGAAAAAGAAAGGGACTGAGAAAATATTTGAAGAGATTACAGTTGAAAACTTCCCTAATATGGGAAAGGAAATAGTTAATCAAGTCCAGGAAGTGCAGAGAGTCCCATACAGGATAAATCCAAGGAGAAACACACCAAGACACATATTAATCAAACTATCAAAAATTAAATATAAAGAAAACATATTAAAAGCAGCAAGGGAAAAACAACAAATAACATATAAGGGAATCCCCATGAGGTTAACAGCTGATCTTTCAGCAGAAACTCTGCAAGCCAGAAGGGAGTGGCAGGACATATTTAAAGTGATGAAGGAGAAAAAACTACAACCAAGATTACTCTACCCAGCAAGGATCTCATTCAGATTTGATGGAGAAATTAAAATCTTTACAGACAAGCAAAAGCTAAGAGAATTCAGCACCACCAAACCAGCTTTACAACAAATGCTAAAGGAACTTCTCTAGGCAGGAAACACAAGAGAAGGAAAACACCTACAATAACAAACCCAAAACATTTAAGAAAATGGGAAGAGGAACAGACATATTGATAATTACCTTAAACGTAAATGGATTAAATGTTCCAACCAAAAGACACAGGCTTGCTGAATGGATACAAAAACAAGACCCATATATATGCTGTCTACAAGAGACCCACTTCAGACCTAGGGACACATACAGACTGAAAGTGAGGGGATGTAAAAGATATTCCATGCAAATTAAACTCAAAAGAAAGCTGGAGTAGCAATTCTCATATCAGACAAAATAGACTTTAAAACAAAGACTATTACAAGAGACAAAGAAGGACACTACATAATGATCAAGGGATCCATCCAAGAAGAAGATATAACAATTGTAAATATTTATGCACCCAACATAGGAGCACCTCAATACATAAGGTAAATACTAACAGCCATAAAAGAGGAAATCGACAGCAACACAATCATAGTAGGGGACTTTAACACCCCACTTTCACCAATGGACAGATCATCCAAAATGAAAATAAATAAGGAAACACAAGCTTTAAATGATACATAAAACAAGATGGGCTTAATTGATATTTAAAGGATATTCCATCCAAAAACAACAGAATACACATTCTTCTCAAGTGATCATGGAAGATTCTCCAGGATAGATCATATCCTAGGTCACAAAACAAGCCTTGGTAAATTTAAGAAAATTGAAATCGTATCAAGTATCTTTTCAGACCACAACGCTATGAGATTAGATATCAATTACAGGAAAAAATCTGTAAGAAATACAAACACATGGAGGGTAAACAACACACTACTTAATAACCAAGAGATCACTGAAGAAATCAAAGGGGAAATCAAAAAATACCTAGAAACAAATGACAATGAAAACAGGACGACCCAAAACCTATAGGATGCAGCAAAAGCAGTTCTAAGAGGGAAGTTTATAGCAATACAATCCTACCTTAAGAAACAAGAAGCATCTCAAATAAACAACCTAACCTTACACCTAAATCAATTAGAGAAAGAACAACAAAAAAACCCCATAGTTACCAGAAGGAACGAAATCGTAAAGATCAGATCAGAAATAAATGAAAAAGAAATGAAGGAAACAATAGCAAAGATCAATGAAACTAAAAGCTGGTTCTTTGAGAAGATAAACAAAATTGATAAACCATTAGCCAGACTCATCAAGAAAAAGAGGGAGAGGATTCAGATCAATAAAATTAGAAATGAAATAGAAGTAACAACTGACACTGCAGAAATACAAAGGATCATGAGAGATTACTACAAGCAACTCTATGCCAATAAAATGGACAACCTGGAAGAAATGGACAAATTCTTAGAAATGCACAACCTTCCAAGACTGAACCAGGAAGAAATAGAAAATATGAACAGACCAATCACAAGCACTGAAATTGAAACTGTGATTAAAAATCTTCCAATAAAAAAAAGCCCAGGACCAGATGGCTTCACAGGCAAATTCTATCAAACATTTAGAGAAGAGCTAACACCTATCCTTCTCAAACTCTTCCAAAATATAGCAGAGGGAGGAACACTACCAAACTCATTTTATGAGGCCACCATCACTCTGATACCAAAACCAGACAAAGATGTCACAAAGAAAGAAAACTACAGGCCAATATCACTGATGAACATAAATGCAAAAATCCTCAGCAAAATACTACCAAACAGAATCCAACAGCACATTAAAAGGATCATACACTATGATCAAGTGGGGTTTATCCCAGGCATGCAAGGATTCTTCAATATATGCAAATCAATCAAGGTGATACACCATATTAACAAATTGAAGGAGAAAAACCATATGATCATCTCAATAGATGCAGAGAAAACTTTTGACAAAATTCAGCACCCATTTATGATAAAAGCCTCCAGAAAATAGGCATAGAGGGAACTTTTCTCAACATAATAAAGGCCATATATGACAAACCGACAGCCAACATCATCCTCAATGGTGAAAAACTGAAACCATTTCCACTAAGATGAGGAACAAGACAAGGTTGCCCACTCTCACCACTATTATTCAACATAGTTTTGGAAGTGTTAGCCACAGCAATCAGAGAAGAAAAAGAAATAAAAGGAATCCAAATCGGAAAAGAAGAAGTAAAGCTGTCACTGTTTGCAGATGACATGATACTATACATAGAGAATCCTAAAGATGCTACCAGAAAACTACTAGAGCTAATCAATGACTTAGGTAAAGTAGCAGCATACAAAATTAATGCACAGAAATCTCTTGCATTCCTATACACTAATGTTGAAATATCTGAAAGTGAAATTAAGAGAACACTCCCATTTAACATTGCAACCAAAAGAATAAAATATCTAGGAATAAACCTACCTAAGGAGACAAAAGACCTGTAAGCAGAAAATTATAAGACACTGATGAAAGAAATTAAAGATGATACAAATAGATGGAGAGATATACCATGTTCTTGGATTGGAAGAATCAACATTGTGAAAATGACTCTACTACCCAAAGCAATCTACAGATTCAATGCAATCCCTATCAAACTACCACTGACATTTTTCACAGAACTAGAACAAAAAATTTCACAATTTGTATGGAAACACAAAAGACCCTGAATAGCCAAAGCAATCTTGCAAAAGAAAAAAGGAGCTGGAGGAATCGGGCTCCCTGATTTTAGACTATACTACAAAGCTACAGTAATCAAGACAGTTTGGTACTGGCACAGAAACAGAAATATAGATTAATGGAACAGGATAGAAAGCCCAGAGATAAACCCACACACATATGGTTACCTTATCTTTGATAAAGGAGGCAAGAATATACAGTGGAGAAGAGACAGCCTCTTCAATAAGTGGTGCTGGGAAAACTGGACAGCTACATGTAAAAGAGTGACATTAGAACACTCCCTGACACTATACACAAAAATAAACTCAAAATGGATTAAAGACTTAAATGTAAGTCCAGACACCATCAAACTCTTAGAGGAAAACATAGGCAGAACACTCTATGACATAAATCATAGCAAGATCCTTTTTGACCCCTCTCCTAGAGAAATGGAAATAAAAACAAAAATAAACAAATGGGACCTAATGAAACTTCAAATCTTTTGCACAGCAAAGGAAACCAGAAACAAGACGAAAATACAACCCTCAGAATGGAGAAAATATTTGCAAATGAAGCAACTGATGAAGGATTAATGTCCAAAATTTACAAGCAGCTCATGCAGCTCAATAACAAAAAAACAAACAACCCAATCAAAAAATGGGCAGAAGACTTAAATAGACATTTCTCCAAAGAAGATATACAGATGGCCAACAGACACATGAAAGAATGCTCAACATCATTAATCATTAGAGAAATGCAAATCAAAACTACAATGAGGTATCATCTCACACCGGTCAGAATGGCCATCATCAAAAAATCTAGAAACAATAAATGCTGGAGAGGGTGTGGAGAAAAGGGAACCCTCTTGCACTGTTGGTGGGAATGTAAATTGATACAGCCTCTATGGAGAACAGTATGGAGGTTCTACCGTACAACCCAGCAATCTCACTACTGGGCATATACCCTTAGAAAACCATAATTCAAGAAGAGTCATGTACCAAAATGTTCATTGCAGCTCTATTTACAATAGCCAGGACATGGAAGCAATGGAAGTTTCCATCAACAGATGTATGGATAAAGAAGATGTGGCGCATATATACAATGGAATATTACTCAGCCATAAAAAGGAACGAAACTGAGTTATTTGTAGTGAGGTGGATGGACCTAGAGACTGTCACACAGAGTGAAGTAAGTCAGAAAGAGAAAAACAAATACCGTATGCTAACATATATATGGAATCTAAAAAAAAAAAAAAAGGTCATGAAGAACCTAGGGGCAAGATGGGAATAAAGATGCAGACCTACTAGAGAATGGACTTGAGGATACAGGGAGGGGGAAGGGTAAGCTGGGATAAAATGAGAGAGTGGCATGGACATATATACACTACCAAATGTAAAATAGATAGCTAGTGGGAAGCAGCCGCATAGCACAGGGAGATTAGCTCGGTGCTTTGTGACCACCTAGAGGGGTGAGATAGGGAGGGTGGGAGGGAGGGAGATGCAAGAGGGAAGAGATATGGGGACATATGTATATGTATAACTGATTCACTTTGTTATAAAGCAGAAAGTAACACACCATTGTAAAGCAATTATACTCCAATAAAGATGTTAAATAAATAAATAAATAAATAAATAAATAAATAAAGTGTATCTTTCCCTTTCCTTTGTAATGAGCCCTTTTCCCTTTTCTTTATTGCTTCTAGGGATGTTAATACTACTTCAAATATCACTGCTACTACATCTATTGCTACTACTGAAAAAAAATGAGATAATTTTTATAGCTAATGTTGAGTGCATATACCTACGATATAGATTTAAGCCCTAACATGTACTAAATTATTTAAGCGTCATATCAACTTATGATGGGTTGAATTGTTTCTCCCTCCCCCAAATTTACATGTTGAAATCCTATCCTCCAGTATTTCAAAATGTCTGTAGTTGGAGATAGGGTCTTTAAAGAGGTAAAATTAGGTCATTAGGATAGGCCCTAATCCAATATGACTGGTATCCTCATAAGAAGAGGCGATCAGGACACAGATATGCACAGAGTAAAGACCATGTAAAGACACAGAGAGAAGATGGTCATCTCCAAGCCAAGGAGGAACAACCCTGCAGACACCTTGATCTCAGATGTCCAGACTCCATAACTTGAGAAATACATTTGTGTTGCTTAAGCCACCCAGTCTGTGATAGTTTGTTATGGCAGCCCTAGCAGACTCATACACAACCTTATGAGTAAAGTAGTATTGACTTCAGATGAGTGGTTTACAGATGAGGAAGCTGACACAGACATAAGGTAACTTGCCCAAGGTTACACAGCTTTATTTCCTTTCAGAAATAAGGAAAGAAGGGCCCAAGAATTTGACTTATATAAAGCTTCACAGTTAGTTTGAAGAAAGATTCAAAATTAGAAAAGTCAAACCCTACCCAATATTTTCACCATTTAGTATCAGAGTTCTCAGAAATATGTCACTTAGTCCCTTTGGCTGAGTTAAGACAAAGTGGTCACAGCACAGGAGTGAATGAAGTCACATTTCTGTCATGGCTGTGGATGCCAAATGAGGGGCAAGAGCATGTCTCTCTCTCTACCTCTTCATTTATTTTTCACATCCACTCTGATGTCCAGGGCAAAGCTGCGTATAAAAGGAACATGAGTTCCTGAATAACTGTGAGGAGTAGAGTCACTCTGTCCACCCACATTGAATGAATGCAAGAAATAAATCTTACTGGGTTAAACCAATGGATTTAGTGTGTGTTTTTTGTTATTGCTGTTGTTGTTGTTGTTTACTGCTGTTAGCCTACACTTACACACAGAGATTATGATTGGAATTAAACTAGACAAACTATTCCACTGCTGGGCCACAGTAATTGGTTTAGGTTGGGTGCATGCCCCCATCAAAGCCAATGAGATATGAAGAGCTGTTTTCTGAGTATTCTGGCAAAAGGAAGAGTCTTTTACTGGAACTATTAGAATTGGTTCCTTTCTTCCACCCCTCCCCCAACCCACCATGTTGAGCAATTCAAGCTTCAAATCTGCAGTAGCTTTTCGTCAGCAGGAGACCACTATGTGGAGGAAGGGGCCAGTACTGCAGAGCGCAGAGAGAGGGGGAAGCCAGGTCCTGATGGCATTATTTGATCTGCTGGATCAAGCCTTGCCAGCTCTACCTGTGGCCTCCTTCAGTTCAGTGAGACAATCATGTCACTTCATTGTTATAGTCTGTTTGAGTTTTCTGCTCCTAGAAACATACTCAGAGTTACTGAGCACCAGCTGCCCACACAGCACCCATTATCTCCTTTTTCCTTCCTACAGAAACTCTCTTTTTCAGATGCCCCATCCTCATGCAGCCCATATGACTTAGAGGAATCCCATCAGCTTCAGGAGTGAATCTGATTGGATTAAGAGTTATATCAATCCCCCCCCCCCGGTCTGTGATTGGTTGTGAAAAGTCATGTGACCCAGTTCTGGCCAATGACATGTGATGAGAGGGTTGTTGGTGTCATCTGGGGAAGTTCTGCCTTGCTTTTAAGAGCAAGCTATTCTCTCTTTCCATAATTGAATGAAGGCAGATGAATCCACCATTGTCCCCTGGACAACCTAAAAAAATGAAACCAACCATGTGAATAGCAAAGCCAAGGATTGTAGAGAACCTAAGCTCCAGATAACAATATTGAGATTCTGGATCAACCAACTCCTATTAAATTTCCTGTTAAATGAGCTTATACATCCTTTCGTTGAAAAAGCTAGTTTAGAAATAATTGAAACTCATCCAGTTATTTGAATAACTGAAAGTTAATGGCTGCATAAAGCCTCCCAGTAGTTCCAAATGCTTCCAATAGATTAAATAATCCCTACCCTCTGTCCCAAAAGCAATGATAACCAAAATGTGCTTTATCCTTTCTGTCTCCTTAGGCTATAAATAGCCAAATGGTTTTCCTCTCACATGAACGCCAGGGAATAAACTCTGTGCAATCTCTTCAAACCAAAATAGTAAAAGGTATTAAAATATCTTAAAGTGGTCTGTGCTCTATGACACAGACTAGGAGAGGTTATTTGACAATATCCTTTGCAGCAGGAAGGGAAACTGTTGGCATATTCCTGGCCTCTTGAGTGAGTTATAGGACTGGAAAAGAGATAGGTTTTTTCTCTTCTCTTGTCCAAGATCGTTCTTTGATTATATTGCAGGGATTAAAGACTGATGATGAAAATGAAATTAGCTGTTAGTCTTAGTGAGGTAATTATGTTCCTGAACTACCAGGAGAGATGGACTTTGAGGCATCTATTTATATAATGAAAGATTTCAAATGCCTAATATTTATATATAGACTTGGTTCTTATATTTGTAAAGTTTCTTCTTCAGTTAATGTTAATTTGCCTCTACTATCAACTCTGGGAGGTAACTGTGGCAGGTTTTGTCGATTTCATTTTACAAATAAATTTGAACAAGGAGAGTGACTTGATTTCTAGGTTGATTCCATTGTGATAGAACACACTGTGTATGATTTCAATTCTTTTAAATTTGTTGAGGTTTGTTTTATGACCCAGGAAATGGTCTATTTATGTTCTGTGGGCACTTGAAAAGAACGTGTATTCTGCTATTGTTGGAGGGATGCTTCTATAGATGTTGATTAGATCCTGTTGGTTGATGGTGTGGTTGAGCTCTCGTATCTTTGCCAATTTTTGTGTCTAGTTGTTCTATCAAATATTAAAAGAGGGGTGTTGAAGTCTGAAATTATAATTGTGGATTATACTTCTTTCACTTTTATCAGGTTTGTTTCACATATTTTGCATCTCTGTTGCCTTGTGGATACACACTGAGCATTGTTATGTCTTTGTGGATTGACCCTCTCATCAGTATATATTCTCTCTCTCTGACTCTGGTAATTTTCTTTGCTCTGAAGTCTACTTTGTCTGTCATTAATTAGCCACTCCTGCTTTCCTTTGATTATTGTTTGCATGATATATCTTTTTCCATCATTTTACTTTCAACTTGTGTGTACTGTTATATTTGAAGCGAGTTTCTTGTAGATGATATACATCTGGATTATGTTTTTTAATCCACTCTGCCAAGGTCTTTTAACTGGTATATTTAGACCATTTAAATTTAATGTACTTATTGCTATATTAGGGACTAAGTTTGCCATTTTATTTTTCTTTTGTTTATTCTCTGTTTTTCATTTATGATTTTTTTTGCCTTCATATGAGTTACTTAAACATTTTTTTTAGAATTGCATTTGAATTATCTGTAGTGTTCATCAACAGTGTATCTCTTTGTGTAGTTTTTTTCTAATGGTTGCTCTAGGTATATATATAACTTATCACAGTCTATTGTTGTCATCATTTTACCCATTTGAATGAAGTGTAGACGATCTTACCTCTCTTCATGTCCATTTATCCTCCTCTGTTCATAATATAGTTTTCTTAAACATTTCCTCTACTTACTTTGATAACCACATCAGACAATGTTATAATTTTTTCTTCAACCATCAAATATAATTTAGAAGTCTCAAGAATAAAAGGCAATTCTATTGTCTTTACTCATAATTTTGGTTACTGTATTTCCTTGTTTTTGATGTTGTAGGGTTTCTTCTTTTAGCATTTTCTTTCTTTTTAGAGAATGTCTGACCAACTGAAACCAGAACATCCCAGCTCAACTCAGTCCCAGTTGTGAGCCTCAGATTCATGAGCTAAAGAAACGGTTATTGTTTCAAGTCACTAATTTTGGGACAGTTTATTATGCAGCACTGTTGTGGTAATAGGTAACTGATACAGAATGGATGGGAAGCCCTGTACACAACACACACACACACACACACACACACACACACACACACACACACCCCTCCTGCAGACCCTGAAGTGTAGAGAAGACTGAGATTATTTGTAACCCTTGCACGGAACAAGCCCAGACCAATGGCTTCTCAGTCTGTGCTTAAGGACCATCTTTTCCAGATTCAGAGAATCCCAGATAAAACAAGACTCTGAGGAATGCTGCATTCCCTTCTAAGACTTTCCTCAGCTTCCCAGGCAAGATGTAGAGAGGCCAGAGAAGCCTTCTCTCCTAGAGGTCAGGCTCTAACTCCTCATTTAATAGATCACATTCCATATCTTCCACTCTTACCAGCCCATTACCTCTCTCTCTCTCTCTTTTCCTCATGGTATTTTGTGTTGTTAAGGCTGGCTATGGGCTTTCTCTAATTTGTATTAAAAAATCAAGAATTCTCATTACACTCATAGGAGGGAGTATCTCTTTACAAGTCCTACCAAGGCACCTAGGTCTGTTCTAGAACTAGGTTAGTGTCCCTTCAAGGTAGAAGATTTTAAAGCCTTGAGAAAATTTAGAAAATACTTATTGCTAAATTCCAGAATCCCTCTTTCCACAAGGGGGGGTTGTCTCTCTCTAGCCATATTCCCGAAAGGGTTTTCTTTTTATTTTTTCTTAGACCAACGCTGTCCCTGGACTCAGAGGAGTCAGGATAAGGCTTTATTTAAGATTTTTCTGTTTCTAGCCTTATCTAGATAACTAGCCAATCGTCTTGTTTGACTCCATGTGAGGGGATCCTAATCCATGCTGCACGTCAGGGGAGGGATGAAGGTAGCAGTGAGCATTTTCTGAGGCACCATTTCCCTTGGGGTACCATGCTGGGCATTAGGGTGTATCATCTGAGGCTTATAACAAGCCCCTGATGTTGCTACTATTATTATCTTCATTTTATGAACAAAGAAATGAAGGTTCAGTAAGGGGAAGTATTTATCAAATGTTACTCAAGAAACAGATCAGTGATACTTCTACAAGCCTACCAGACCTTGCTAATTACAGGAGAACATCCTCTGCCCCCACCCCGCCTTGCCCCCAACACGCTTTTTTGAAATTTAAGAAAAAGTAAAGGAGATGATAATATGGCAACTACCTAGTATCTATCACAAAGAATTGGTCAATGCTGACATTTTGTCTCATTTGTGTTAAATATTTAAAATAAAATGTTAAATATCTTGGACCCTCACTTTCAACATCATTTACTATCCCCTCTCCACTCCCACCCCCCAAAATAAATCTCTACTATAAGTTTAGTGTTTTTCCTTTCAGCCCATTTTTCATACAGTTCAAAGACCTTTCTGGGGGTAGAAAGTTTCATTCTCCCTACTGCTTCCTTCCAGGGATTTTGGGAATCTCACACCTTAGAAAATGTCAGTGACCTCTGCCTGCCCGTTGTGCTTTGGCCCCCCATGGTTTGTGACGTTGGTGCATGGGGCAAGTTCAGACAGAGTGATGTTCTTTGTAGAGCTGAAGTGGTCCACCACTGCTACAGCAGACACGACTGTTTGTTCTCAACTCATGCTGTTAATTGTTCAGTTCCATTTTGTTTCTGGAGCTGCAGAACAACTTGATGTGACGCTATCTAGTGTCCCAACCTTTGCCAGCAAAAGAAATGAGGCGTCACCTCAAATAAAGCAAATAGACTTTGAAACAGGGAAAAAAAGATGTTATTACTAAAAGAACTTAAAACCAAAGCTTGAGGGTTTTTTTTTTTTTTCTTTTTTTATCACCACTGCACTGCAGGAGTTACTGTTGGTGTCCCTATATCTCCCTACCCTTCCATCTTCGGTGCACAGCTACCAGGACCTGCATACCTCTGGGGCCACTCCGCCCAGTCTGGGAGGCTGAAGTAACGGGGAATCCGTGTCCCCTAGGAGCAGTCCTCAACAAATGACTGCTAGGAATTGATGTATAAATATCTTAGCTCCTTCTCTCAGGTAGGATAACAAAAAGGCATGTGTCCAACACTCCCAGAGTTTTCCAGTGGAATTAAGCTCCATCTGCGAGAGTGCTGGCTGGCCGGGTTACACACACTTTACCAGACGCTTTCCTCTGGGTCTCAAACCCTACGCCCCTACCAGGATTTCCTTCACTTTCCAAGTAACCATTGAAACCACTGGCTTTGGAATCTTTGTCTCAGGGTCTCCCAAACTCAGAAAACTCTTCTGTGGTAGATTGCAAAATGGCCATAAACTCCCCCTTCCTCTACATCTTTACTATGTGATGTTACAGCTTCTCCCATCCAGCAGTGGGCTGGTCTTGGGTCTTGCTTTGGCCAATAGAATGTGGTGGAAGTGATGGCATGCCAGTTCCAAGCCTAGGCTTCAAGAAAATATACAGTACTACTTTTTCTCAAATATTCATGAGCATTAATAAATGGTTGTTTTTTAAGCCACTAAGTATTGGGTGATTCGTCAGGTAACAGAAACTAACTGATCTAAGTCCATATATGAGACCATCTCTTGTATGTATTTCCTTGAATGAGAGTATTGTTTACCTTAAGGGAAAGCATCTTCTCTGGCACAGAGAGTAAATGACCTTCTCAGGGTTGCCCAGCAGAATGTGAGTGCCAGTAACCGTCAGTATCCTGGTTTATCACTTTGTTCCAGGGCCTCTGTGCTGAATCACCTTGTCTGGGTTTGCCTGCTAGCTGCTGCGTTTTCTCTCCACCATGGCTGCCAGCCCGGCTGCTGGTTTTTTCCAAAGCCCTCTTTTCACAGAGCTGTGAGGTAGGAGGGCCCTGAGTTTTCATGGATTTTGCCAATGACATATGTGTCTGATAGGGATTCAAGTGCTTACAAAACTGGCCTGAATTGCAGAGCTCACCATAAACACTGCAATTGCTAGATGCTGGAAAATTTATGGAGCTTCAGAGCCAGCAGTATGCAGAGTAAACAACATTGAATAGAGTAAGTCTGGCTGCTTCACCCTGGCTTTGCTTTTGGTCTATGAAGTTATTTTCAGCTCTAAGATGCCAGGATTTGAGGACTAAGTAGGGCTTCATGAAAGTGCAAAGCCAAAAAGCATGGGGTTAATTGTCTAACTGAAGGAAGTTCTTGTAGGCTAGAATGGTGGTTCTCAAAGTAGGGTCCCTATACCAGCATCACCCGGGAACTTGTTAGAAAAGAAAATTCTTGGGCCCCATCCCAGACCCTCTGAATCAGAATTTCTTGGGATGGGGCCCCAGCAATCTGTTTTACCAACCCTCTAGGTGATTTGAATGCAGACTCAAGTTTGAGAATTTTTGATCTAGGGGCATGTTATTCCAAATGTAGCTCACGGTGTTGGCATTGCCTGGGAGCTGGTTAGAGAAGCAGAAGTTCAGCACCATCTCCTCAGCCCTCCTGAATCAGAATCTGCATTTAACAAGACCCCCAGGTGATCTGAGTGCACATCAAAGCTGAGAAGAGCTGGGTATACATTTCTAATCTCAAACCTTGAAGTTTGTGATTCACTGGGTCTGAGGTGGGGCCCACTAATTTGCATTTCTAAAAAGCTCCCAGGTATCGCTGATGCTGCAGTTTTGGGGACCACACTTTGAGTAGCAAGATTCTAGTTTTCAGGCCAGGCTTAGAATCTGGGTCATGCGAGGGTTTCAAGCCAATCCAAATTTGAGCCACTCTGTACAGACCTGCAGGCTGCACACTGCTCAACTCCAGGAGGCACCATTCACATAGACTCTGAGGCAAGGACCTGAAACCCAAAGCTAAGTAAGACAAGAGGCAAGAGTTGGGTAAAGAGTGGGCTTTAGAGAGAGTCAGAACTGGGTTTGAATCTTAACCTTGCCTCTTACATAGTTGTGTGATCTTGGGAAAATCATTTAACTCTGTGTCTCAGTGTCCTCATCTGTAAAGTGGAGATGGTCATACCTGCCCCACTAGACGAGATACTTAATGGTCAGTACACAGAACAAGCCCAGCAAATATTCGTCTTTTCCTTTCAGCCAAGGGAATAGAAGTGTCATCAGATGTGCTGTCTCCTTCTCCTCCAGTCTCATCCTGGCCAGTGGCTTATTTGTCTGCTTCAGGCTGAAGGCCAGGTAACTGTGATGGGCTTTTCTTTAGCACTCCCAGGGGTCAGATGAAGGTGATACAAGAATAACGCAGGCTATTTATATTAGGAACACTTCCCATGGGTTTGTAAAAATCTATTCATAAAAACGACCAATGTAGCCAATTTCCAACCACACCCAGGTTTCACCTATCTATCAAAGTCAAAAAAGACAGCAGCATCCCTGGTCCTGCCAAGGCGCTCTGTGACGCCCCTGGCGCCTGGAATCACGCAGAGGCTTTGCGAGGGCACCTTGGTGGGTCAGGCAGGGAAATCTGCCCTCCTCAACTTAAAGGATACAGTTAAGCCATTCCTGTGTTTCTTTATTTCTTTTTTTTTTTTTTTGAGAAAAAGACACTCAGTGATGCTCTGAAACAAACATAAAGACCAAATAAAGTATATATTTGGGGCAAGGGGAAAGCCATTTGGGATACAGAGCAGGCAGCAAGGTGCTATCAAAGCTTTAAAACACAAACCAACCAGGGCAATGTTAAGAGGCCAGATGAACCTTGATGGTGTCAGAAACTAGACATCCCTAAATTTTCTCTTTTGCACTTAGGAGAAGCAGAAGAAAGGATATGTCTTTTTTCTTCCTTTCTTTTTAAATTCAGGGCTGGTCGTATTTTTAGGAGGAGGTGGAACGGCTGCTGACTTTAGGCAGGATTTCAGCCTGAGACAGCCACTAGAGGGCGTCAGAGATCCAGAAAAACTCCTGTTTCTAAGAGAAGCCCCAGGTAGCTGAAAGGTCTGTTCTGGGTAGGGTGTTTGGGCGGAAGCTGATTCCTGAGAACCTTCTCAGCAGGTGTTCACCTTCCCACGAGAAGGAAGTAGCCAGCTCTGTAGGGAAGTTAGATAATTAACTGACAAATTTATTCACTGTAAATGATTTCTGCATGCAAGCCTCTGTCTGTCCTTGGTGTGAAAGTACAGATGAGGGTGTAGGACTTTTTATGAGAGTCTGTATCTGAAAAGAAGCCTAGTTGTAGGGCTCAGGGGTGGTATCAGGGACAAGCTTGGAAGCTGTGGACCGTCGCACCCCATTACTTCCATGTGCTCCCCCAGTAAACATAAAATCAAAATAAAAACAGCGTGTTTGTAGGCAAATAGAGTTTTGAGGGAAGTTCCAGATCGCCACCTGTTAATGTGTCCCGTATAGAAAATTCTAGCGCTGTCCTGATTGGGGATTTACAGTGTGCGCTGAAGCAGGGGTAAAGCTGATTCCTCTATTGTTGTTCAAAAGGCCCTTAAAGTGTTCACTAAGACAGAACACAGCAGAACTTAGAAACTCACCTTTCCTGGAGAGATCTAGAACACAGGAGGGGCTATCTCAGTAGGCGGACATAGTAGAAAATGGCCTAAATAGGTATGGTCTAGCCAGAGGAATTGCTGGTCATGGGAAGCAATGGGGCAGAATGGCCACCGCTTGGTCCACCAGCCTCTGCTAGGGAAGAGATCCCTCAGCCCCGCCCTCATGCCTCTGCAGCCCCCTCCAGCAATGAAGACCCTTTGTCAGCATGACCTATACTTCCTGCCCTTGCTCCCACCCCACCACGGCTGGCAGCAACTTTTGTGAGTCAGGAAGGTTAGGGATTGGTAAGAGGTGTTCCCTAGAGCAGGAGAAGGGTCTCCCACTCCATGGGTTTGCTCCAGGAGAGCTGAGTCCTAGATGGCTTGCAAATATGGTCTCCTTCCTGTGGAGAGCTTCTGGGAAAGGAAAGAAATTGGTTGGGTTTCAGTATATTTCCTTGGTTGTAAGAGAAAGATGGATAAAATAAATAAGATGAGACCAATTCTATCAAGCAATATAATGTTTCCCTTTCTAATAGAAATTTCTTTTTCAGAAGCTAAAAATTCAGTGAACCTCTTAAATCCTAGTTTACCATGGATACAAGGAAGAAGGTCCTCCTTGTCAGACTCTCTCTTGCTGTCTGGATCACTGTGGCCAGCCCCTCTGGCTCCCCTCCTTCCCAGGGGTAAAGTCAGCTGCATCAATCCTCCTGTAGGTAATGCCTGCATTTTGGCAGTCTTTGCTCCTTAGTTCCCATCACATCAAGTCCAAGAATCTTTACCCAGCTTCCAAGGACAGACCATCTCTTCCACTTAATACCTATCTGCTACTCTCATCTTGCTGGTCATCTCACCATTTAATAGAAGGATCCCTGACATTGAGCTCTCTGAGCATTTGTGTGTGCTGTTCCCCTTCCGTGGGAACCTTTCCTTGTTGCTGGCATAAAACCTGAACCCAAGCTACATTTCCTCCAGTGAGGCTTTCCTGTCTACTTAGCCTTATTGATTTCCTCTTCCTTTGAACTCTCACATCTTCCTACAGACACTGGGGGACTTGATCCAACAATGTTTTGTTTTGTTTTGTTTTTTCTCTGTTATTTTAGGAAACTTGATTGTGGGCTGACAATTAGATGGCTATGTCTTTGAGAACAGAGGTTTGAACGTAGCGTCCCAAGACCCCAACATGATGACCCCATGCACACATTAGAAATGCAATTAACATTTGCCTGGTTAACGCCTCTGCATCCTTCAGATCTTAGGTTGAACCTCACTTCCTAAGGACAGCTTCCCCCGCTGGATCTAAATCTCCTACTATAGTTTCCCGGAGAACTGGGACCTCATAGAATTCCCACAAAAAAGCACTCTTGCACAGTGCTTCTGAAAGACAGAATCTTTAAAATTTGCTTTATTTTATTACTCAGTTCCTTCCATGAGGGCTGGGACAATGTTTGGTTTTGTCTAGTGCCTAGGGCAGTGCCTGGCACACAGCGGGGACCCTATAAATATTTTCTTAAAAGAGTGAATGCATACTGGTGGGAGGGAGTGTGACATGGGCATCTTGGGGAATGAGGAGGACAGAGCTGGTACCCTTGAGCTAAACAGAAGTTAACAGCAGAGGCTCGGATGGGCCAAGTCAGCAAAATCATTTTAGAATCATTATTGGTAATGAGTGACATGATGTTTTCTCAAAGATTTTGTGAGGAACTTAAAAAAGTGATACATGTTCATCGTGGAAAATATGTAAAGTTTAGACAATTATAAGGAACCAAAAAATGTAACTTCAAGCCTACCAATCAAAGCCTTTTATAAAAATAATATTTTCTTCCAACATTGGTTTAGTGACTGTTTTTACATAGTGGAACAATTTGGAGGTGGGGTCTACACAGAGCTCCCTGCCAGGACCAAGATCCAGGTACACACAGGTGTAACTTACTCATTAACCCACCCATGTTCGCTTCCTTCCCGTCACTGCCATTTCCACAGTCTCCCCTGTGTTTCCTGGAATCACTTCCCAAATAAGCCATTTGCCCTGCTTCTGGGGGACCCAGTCCAAGACCGTACCACCCCACTTCTTAACTATGAGCTCAGGCACTGCCCAGATTAAAGTTTCCCTCTTCTTTTTAACTCAAGTGGAAGCTAAAAAGTCTAAACGATCCAACATATATTTTAAGGCACAGGATAGAAATGCAAAACCATGCCAGGTTGCTGACTCTTTGTCATCAGAACTTCTGATAGGAACATTCCCAAGAGGGAATAAACTATACAGACTCTGTTCTCTTTGGAGGTGACTTTGGATTGTTCTTTATTTCTCCTCTCTTTTGTCCCCTCATTTCTTTCTTAATCTGCTTCCTCTATCGTAGAGGGTATCCTAAACTGAACTGTTTTTGCTGCCAATCCCTCATTAGGTTTCCAGATACACCCACAAACCTGGATGTGATGCTAGGCTTGCTATAAAGCAAGTTCATATGCATTTTATTTGATTAATAGTTACCACTAGTTCTAAAGGCCTGATGCATGCCGACCAGTGTCTACTAGGTTCTACAAGAGATTCTGCAGGGGCTACTAAGACACTATCCTTGTAGGGAAGATAAGACACATACACAGCTGGACTCATGCAGAGCCAAGTGTGATGTGTCAATTGAGGGGCACACATAGGCTGAAATAAACAAGCAAACAAACAACTCGAGGAATTCAGAGAAAGTAGTGAGTCATTCTGGCTGGAATTTGAGAAAGCTTCATGGAACAGGCTAAGAATGATGGGTGGGTTGGATTTTAATGGATCGACTGGGTCAGGGAAGAGAGAGCAGTAATCAAAGCTTCCCCGGTCTCAGTTCCTCGGGGACTCCTATCTGATGTTAAAAGCTAAGACTGCTGCTTCCCTCTCCCTCCCCACAATAGTTACGAAACCTTTGGAGTTTCCTTCTATCTCAGCTCCTCCAATACCCAGTGAGGAAGCAGCAGCATCTTTCTGACGTAAACAGACTGGGCCAGACCCAAGTCCAACCAGAAAATAGGCATATCATCCGGGAATGCATTTCACTTTAGATATCAGAACCCCATCTAACAGGGGTTTAAACAAAAGGGACACTGATTGTATCTCACTTTAAAAGAAAACCAGAGATAGGCATTGGTTGCTGCTGGTTTAGCTATTCAGCAATCTCATCAAGTACCCAGGATTTTCCCATCCTTTTCCATCTTCTTCCTGTCTTCCTTAAGCTGTTGGTTTATCAATCTCATGCTGCTCACCTGCTGGTTGTGAGTTGGCTGCTTTGGATTCAGGCATCGCGACTGCCTCCGAGGCAGGAAGAAGGGAGGAGGGCGGTACCGGAAGTCTCTCTCGTGTTCAAACAGCAAAAGTTTTCTCAGGAGTCCCCTGCAAATCTCTACTTCTATGTCGTTGGCTAGAACTGGATCAGATGGCCCAGCTGTAAAACATTCTGGAAACTTGGGCATTTCACTTTTTAGATTCTATAATTACAGAAAGCAAGGAAGGAGGGATAAGGAATGGCTGCAATGACGATGCTACAAATTCTGCCACCCCTGCGGAAAACTTCACCTGCTGTGGCCAAGACTCTCAGAGCCTTCCTTACTCCCTCTTGGCTGATAGCTCGTTTACCGGTCAACTATAACTGAACTATACTATGTAACAAAGCAGCCCAAATCTCAATGGCTAATAATAAACATGCATTGTCATGCTCACAGGTTCGCTGATTTGCCAGGGTGGCTCTGTTCCACACATGTTTCATTCTTCTGGAACCAGAGGAATGATGTGGCAGAACTCTGCACAAGAGAAGCAAGTAGAAAGGGTGCTGCCTCTTTGTGTGTAGGCTCAGAACTGATTCACTGCCATTTCTGTCCATATTCCACTGGCCAAAGTAAGCCCACGTGGGACCAAAGCAAGATTTCTAGTGGAAGGAACTGCAAAGCTATTTACGGAAGGGTATGGGTACAGTGAGGGGTGAGGAATAGGGTGATCTAATACGTTATCTGTGTGACAGTGGTGGGGGGCCAGGATGTGAATGTGCGTCCTTGCAGGTGGCAAATGTGTTTGTGGAACAGGCAAGGGGCTACTGAAGGCAGTGCCTAGGCAGTGAAGTGGCTGCAAGGTGGTCATTTTAGACCAGGTGTGAGGGAAGGGATGGATACAGGGCACTAGTCCTTTAGGGAAGGCAAAGCATGCTGTACCTTGAATCACCTTTCACGGGTGGCTTTTATTGATTGAACATGTCCAACAAAAAGGGATTTTGAGGCTCACCTTCTTATCAGATATCAACTCGGCATTTTCAGGAGCTTTGGTCTCAGGCAATTCGCAGCCTCAGTCTCCCTCCGTGTCTGGGTGTTTTCATGCCCCAAGTAGGAACTGAGTCCTGCTTTCCCCAGCAGAGGCAACTGGAGATGGTCCCTTGATTTCTCAAGGAGTCTTTTCCCAGATAAACCCCATTTACTATAATTCCTATAACTTAATTAAACCAAGTATTGGGACAATAAGAATAGAATAGAGATGGAGACAATTCCTCATGATGATCACCATACCCAGATTGTTCCTTGGTGCCATTACATTAACCAGAGTCAGAGTGTCTTTCACAGGGCGAATACACTGGTTTTAATTTAATTAAATTCTGACATATGTTCCTAAGAGAGAAATCACAATACAGGTAAACTGTATTAAAGGACATAGGTATGCCTTTGAAAAAAAAAGTATATACATCCTTAACTCTGACAATGGGATTCATTCATTGATCCAATAAACATTTTCAGTAGTCTCTCCTCTCTCTGAAACCTACTTTGACAGAAAGAGTCATATATGAACTCATTTGAGAAGGCAATGAATCTTCTAAGAAAAGTATATAATATCACATTTTTGCATGTTTATTTAATGGAATTTTTTAGAACTTGTCATCTGCCAGACTCTATTCATATATTGTCTATCTTATATTTCACACATATTAGCTTATTTAATTTTTATTATAAATGTGATAGGTAGGTCTTATTATTGTCCCCATTTTACAGATGGAAACTCTGAAGCACAGTGAGGTTAAACAACTTCCTCAAGGTTAAGTAACTTGAAAAAGGTGTGGATTCCCAAAAGACTAATGGAAAAAGGAGATGGAACATCTGATAGACGATACAGTATTTCTAATGAAGCCACATAAAATCTGAATAACCATAATCATTTTGGGGGGAACCAACTAGCCTCCTCATTGCCAAGCATCTTGATTTGACATACAAAAGATTTTTCCTGCCCAGCACACTTCTCTCTCTCCCTAGTGACAGCAACCTAATTTTCCCTGGGAACCACGCTCCCTCATCGAGTCCATGTGGTTTGAGTGGGCAGATCCGACCCTGCATCTCCAAGGTTGGAAAGTCAACCAGGCCTGGGGATTATTTAAGAAATGATCAAGTGACCCAAGCAGAGGACAATGACCATCAGCCCTAGGACTTATGCTGGGTCTTTTAGGAAAGAAGCATCCTCTCTGGTAGGGATGTGAAGAACAGGACATGAGGTTGGGATAGCTGGCAGCCATCTTGCCACTGTTGGAGAAACTCTGAGATTGAAAGCAATACAGTGGGCACTGATGTTGAGAGACTGAGATAAATCAATTCCTAAGGATATTATTTGAGCCCCTGGATTCAGCCATGCCTGAGCTTCTCATTACAGAGCCTGCAGACTTATTAGTTCTTTAAGCCCACAGAGAGTCTTCATTGTCAAAGCCAGTTTGAATCAAGTATCTGTCATTTGTGACAAAGAGCGCTGTCTGAAAGTGAACAAGGTCACTTTCCAAGCCCATTCTTCTGCTCTGGGGGCCTCTATTCTTTCTGTCCAGAAGACCTTGGAGAGTCAGGTTGCTTTTCTTTCTTTGATGCACCTACAAACATCCTCTCACTCTTACATGAAGCTTCCCTCCTTCTCTAGCCATTACTTCCTTATTGACACCAGTAACAAGAACACAGGTACTTTTTACTTAAAGGCTTCAGATTAATCCGTATGAAGAAAAAACAGGTCACCTCGAAAAGTAGCATGAAAAAGTTATAACGGTGAAAAAAACCTCAGGTTTTTACAAGTCCTTGTATCTGATGGAGTGTTTCCCTGTTCAGTACGGTAGCTGTGAGCCGCATGTATCTGCTGAGCACAGAAACTGCGGCCATTATGAGTGAGAAACTGAATTTTTAATTTTACTTAATTTTAATTTAAAATTAAATTTAAAAATTTATACTTGATCCAGTTACTGAAGAACTTTTTTTTAATGTATGCTTGGAACAACCAGAGTACATGAATTTTTCTTAGCAACTGTATGTTTTATAAAATCTGAATACAAATCAAGTATTCCCAATAAAAATTTAGTATCTGAATTGAGACATGGTGAAAGTGTAAAATACATGTAAGTTTCAAAGATTAGGTTTGAAAAAGAGCAAAATTATTTTATTATTTTTATATTGATTACATGTTGAAATGATAATATTTTCGATATACTGAGTTTAAAATATTCTTAAAATTAATTTCACCAGTTTCATGTTTTTGTTTTTGTTTTTCTTCAAGATCTACTCTTCTAGCTACTTTCAGATATGCAACACAGCATTATTGACTATAGTCACCATGCTGTACATTATATCCCCATGACTTATTTCATAATTAGAAATTTGTACCTTTTTGACCCTCTTCACTCACTTCGCCCACCACCTCGTATTTTTTTGAACATGGCTCATGTTATATTTCTATTGGATGGTGCTGGTCTATAGTTTCTGTCTAAATAGTGATTTGAAGACCCTACTTGTACTCTATAGGGTGGAGCTTATCAAACCTCTGAAGCGGAGAGCGTTCAGGATGTGAGCTTTTACGCTGAAAAAACATTGAAGAAATGTGTCAACAACCCCTCTGATGTTAGTTTTCCTTATAAAAGTCTGGAACAATCTAATTAAACAGTTTTGATTATTTTTCATGTTATTATTTGATCAGTGAACAATCCTTTGGTTTGTTCTCTTGGTCTGTGTGATGCCCTTCTAGTTGAAGGGTAAAAACATGAATTCCTGAAAATTTTACTTTGAAAAGGAAAAGGGATTTCCCTGGCAGTCCAGTGGAACTCCACGCTTCCACTCTAGGGGGCGTGGGTTCTATCCCTAGTCGGGGAACTAAAATCCCACATGCTGTGTGGCACGGCCAAAAATAATAATAATCAAAAATAATAATAATCAATCAATCAATAAAATAAAAAGGGAAATATTCTGTTTAATGCAAAATAGGAGATATTGTAGATTGTTTCCAGAAATCTTTTCATACTGCATATTTTTGTTGCTGTCTTGTCAATGTTTTCATTTATATATGTCTGATATTTTTATTGAAATAATCTGCCCACCCTGGGAAGCTTCATTTTTGCTTCATTTCTCCCAGTTTCCAGAGATCATGATTCTAGAGTCCTTCTTCCTGCTCAGAAGCTGGAAGATACAGTTACAGCAGAAGGTAAATGAGGGCTCGAGTCTCAAGGGTCCTGCCAACTGGGGGGCTCTGGTCCCACTGGGCCCCCTTCCCCATGGTAGGGACTTCTTCAGAATTTCCTTTTAAGCATTCAAAGGTCCTCTGGCACAAAGAGATAACAAAACAAAAATACATGACCCTCATTCTGGAAAGCTGAAAATTGCAGGGTTTTTAAAGGACTTCATTGTAAATCTAGCATACACCCTGCAAAGCATTTGCCAGCTTGCTTTCAGCTCCCTTCTCCACACTCCCCTGTCCTCTTCTGCATTGCAGAGGGCTCATCCTGCAAACTACATTTCTCGGACTTCCCAGCCAATTGGCTTCTGGCCGGATTTGGCCTGTGGGAAACGTGGCCAGGAGACAGGAGATAGAAAGCAAAGGGAAAACAGGGAGAAGCCAGGGAGTTATCAGCTAGACCTCTGTTTCTTTCTTAAGATGCATCATCTTTGGTAGTGACTTTGTGTCCTGTTTTCCAGCTTTTGTCAAATAGCCCTTAATTCTATGACATTATATGGAAAAATTTAGAAAGTGCACACTAATGATTATACATTTATATATAATATTTTTAATAGATTATAAAAATATATGTTAAAATATGATTAGGATTGGTGGAGTGGGTCAGGGAATGCAATTGGCATTATGGCTAAAGGGGACCTGATGTTCAACTGTAATGAATATTGTACTTTTTTACAAAACAGAGCGAAAGGCCACAAACACAAAGAGTTAATAGCTATTAATCCTGGATGGTGGAAAAGAAAAGAAAAAAGAAAAGTCACACTTCTAGATATTTTGGGGGAGAAGAAATAACTTTACCATAATATATTTTTTCTTTTCTTACTTAAGTTTTTCCAGGAATTATTTAAGTATAACTGTATTAGTTTTTATTGCTGCTGCAACAAATTACCACAAACTTAGTGGCTTATAACAACACACATTTATCATCTTATAGTTTTGGACATCAGAAGTCTGATACAGGACTCACTGGGCCGAAATCAAGGTGTCAGCAGGGCAGTGATCATTTCTGGAGGCTCTAAGAGAGAATCTATTTCTTGTCTTTTCCAGCTTCTAGAACCAGCCACATTCCTTGGCTTGTGACCTCTTCCTCCATTTTCAAATCTAGCAAGATTACATGCCTTTCGCCATTCTTCTGTAGTCATATTTCCTTCCGACTACAACACGGAAAGATTCTATGATTTTAAGGACCCTTGTAATTAGGTTGAGCCTACCCAGATAATCCAGAATGACTCCACATTTCAAGATCCTTCACTTCATCACATCTGCAAAGACCATTTTGCCATGTAAGGAAACATATTCACAGGTTCCAAGGATTAGGATGTGGACATTTTGGGGGAAGGGTCCATTATTCTGGCTACCATGATAATGTGCAGAGGGAAGACATCCTTCATTTGTAAACTAAAGGCTTTTATAAGCCCCTCTTCCATCTAGCATGGCATCTTTCTGAGAAGACAAAGTTTTTATTCAAGTTCAAGTCCACAGCAGTGAGGGTGTTCACCTTCTGATCATGCATATCTGAGCAGGAAACTTGCTGTACATTTTTACAATAGACGACAATGAGAAATTCACAAGTTCATTAAGATGGTTTTCATCAGGACAGCAGGCAGATCTCAAATTAAAGTTATGACAGAGAGCTGTTCTGTAGATCCCCCTCAATGAAAAGACAAGCATCATTTGGTCTAATTGTTGCTTAGCTATAGCAAAACGTTGGGACTGTAATGACAAAACAGTTCAATGAGATATTACATTTCGCACTGGTTGCAGTGGTTCTGCTGAAAACAGGTTCTGGTTCTGCTGAACCAGGATTTTGCTGAACTGGTTAGTCATCTAGAAACTGAGGCTTGGAACTAATTATTAGGAAGTGTTAATGTTCTCTGACCCATGATGAATAAGCCTTCCTTCCTGAGTAGATTAACTTCTCTTTAAGGAAAGAGCTAATGAAATTTAGAACCTCCCAAGGAGATCATAAGTAGGCATTTGATTAAGCAAACAAGTTAAAGCAAGAACTTGGCAGATAATCATGAAAATGGTCCTTGTCAAGTTCTTTCGCATTTCATTGAGCAATTGCATTCCGCCAGCAAACAAAGGACTAACATGTTAAATGTTCAAGAACTTGATGGTTATGCAATCAACCATCAGAAATGTTCAAGCTGCCCTTCCAGTTGATCCGGGGTAACTGCTTTTTCCCATCATCCTTGAAGCATTTGTATAGCTTTTGTCCACTTCATTTCTGGAAAACTATTTTAGCAGGTAGAAATTTTTCCAAAATTTAAGATGCAAGAGGGGGGACATTTTTCTGATTTTATAACTCAAGTCAAATGTAGTCCATCAAGGTTAGCAAAAAGTCTAAGAGTAGTTATTATTTTTCCTTGATTCATCTCTGTTATGTATTAGTGGAAACCAGGAAAAATGGGGGTCTGGCTTCTGGGCTGCCAAGATATATATCGCCCATCCCAAATTGGGCCAGTAAACTGTGGGCAGCTGTGTTGTCAGCACCTGCCTTCTCTAGACCTAGCTGGGTACTGTGAACTTCACAGCTGCCCCCAAGGATACAGTGCTTTGTGTTTTAAACTGATTCCCATGAAGCCTCTCCTTTCTGGGTATTTCCACCTTTGAGGTACAGCATGGAAATTGAGACTTCTATCCTCCCTGGGCTTGAGAAATCCAACCCTGCCCCTGGCCTGGCTTCTCGGCCTGTGAGGGGGAAGGTGAAATCACCTTTTCCTTCAATCATGAGTATTTATTGAATCTCGTCTTAGTGTAGGTCCCCCCTCTTGTAGCAGACCCTGAGACAAGAATTCAAGTGTAAATAGTTTACGTGGGAGGCGGTCCCAGGAAACACTAGCAGGGAATTGTGGAGGTGACACAGAAGGGTAGGCAGCCTTATGGAGCAAGTTATCACCGTGGGCGACTAGAGCTCAAGCCCAGTGGGAAACTCTGGGAGCTGATGTACAAGACTCAGAGTTGACTTATGGATGGGGAGGAAGTTGGGTTATATATCCACCTGCCTCTAAGCATCACTGGTGGAGGGCTGCCAGCGGTTAACTGCCCAGACTGTCCAATCTACTGTGTCTGAGGCCAGGGTGGCTTTCTGCTGTTTGGGAGGACACCCTCTGGTGAGAGATGAAGATACTGGCAGTTGGAAGTAGAGCGAGCTCACATTGCAGTGGTACCACCTTAGGGGCGGTAATTCAAAGGCTTGTTATTCCAGCTATGAGGAAGGCACTGAAGTAAGTGCTGTAGAAAAGCTTAGTTACTTCAGTCAATACATGAAGCAGAGCAGCTGTGTGTTGCTGACTGTATGCTTAGAATGATGCCAAGTGCTGTAGGGGAAGCAACAGAAACAGGAAGTATGATGTCCCACTGATTTGAGGGGCTTACGGAATAGGGAAGATAACCTTGTTTCTACCATTCAACATGGGCAAATGGACAGAATATAAATAGTGCATTGGCATTAGGGGAGGATTGGAATTCTTGGGAAAGGCTTCATGGAGAAGGTAGGAAATAAAGGAAGGATAGTGTTTGTAGAAACAAAGCCAAAGCCTGTATCATCTGAGGACCGGTGAGACAGATGGCATGGAGATGGAGTTAGCCTAGCGTGTTGATACGTGGTGAACAAGCCCATGAGACCGAGGTTGATGGAACATATTCAAGTGAGTGGGGATCTCTATGCTTGACAGGGTAGGGCAGGGCCAACACTGAGACGTTTGAAGGCAAAACAAAAAAGTCTTGGCTTGTTATTGTCCTAAAGATGTCAGTCATTGCCTTGAGCCTACAATCCCTCTTGAAAAAGCCCACCCATGCCCACAGTACTGTTGAAGAAGTGGCTGTGTTGGGGCAGGTGACCCTGCTTCCGAGGCAACATCTGATTGTCATGGAGCAGACACCTGCCCCAGGTGGGCTAATCAGATTATGGTGTTTTGAATTTTTCCCCTGGCATTTGGACGTAGGGCACTAAGAGGCTGAATTAGTTTGTCCTCTGTAGAGACAGGGCAAGGGTTCTGTTCCCTTAGTAAGCTGCAGCCATGTGCCAACACAGCACATGAGTAAAACATCGTAGAAAATATTAACTGCAGCAAAAAAGATGAGTACAAGTGCTAGGAGAATCAGAGAAGAGAGACTATGTGGCCCCAACACGTTTAAGGTGACTTTCTAATTCCCCCAAGGCCACGGTGCACCTCTGGAATTTAAGTCTTTTGTAAACTTTCCATCTAAGTTAATTTGAATGGGTTTCTCCTCCTTGGAAATCGAGGACCGTTAACTAAAACAAGGTGGTAACCACTAACTTGCATATTTCCAGTGCTCTGATTCTCAGTCCTCTGGGTTGAAGTCAGTTGGTGATCCCCAGAAGAAAGCCTTGAGACAAGAATCATGTTCAAATGGTTTATTCAGGAAGGGCTTCAGGGAGACCCTAAAGGAATGGGGGAAACTTGATGGGGAAGGGAAGGAAGCCAAGCTGGTGGTGAATTCACATCCATCGATGCGGTCTGCAGAGGGCGCTGCAGTGGAAGTCCCGCCTCAGGGCTCCTCCTTCTTCCCTCCCGCAACGGAGCCCGGCTTCCCCTCTCCCCTTACTGACCTGCACTGTCGCGGGCAGGCAGAGGTTGATTAGGCAAGATCGTGGCCCTCCACTCGTGTACAGTCCAGTTGAGGGAGACAAACTTGCAAACACATATAGGCGACTAGAAAAATAGCTGCTGGTGGCGGAGAATAAGAAAATCTACACCCAAAGGAAGTTCTCTGCAAACAGTGAATGATTTAACATGCATGGGCTGTGCTCCCCCTCAAACATATTAGAATCACTCAGCAACATAAGCATGGTTGATTTCCTCCCAGGTACTATTTTTAAAAATCTCTTCTAGAAAACAGAAGTTCCTGGAAAATGACTGTTGAAGGAAAGTGGTTATAACCTGGCTGGAGCCCAGTTTATACTCCACAGCCTTGACCCGAGAAAGAGAGTAGTAAATATCAAATCCAACAGCTTGGTAATATTCCGTTGTACATATGTGCCACATCTCCTTATCCATTCGCCTGTCGATGGACACTTCCATGTCCTGGCTATTTTAAATACACCTGCAATGAACATTGTGGTATATGTATCTTTTTGAATTATGGTTTTCTCAGGGTATATGCCCAGTAGTGGGATTGCTGGGTCATATGGTAGCTCTATTTTTAGTTTTTTATGTATACACTACCTAGTGTAAAATAGATAGCTAGTGGGAAGCAGCTGCATAGCACAGGGAGGTCAGCTCGGTGCTTGCTTTGTGACCTCCTAGAGGGGTGGGATAGGGAGGGTGGGAGGGAGACACAAGAGGGAGGGGATATGGGGATGTATGTACACATATAGCTGATTCACTTTGTTATACAGCAGAAACGAACACAACATTGTAAAGCAATTATACTCCAATAAAGATGTTAAAAAAAAAAAAAAAAGCAACTTGGTAAGACTGTTGTATGTTTTTCTTTTCCCCCTGAAGGTATGTTTACTCTTTCAGGGACTAGGAACTTAATTGTTTAAGGTATGTTTGGTCCCGGAGTTGGGCTGCCAAGAAAACAGTGGGCATTTGTTTGTGATAATATATATATTTTTTTTCCCAGTATGGTCTCTAGTGCAGGGTTGGTGAAAGTGTGGGCCAGTATCCACAAGGCTTTCAGGAACCTTAAACTGATAAAGCACAGAACTTCCTCTTTATTATGAGCAAATGATGTACCATATGATATCATTTCATATTTTATACATATAAGCAAGTGCTACATACTAGTAAGTGACTATATGAGGAATTAACTATTACTAAAATTTAGTATTCATACTTTTTTTTTTTTTGGCTGTTCCTCGCGGCATGCAGGATCTTAGTTCCCTGACCAGGGATTGAACCCGTACCCCCTGCATTGGGATCGCAGAGTCTTAACCACTGGACCGCCAGGGAAGTCCTTCATATGTTTTAAATAGCACGATATTGGAGTTTAATAAGAACAGTTAATTCAGGGCTCCAGTGGAAGTTGGCTTCTGCTGAATTTTTCACAGCACTGGAAAACGTGCACTGCTGCTGTGCCCAGGCAGGGAGTACGAACTCCCACAAGGCTTGGTGGAAACACTGGTCAGTGCATCCCTAGGGGTGTTCTTTATGGTTTTTAATTGCTGTTATTCTTTGCTTCCTAATCATCAGTCATTGTTAGTTCAAATTCGTCTTCATCTACTTTCCTCCATAGTTGGTTAATTTTCTTATGTGGAAAAATGCTGTTTTAGTGTGAGTTTCCCCAGTAGACTCTGAGATAAGGATGTGAATACAGGTAGTTTATCTGGGGGACGATCCCAGGAACCACTGGAAGGCAAGTGGGGAAGGAGACAAGGAAGGAAAGAAAACCAATCAAAGGGTGTGCAAATGAGCAGAATTCCTGATGTGGGCAGCTGGGGCTCAGGCCTCTGGGGACTCTCGGGAGACTTTGCATAACATGCCTCAGTGTTGCCCCACCTGAGAGGTGAGGTTTGGGGTATTTATCCGACATTTTCCATTAGATGACTGTTGAGGGCTGCTTCTGGAGGCATTGATTCACAGATACCTCCAGCCTGCATGGTGGGTCATGCCCCTGCAGCCAGAAAAAGCCCTCCAGGAGAGTGGCAAGAGGTTTATAAGAGGCTGTCAGTGAGGAGAAGAGTTGGAAGAGAGGACTAGCAGGAGCTGGACAGGACACAGATGCTCTGACAGCGTCTACCTGGGATGCAAATGTCCATGAACAGTACTGGGGGCCCATCAGTGTCTAATCACTTGACTTTAGAACACCCGTGTGTTGCATTCAATGCACTATATAAGCCCCAATTGCTAAGTCGTCAGGGAGAACCTTATGTTAAGAATGCGATCTTAAAGTTGAAACCCAGAGGATGGGAAGAAGCCAGCCATGTGAAGAGGAGAGAGTGGTCCTGAAGTCTTCTGCACCAGTTTTCCCATTTAAATTCTGAGTCTAAACAAGGAAATTTAAATCCTTGATTGCTTGAAGAGTGATTCTTAGCAATCACATTCTTATTCAGAATAAAATTATTTTTAGCCATCCTGCAGGATAAACTTTCAAATTTTCTATTTGCTACCATTTCAACATCATGTTTCTCTCTTCTAGTCAATTTCTCTTTGTCCACCCATTAGTCTAATGGCCTAATCCCACTCTTTTTGCTGCATCTACTGCAAGAATGAAGACCATTCTCAAAATCAGACTGTCGACATTCCAGAAAATGTCGACATCACTCTGAAGGGATGCACAGTTATTGAGAAGGGCCCAGAGACACCCTCTGGAGGGACTTCAATCATATTAATGTAGAACTCAGTCTCCTTGGAAAGAAAAAGATGAGGCTCTGGGTTGACAAAGGGTGGGGAAATAGAAAGTAACTGGCAATGGTTCACACTATCTGTAGTCGTGTACAGAACATGGTCAAGGGTGTCACACTGGGCTTCCATTACAAGATGAGGTCTGTGTATGCTCACTTCCCCATCAACATCATTATTTAGGAGAATGGTTCTCTTGTTGAAGTCTGAAATTTGGGGGATGTGAAAAATACATCCACAGGGTTCAAATGAGGCCAGGCACTGCTTGTTTAGTATCTCAAGCCTAGAAAGAAGAGTTCATTTTTGAAGGAAATGACATTGAACTTGTATCAAATTCAGCTGCTTTGATTCAACAAGCCACAATACTTAAAAACAAGGATATCAGAAAACTTTTGGATGCTATCTCTGTTTCTGAAAAAGGAACAGTTCAGCAGGCTGATGAATAAGACCTACGTTGTCCAGCTACAGAAGCAGCAAGATGCCAGATAATACTTCAGACTCATCTGTGATATTTTAAAGATGCAATAAAAGCTCTTGATTGGGGGAAAAATCCTAATCCCATTTTCACCGGCTGCTGCTTTGAGAGTTCCCATCTTCCATCCTAGATTTTTCTAATCTAGTGCCTTAGAAAAAAAGACATCTCATTGGAGACACAGAAAATTTCAGCCCCTTCTAAAGATGGTGGGGATGACAATCCAGATACCTGGGGCTGGACTTCTCAAATTTTTTGAGTTACCAACTTCCCAACTCTGTCTTGCCTCTCAGCTGAAAGGTAATTCCATATCTCTCGGACACTAGTCCTGACGTTTGTCTTAGGATCTCAATATTCTGTAAGTAATTGTGTGGCATTGAGAAGGACTTAAATGAGTTTATGATTTTTTTCTTGCTATGGAGTCACTGTCAAAATTGTCTGAGTCACACTTCTCTTCTTTGCAATGTAATACACTCCCAAGGGGCACGGGGCTTCAACTTGAGCACGTGCAGTAAGTAGTGTTAGAAAGAAGACTAAAAACTATATAAAAAAAAAAAAGAAGCCATTTCAGATCTCACTTCTTAACAGATTTCCTGAAATCTTATCAACGGAAACAGCATCACTTATCAACATGCAATGGCAGGGTCCCCTTAAATCATACTCCTCCATTGATGGCATGGCCCTTTTGAGGTGCCTCTGGTAGTTCTAACTTTTGAAAGCATCATTTTCTCCCATATGTATTTGGAGTTGTTGTCTTGTTTGCACATAATTGTATTCTATCTTCCAGAGATTTCTCACAATTTTTGTTCCTCTGATGGAAAACCTTATATTTTTCTGCACTATGATGGATTATTTTCATCAAGTTTTCTTTCATTGCACAGGCTGTATGATGGAAGTAGACACCTGTACTCAGTTTGTAATTTGATACAATTTTAAATAGCCCTTTATATATGACCTATCTGTTTTTATATCCAGCAACACAAAGTTAGATCTCAATTAAGGCTGAATGAATTAAAATTTTAAATCATTGCTTTGTAAGAAGATCCAACTTAATCATCCATAGGCAAATTTTAAATATGTGTGTTAAAGGAATTCTAGGTTTATCTGGTTTTCTGACCTTGTATCTTAAATCTTTTAACAACTTAGTTGAATTTGTTTATGTAGTGCTGAGTAGCAGGGAAGAAAAAGTACAGTAAGTCCCCTACATATGAATGAGTTCCATTCCGAGAGTGCTTTCATAAGTCCAATTTGTTCGTAAGTTCAGCAAAGTTAGCCTAGGTGCCCAACTAACACAATCGGCTATAAAGTACTGTACTGTAATAGGTTTATAATACTTTTCACACAAATAATACATAAAAAACAAACAAACACAAAATAGGTTTACAATATTTCTAACACAAATAATACATAAAAAGCAAACACAAAAAATAAAACATTTTTAATCTTACAATACAGTACCTCGAAAAGTACAGTACAACAACTGGCATGCAGGGGCTGGCATCAAGTGAACAGGCAAGAAGAGTTACTGACTGGAAGAGGGAGAGGAGGTGGGAGATGGTAGAGCTGAAGGATCATCAGCAATAGGAGACGGAGGACAGGCTGCAATTTCACTCATGCCTGATGTGGATGACACAGGTTCTGGTTCCTTGCTGGATTCAATTCTATCTACCCTCTTGAAGAAACGATCCAGTGATGTCTGGGTAGTAGCTCTCTTTTTTCCTCATCATAGATGACACGGTAGAACTGGATTGCATTTCCTGCATCACGAATCTCTTCGGTCCTTCAGTTACTATAAGAATGAGTGACATCTACCATTTTTCACCTCGCTCCACTCTCTCAATTATTTTCACTTTTGTTTCCATCGTTATCGCTTAGTGCTTCTTAGCAGTACCAGCTACATCACCGCTGTTTTTACACTTGCTTCCGGACATCCTGCGCTTAAAATAAAGATACTGTACTACTGTACTTTATACAGTACTGTACAGTAAAGTACACAAAAGCACAACCACTTGTAGAGGATGCACATATGTGACAATGTACACCAGACACGTGTATTAACTTACGTGTTTGGATGTGTGAACGCACGTTCGCATCTTTGGAAGTTCGCAACTTGAAGGTTCCTATGTAGGGGACTTACTGTAATATATAAGCATATCATCCCATGACTACAACAGAAAAATAAAACCGTCTAAAGCTATAAACCAGTATTTTAATCTGCATATAAATCCTGCTTAAAACTTGTCCTCCAGTGTTTTTTTTTTTCAGCCTTTAAAAAAAATACTTCTAGTGACAGCAAACTCATTATCCCCTCACGAAGAAATCCAAACCAGTTTCAGAAAGTTCTAATCATTAAAGGAAAAAAAAGTCTTCAGCAGCCAAATGATAGACAGGTGTAAACACTGTGCTAAAAAATTTGGATAGATTTCAGTGTCAGTCACCTTGATTAGGAGAACTCTGCAAACCACATTAGCAATCCCAGTCGACAACAAAATTGATATTGAACCTCTACATACCTTGGCATTTGTAAGTCCTCATCCCCTATCCAACATTTGTTTATTCAGCAAATGTGTACCCATTTGGGTAACTGTCTTGTTAATATACTATGAATGACTATGATTTAGTAAGTACATTGTTCAGAATAGATTTATTCTACTTTCAACTTGCAGCTCAGATAAATCATCATGACCCAAAGTATTTTTCTAGTTCTTCTGCAGTGGTCACGTTGCCCTAAAAGGATCTTCAAGGCATTCGCTCTCCATGGGTGATATAGCATATGTCCCTATTACCTGACTTCAATTATAGTGTTGGGATCTTACCCAGGTCTTATATGATGATCCCTTTGGAGCAGGATCCAAAATATATTCTTATTTGTCTTGTTCAATCTCATATCAAAGGAGATCATCAAGGTAAGTCTTGAGATATTGTCTTATCAACAATTTGGC
The DNA here is from genome assembly GCF_028564815.1 of Eubalaena glacialis. NCBI lineage: Eukaryota > Metazoa > Chordata > Mammalia > Artiodactyla > Balaenidae > Eubalaena > Eubalaena glacialis. The sequence goes on along the minus strand of NC_083728.1, from coordinate 43,403,591 downwards.
TGGCATGATCAATATCCAAGTTTAATCCCTAAGTGGCACATGGAGGGGTAAGGAATATTCTAAACCTCCTTGACATTCCTGACATTGATTGCTATGGCTGCCTTCACTCCAGTCCTCTCCATGTCTAATCTGGATGACTGCCATAGTTTATTGTGCCCTCAGCCTAAGCCTTGCCATATCTCCCATCACTTCCCGCCTGCAGCCAGAGTGCTCCTCTTAAATACACACTGATCATGTCAACTCTGTTGCTTAATTGCCTTGTTACCTTCTCCATAAAACTCAGACTCATTATGGAATACAAAGCCTGTGCCAACTTTTCCCACCCCATCTCTTGTCTCGATCCTTCTATCTTCCAACAATGTGGGATTATCTTTGATCCTGGACAGTGGATGCTCCCTGCTGACTCTCCTTCTCCCCGTCTTTGGCTGCACCCCTCCCTCAGAGTGAAGCCCTACTGCGTAGCCTCCAGGAAGCTTGTTTTCCTGACTCTTTCTCTCCCAACAGTATAGGCTTGTGTTCTGTCCAACCAGTTCTGTTGCAGACTGAGCTTATCTCAAATGCTAGCCCTAATCACTCTGTATTGTCATTGTTTTTTAGTCTATATCCTCCCCAAACCTGGAGCTCTTTGTGACAAGAGGTTGGGTCTTTTGTATCTATAACATCAGGATGTAACAGGTAGTTGTCTCCTATTGCAAATTCGTGATGAATGATGGTGCTCCAACTCAGAAGTGAATAAAAATTTGGAAAACATAATCATGCTGCTGAGGACCATTTTAGGGAATATTTCTTTGAGTGAACTCTGAAGTAGCTGAGTAACGTTTGCTTTTAATGGAAGCACTAAAATATGAATAATGATAATCTCTGATGGGTTTTCCCTGGTTTATGTTTTTGTCTTAATTTTTATATTTTCAGAATTCTCTATAGGGAGTCATATAGGTTACATTTATAATCAAGAATGAAGGCTAAAAAACAGTATATATTATTATTATTATTTAATTTTATTGAAGTATAGTTGATTTACAATGTTGTGTTAATTTCTGCTGTACAGCAAAGTGAATCAGTTATACATATATATTCTTTTTCATATTCTTTTCCATTATGGTTTATCACAGGATATTGAATATAGTTACATGTGCTATACAGTAGGACCTTGTTGTTTATCCAAAAAAACCCAGTATATATTACTTTGTATTTGTATTGTACCTTTATGGCAAATGTATGCAGAGCAAAAGAACTGGAATAAAAAGTCCTCAAGAGGGTAACTGGTTTTCTCTAGGGCTGGAATAATGGGTGACTTTTTTTTCTTTTTCTCCTAATTTGCAGGGTTTTTTTTCTGTATGATTATGTATTCCTTTTATAAGAAAAATTTATTAAAAATAAATATAAAAATTAAATAAATGGCATGATGATTGATAATGTAAGCAAATAATCAAACTACCGCTTATCAAGAGATCACTGAATTTAACAAATCATACTTATTGTCAAGACATTTAGCTATTATTTAGAGAACCCATGGAAAATAATATAAATATTGCAATCTTTTAAAATGGAGGAAAATATAACTCTGGAAATCATAACTGGAAAATTTGTTTTAGACCTTTTGGAAGTTAAGCATATCATTGGTTTGGGAGCAGAACCTCAGTCCAGTTATGAATTATAGAGGTGGTTTTTAATGGAACATAACTACCCATTTCTGTTGCCAAATCTATTATCCTTTAGTACAGAATACACCGGAGATTAAAATCCCACACACTCAGCAAAATACTTACCGTGAAGCAGTGTAAATAGATTTAGTCATAATTTATACAGGTGCATATTTATAGGTAGAACATAAATGTTTGAAGAAATGGCAATGAGAGAAAGGAAGAACCAACATTATTTTAGAATATTATTTCCTTTGAGTTTCTTCTTTAAATCCTTATGCTTTGCATTTATTATGTGTTAAAACTAAACACTCCTCCAATATTTATAAATCAGTTTAGATTTCCCTCACTTGATTTGGTAAGAGCTGAGTAAATCAGTTACATGTGGTTATTTATTAAAAAGAAGATTAGATACAGTTTTTGTCATTACTATTTCACTTTTGTGAGCAAAGTAATGTTAAGTTCTTAGAGGTTCTTTTATATCATCAATTATCACAAGCTGAAAATATGATTTATTAACTTGCTGACTAATAATTTTCATGTATAAGTAAATGTCAGAGTTGATACTTCTAAAGGTAGCTTGTATCATTCAATCCTGGCCTGAAAATTAATTCCTGAAAGCTACACAAATGCAAATATTTAGACAGAGAAGTCCAGTAATGCCTAACTGAAAGATGGAAACATATACGTATTTAGCACTCTATAGTGTGACAGTAAGTAGAGCAATTGCTTACAATATATTATCCCATTGAGTCCTCACCACAAACCTACGGATAAGTCTATTAGTCAGGGTAGTCAACAGTCTGTAATCTCAGTTGTTTATAAACCACCATATCCACCGACAGGCAGCTCTGGGTCCTGTTCCATCTCTCCTTGGCTGACAGTGTAGCCAGCAGCAGAGAGAGAGAAAGAGACCTAGGGAGTCTCAAACCTGCAGCTCAAAGCTCGAGCCTGGAAATGGCAAACATCACTTCTGCTCCCAACTCATTGTTCAGAGCTAATCACCTGGCACCACCCAACCACAAGGGGGCAGGGCAGGGAGTGCAAACCCACAGTGTATCCAGAAGTGGAGGGAACAGGCAATATTTGGTGAATAGTACTAATCACTACTATAGTAACTGTGTGCCCCTATTTCACACACAAGGAAACAGAGGGAAGTCAAACAACTTGTCAAGTCACATAGCTAGTAAGTGAAAGAGTTAAGATGTTATTAAAGAACCAAGCATGAAGTGAACAGTATTTTTATGGCATATTCTGAGCCTATCAATTCTATGTCACATAAAAAGACACAGGAATATTAGAGAGTGAACAGGGATTAGCAGATTTCCCTTGGTTTCACTTTTGTGAACTTGAAATCTTTTGGTTATATTTCCAGCTGCCTACCGCAAAAGCTAGAGATCAAAAATATTGCCTTTCCGTTACCAGAGCTGAATTCCTTATGAAATGTTATGGCCCTTGGAGTTCTTCGGATAATTTATTGAAGATAAAGAGAAATGTGACTTGCAATCCTTTGGAAGATGTTAGCAATGTGAAACCAAATAACCTTCAGGAAGAGGCAGTACTGTTGATCCAACCTACCTCAGTGGTGTGCATTCTTCATGAAGATGAATTATAGACAGGGCTGGTGCATGCACAACTGCAGGGGGCACTGCTCACATAGTATACTATGTTGATGCTGCCTCCTGGACTTACGAAATGCATTGGTCAAAGAAAATCTTTCCTCCTAGGAGGCAGATGTCATACTTTTCCCCCATTTCAGCTCCTCTCCTCAGTAGTATTTCACTTCTCATGAGTAGGTGTTGGGAGAGAATACATGATCAGTAAAGTCTTGAGGAGTCTACAAAGTTGGAGCTTCCATTGAGGGTTCAGCCAATGGAACCTCTTCCTATCATTTTCCTTTTAGCATTTGACATCTTGTGATCTACAGCCCTTGCTCGTAGGTACTAAAGAATCTCTACTTCCCTAGATATTCCAGCACCAAATAAACAGCACATTTACATTGCTTCTACATAACACCCAGAAATGGTCTCCACCTTGCTGTACATTAATACCCTGGGGAGCTTTCAAAAAATCCCCTTGTGACTTCCCTGGGAGTCCAGTGGTTAAGACTTTGCCTTCTAATGCAGGGGGTATGAGTTCAATCCCTGGTCAAAGAGCTAAGATCCCACAAGACTTGGGGTCAAAACACCAAAACATAAAATAGAAGCAGTGATCCACCAGAGGGCAGACAGCAGAAGCAAGAAGAACTATAATCCTGCAGCCTGTGGAACAAAAACCACATTCACAGAAAGATAGACAAGATGAAAAGGCAGAGGGCTATGTACCAGATGAAGGAACAAGACAAAACCCCAGAAAAACAACTAAATGAAGTGGAGATAGGCAAACATCCAGAAAAAGAATTCAGAATAATGAGAGTGAAGATGATCCAGGACCTCGGAAAAAGAATGGAGACAAAGATCAAGAAGATGTAAGAAATGTTTAACAAAGACCTAGAAGAATTAAAGAACAAACAAACAGAGATGAACAATATAATAACTGAAATGAAAACTACACTAGAAGGAATCAATAGCAGAATAACTGAGGCAGAAGAACGGATAAGTGACCTGGAAGACAGAATGGTGGAATTCACTGCTGTGGAACAGACTAAAGAAAAAAGAATGAAAAGAAATGAAGACAGCCTAAGAGACATCTGGGACAACATTAAATGCAACAACATTTGCATTATAGGGGTCCCAGAAGGAAAAGAGAGAGAGAAAGGACCAGAGAAAATACCTGAAGAGATTATAGTTGAAAACTTCCCTAACATGGGAAAGGAAATAGCCACCCAAGTCCAGGAAGCGCAGAGAGTCCCATACAGGATAAACCCAATGAGAAACGTGCCGAGACACATAGTAATCAAACTGGCAAAAATTAAAGACAAAGAAAAATTATTGAAAGCAGCAAGGGAAAAATGACAAATAACATACAGGGGAACTCCCATAAGGTTAACAGCTGATTTCTCAGCAGAAACTCTACAAGCCAGAAGGAAGTGGCATGATATACTTAAAGTGATGAACAGGAAGAACCTACAACCAAGATGACTCTACCCTGCACGGATCTCATTCAGATTTGATGGAGAAATCAAAAGCTTTACAGACAAGCAAAAGATAAGAGATTTCAGCACCACCAAACCAGCTCTACAACAAATGCTAAAGGAACTTCTCTAAGTGGGAAACACAAGAGAAGAAAAGGCCCTACAAGAACAAACCCAAAACAATTAAGAAAATGTTCATAGGAACATACATATCGATAATTACCTTAAATGTGAATGGATGAAATGCTCCAACCAAAAGACAGAGGCTTGCTGAACGGATACAAAAACAAGACCCATATATATTCTGTCTAAAAGAGACCGACTTCAGACCTAGGGACACATACAGACTGAAAGTGAGGGGATGGAAAAAGATATTCCATGCAAATGGAAATAAAAAGGAAGCTGGAGTAGCAATACTCATATCAGATAAAATAGACATTAAAATAAAGGATGTTGCAAGAGACAAGGAAGTACACTACATAATGATCAAGGGATCAAACCAAGAATAAGATATAACAATTATAAATATATATGCATCCAATATAGGAGCACCGAAATACATAAGGTAACTGTTAAGAGCTATAAAAGGGGAAATCGACAGTAACACAATAATAGTGGGGGACTTTAACACCTCACTTACACCAATGGACAGATCATCCAAAATGAAAATAAATAAGGAAACAGAAGCTTTAAATGACACAATAGACTAGATAGATTTATTTGATATTTATAGGACATTCCATCCAAAAACAGCAGATTACACTTTCTTCTCCAGTGCGCACGGACCATTCTCCAGGATAGATCACATCGTGGGTCACAAATCAAGCCTCAGTAAATTTAAGAAAATTGAAATCATATCAAGCATCTTTTCTGACCACAACAATATGAGATTAGAAATGAATTACAGGGAAAAAAAATCGTAAAAAACACAAACACATGGAGGCTAAACAATACGTTACTAAATAACCAAGAGATCACTGAAGAAATCAAAGAGGAAATCAAAAAACACCTAGAGACAAATGACAATGAAAACACGACGATCCAAAACCTATGGGATGCAGCAAAAGCAGTTCTAAGAGGGAAGTTTATAGCTATACAAGCCTAACTCAAGAAACAAGAAAAATCTCAAATAAACCATCTAACTTTACACCTAAAGGAACTAGAGAAAGAAGAACAATCAAAACCCAAAGTTAGCAGAAGGAAAGAAATCATAAAGATCAGAGCAGAAATAAAGGAAATAGAAACAATAGCAAAGATCAATAAAACTAAAAGCTGGTTCTTTCAGAAGATCAACAAAATTGATAAACCATTAACCAGACTCATCAAGAAAAAGAGGGAGAGGACTCAAATCAATAAAATTAGAAATGAGAAAGGAGAAGTTACAACAGACACCACAGAAATACAAAACATCCTAAGAGACTACTACAAGCAACTCTATGCCAATAAAATGGACAACCTGGAAGAAATGGACAAATTCTTAGAAAGGTATAACCTTCCAAGACTGAACCAGGAAGAAATAGAAAATATGAACAGACCAATCACAAGTAATGGAACTGAAACTGTGATTAAAAATCTTCCAACAAACAAAAGTACAGGACCAGACGGCTTCAGAGGTGAATTCTATCAAACATTTAGAGAAGAGCTAACACCCATCCTTCTCAAACTCTTCCAAAAAACTGCAGAGGAAGGAACACTCCCAAACTCATTCTATGAGGCCACCATCACCCTGATACCAAAACCAGACAAAGACACTACAAAAAAAAGAAAATTACAGACCAATATCACTGATGAATATAGATGCAAAAATCCTCAACAAAATAATAGCAAACAGAATTCAACAACACATTAAAAGGATCATACACCATGATCAAGTGGGATTTATCCCAGAGATGCAAGGAATCTTCAGTATATGTAAATCAATCAATGTGATACACCATATTAACAAATTGAAGAATAAAAATCCTATGATCATCTCAATAGATGCAGAAAAAGCTTTTGACAAAATTCAACACCGATTTATGATAAAAAACTATCCAGAAAGTGGGCACAGAGGGAACCTACCTCAACATAATGAAGGCCATATACGACAAACCCACAGCAAACATCATTCTCAAAGGTGAAAAACTGAAAGCATTTCCTCCAAGATCAGGAACAGGACAAGGATGCCCACTCTCACCACTATTATTCAACATTGTTTTGGACGTCCTAGCTATGGAAAACAGAGAAGAAAAAGAAATAAAAGTAACACAAATTGGAAAAGAAGAAGTAAAGCTGTCACTGTTTGCAGATGACATGATACTATACATAGAGAATCCTAAAGGTGCCGCCAGAAAAGTACTAGAGCTAATCCATGAATTTGGTAAAGTTGCAGGATACAAAATTAATGCACAGAAATCTCTTGCATTCCTATACACTAATGATGAAAAATCTGAAAGAGGAATTAAGGAAACACTCCTCTTTACCATTGCAACAAAAAGAATAAAATACCTAGGAATAAACCTACCTAAGGAGACAAAAGACCTGTATGCAGAAAACTATAAGACACAGATGAAAGAAATTAAAGACGATACCAACAGATGGAGAGATATAACATGTTCTTGGAATCGAAGAATCAATATTGTGAAAATGACTATACTACCCAAAGCAATCTACAGATTCAATGCAATCCTTATCAAATTACCAATGGCATTTTTTACAAACTAGAGCAAAAAATCTTAAATCTTGTGTGGAGACACAAAAGACCCCGAATAGCCAAAGCAGTCTTGAGGGAAAAAAGTGGAGCTGGAGGAAAGAGACTCCCTGACTTCAGACTACACTACAAAGCTACATTAATAAAGACAATATGGTACTGGCACAAAAACAGAAACATAGATCAATGGAACAAGATAGAAAGCCCAGAGATAAACCCACGTACCTATGGTCAACTAATCTATGACAAAGGAGGAAAGGATATACAATGGAGAAAAGACAGTCTCTTCAATAAGTGGTGCTGGGAAAACTGGACAGCTACATGTAAAAGAATGAAATTAGAACACTCCCTAACACCAGACAGAAAAATAAACTAAAAATGGAGTAGAGACCTAAATGTAAGACCAGACACTATAAAACTCTTAGAGGAAAACACAGGAAGAACACTGTTTGACATAAATCACAGCAAGATCATTTTTGATCCACCTCCTAGAGTAATGGAAATAAAAACAAAAATAAACAAATGGGACCTAATGAAACTTCAAAGCTTTTTTATTTATTTAAATATTTATTTATTTATGCCTGTGTTGGGTCTTCATTTCTGTGCAAGGGCTTTCTCTAGTTATGGCAAGCAGGGGCCACTCTTCATCGCGGTGAGCGGGCCTCTCACTATTGCAGCCTCTCTTGTTGCGGAGCACAGGCTCCAGACGCGCAGGCTCAGTAATTGTGGCTCACGGGCCCAGTTGCTCCGCGGCATGTGGGATCTTCCCAGACCAGGGCTCGAACCTGTGTCCCCTGCATTGGCAGGTGGATTCTCAGCCACTGTGCCACCAGGGAAGCCCTGTTTTTTTTTTGATATTGAGCTGCATGAGCTGCTTGTATATTCTGGAGATTAATCCTTTGTCAGTTGCTTCATTTGCAAATATTTTCTCCCATTCTGAGGGTTGTCTTTTCATCTTGTTTATGGTTTCCTTTGTTGTGCAAAATCTTTTAAGTTTCATTACGTCCCATTTATTTATTGTTTTTTTATTTCCATTTCTCTAGGAGGTGGGTCAAAAGGATCTTGCTGTGATTTATGTCACAGAGTGTTCTGCCTATGTTTTCCTCTAAGAGTTTTACAGTGTCTGGCCTTACATTTAGGTCTTTAATCCATTTCGAGTTTATTTTATTTTGTCAACTCTACATCCCATCTTACCCTCTGAAAAGAAAAACTCTTGTAAGGTCATTTGCAAAGAGTTTTTGAGACTACTTCCTTCTTGTTTATTTGCCAATCATTCAGAGGAAGTGAAAGGATTGCGATTTTTATACATCTTGGGTCTGGAGTGGAGTTGAGACTCAACTAGGAGAGCAAGGGGGTAAGGGAGCCCCTCTATGGGTGGGCACTGATTAGAAGCTTCACACAACTAGCTATGTTTTGAGTGGCAAAATAGAAAGCTAATATAGTTCAGTAAGAAGAAACAAACAAAAAAACACTCTAAAGAACAGATGCAGCAACTCAGGGGTATAACAGTCAGCGATGAATTAGCACAAGAGCAAACTTCTTTCTACACGTGACTAGGCACTAAAAGAGCACATGCATAATTCTTATTTTATTTTTTTAATTTAATTTATTTTATTTTTTACCATCTTTATTGGAGTATATTTGCTTTACAATGGTGTGTTAGTTTCTGCTTTATAACAAATTGAATCAGTTATACATATACATATGTTCCCATATCTCTTCCCTCTTGCGTCTCCCTCCCTCCCACCCTCCCTATCCCACCCCTCTAGGTGGTCACAAAGCACAGAGCTGATCTCCCTGTGCTATGCGGTTGCTTCCCACTAGCTATCTATTTTACGTTTGGTAGTGTATATATGTCCATGCCACTCTCTCACCTTGTCACAGCTTACCCTTCCCCCTCCCCATATCCTCAAGTCCATTCTCTAGTAGGTCTGTGTCTTTATTCCCGTCTTGCCACTAGGTTCTTCATGGCCTTTTTTTTTTTTTCCTTAGATTCCATATATATGTGTTAGCATACTGTATTTGTTTTTCTCTTTCTGACTTACTTCACTCTGTATGACAGACTCTGACTCAATCCACCTCACTACAAATAACTCCATTTCGTTTCTTTTTATGGCTGAGTAATATTCCATTGTATATATGTGCCACATCTTCTTTATCCATTCATCTTATGATGGACACTTAGGTTGCTTCCATGTCCTGGCTATTGTATATAGAGCTGCAATGAACATTTTGGTACATGACTCTTTTTGAATTATGGTTTTCTCAGGGTATATGCCCAGTAGTGGGATTGCTGGGTCGTATGGTAGTTCTATTTTTAGTTTTTTAAGGAACCTCCATACTGTTCTCCATAGTGGCTCTATCAATTTACATTCCCACCAACAGTGCAAGAGGGTTCACTTTTCTCCACACCCTCTCCAGCATTTATTGTGTGTAGATTTTTTGATGATGGCCATTCTGACTGGAGTGAGATGATATCTCATTGTAGTTTTGATTTGCATTTCTCTAATGATTAATGATGTTCATGTGTTTGTTGGCAATCTGTATATCTTCTTTGGAGAAATGTCTATTTAGGTCTTCTGCCCATTTTTGGATTGGGTTGTTTGTGTTTTTGTTATTGAGCTGCATGAGCTGCTTGTAAATTTTGGAGATTAATCCTTTGTCAGTTGCTTCATTTGCAAATATTTTCTCCCATTCTGAGGGTTGTCTTTTCATCTTGTTTATGGTTTCCTTTGCTGTGCAAAAGATTTGAAGTTTCATTAGGTCCCATTTGTTTATTTTTGTTTTTATTTCCATTTCTCTAGGAGCTGGGTCAAAAAGGATCTTGCTGTGATTTATGTCATAGAGTGTTCTGCCTATGTTTTCCTCTAAGAGTTTGATAGTGTCTGGCCTTACATTTAGGTCTTTAACCCATTTTGAGTCTATTTTTGTGTATGGTGTCAGGGAGTGTTCTAATTTCATACTTTTACATGTACCTTTCCAGTTTTCCCAGCACCACTTATTGAAGAGGCTGTCTTTTCTCCACTGTATATGCTTGCCTCCTTTATCAAAGATAAGGTGACCATATGTGTATGGGTTTATCTCTGGGCTTTCTATCCTGTTCCATTGATCTATGTTTCTGTTTTTGTGCCAGTACCATACTGTCTTGATTACGGTATCTTTGTAGTATAGTCTGAAATCAGGGAGCCTGATTCCTCCAGATCCATTTTTCGTTCTCAAGATTGTTTTGGCTATTCGTGGTCTTTTGTGTTTCCATACAAATTGTGAAATTTTTGTTCTAGTTCTGTGAAAAATGCCAGTGGTAGTTTGATAGGGATTGCATTGAATCTGTAGATTGCTTTGGGTAGTAGAGTCATTTTCACAATGTTGATTCTTCCAATCCAAGAACATGGTATATCTCTCCATCTATTTGTATCATCTTTAATTTCTTTCATCAGTGTCTTATAATTTTCTGCATACAGGTCTTTTGTCTCCTTAGGTAGGTTTATTCCTAGATATTTTATTCTTTTTGTTGCAAGGGTAAATGGGAGTGTTTTCTTAATTTCACTTTCAAATTTTTCATCATTAGGGTATAGGAATGCAAGAGATTTCTGTGCATTAATTTTGTATCCTGCTATTTTACCAAATTCATTGATTAGCTCTAGTAGTTTTCTGGTAGCATCTTTAGGATTCTCTATTTATAGTATCATGTCATCTGCAAACAGTGACAGCTTTACTTCTTCTTTTCCGATTTGGATTCCTTTTATTTCCTTTTCTTCTCTGATTGCTGTGGCTAACACTTCCAAAACTATGTTGAATAATAGTGGTGAGAGTGGGCAACCTTGTCTTGTTCCTGATCTTAGTGGAAATGGTTTCAGTTTTTCACCATTGAGGACAATGTTGGCTGTGGGTTTGTCATATATGGCCTTTATTATGTTGAGGAAAGTTCCCTCTATGCCTACTTTCTGCAGGGCTTTTATCATAAATGGGTGTTGAATTTTGTCGAAAGCTTTCTCTGCATATATTGAGATGATCATATGGTTTTTCTCTTTCAATTTGTTAATATGGTGTATCACATTGATTGATTTGCATATATAAGAATCCTTGCATGCCTGGAATAAACCCCACTTGATCATGGTGTATGATCCCTTTAATGTGCTGTTGGATTCTGTTTGCTAGTATTTTGTTGAGGATTTTTGCATGTATGTTCATCAGTGATATTGGCCTGTAGTTTTCTTTCTTTGTGACATCTTTGTCTGGTTTTGGTATCAGGGTGATGGTGGCCTCGTAGAATGAGTTTGGGAGTGTTCCTCCCTCTGCAATATTTTGGAAGAGTTTGAGAAGGATAGGTGTTAGCTCTTCTCTAAATGTTTGATAGAATTCGCCTGTGAAGCCATCTGGTCCTGGGCTTTTGTTTGTTGGAAGATTTTTAATCACAGTTTCAATTTCAGTGCTTGTGATTGGTCTGTTCATATTTTCTGTTTCTTCCTGGTTCAGTCTCGGCAGGTTGTGCATTTCTAAGAATCTGTCCATTTCTTCCAGGTTGTCCATTTTATTGGCATAGAGTTGCTTGTAGTAATCTCTCATGATCCTTTGTATTTCTGCAGTGTCAGTTGTTACTTCTCCTTTTTCATTTCTAATTCTATTGATTTGAGTCTTCTCGCTTTTTTTCTTGTTGAGTCTGGCTAATGGTTTATGAATTTTGTTTATCTTCTCAAAGAACCAGCTTTTAGTTTTATTGATCTTTGCTATTGTTTCCTTCATTTCTTTTTCATTTATTTCTGATCTGATCTTTATGATTTCTTTCCTTCTGCTAGCTTTGGGGTTTTTTTGTTCTTCTTTCTCTAATTGCTTTAGGTGCAAGGTTAGGTTGTTTATTCGAGATGTTTCCTGTTTCCTGAGGTAGGCTTGTATTGCTATAAACTTCCCTCTTAGAACTGCTTTTGCTGCATCCCATACGTTTTGGTTCATTGTGTCTCCATTGTCATTTGTTTCTAGGTATTTTTTGATTTCCCCTTTGATTTCTTCAGTGATCACTTCGTTATTAAGTAGTGTATTGTGTAGCCTCCATGTGTTTGTATTTTTTACAGATCTTTTCCTGTAATTGATATCTAGTCTCATAGCGTTGTGGTTGGAAAAGACACTTGATACAATTTCAATTTTCTTAAATTTACCAAGGCTTGATTTGTGACCCAAGATATGATCTATCCTGGAGAATGTTCCATGAGCACTTGAGAAAAATGTGTATTCTGTTGTTTTTGGGTGGAATGCCCTATAAATATCAATTAAGTCCATCTTGTTTAATGTATCATTTAAAGCTTGTGTTTCCCTATTTATTTTCATTTTGAATGATCTGTCCATTGGTGAAAGTGGGGTGTTAAAATCCCCTACTATGATTGCGTTACTGTCGATTTCCTCTTTTATGGCTGTTAGTATTTGCCTTATGTATTGAGGTGCTCCTATGTTGGGTGCATAAATATTTACAATTGTTATACCTTCTTCTTGGATCGACCCCTTGATCGTTATATAGTGTCCTTCTTTGTCTCTTGTAATAGTCTTTATTTTAAAGTCTATTTTGTCTGATATGAGAATTGCTACTCCAGCTTTCTTTTGATTTCCATTTGCATGGAATATCTTTTTCCATCCCCTCACTTTCAGTCTGTATGTGTCCCTAGGTTTGAAGTGGGTCTCTTGTAGACAGCATATATACGGGGCTTGTTTTTGTATCCATTCAGCCAGTCTGTGTCTTTTGGTGGGAGCATTTAATCCATTTACATTTAAGGTAATTATCGATATGTATGTTCCTATTCCCATTTTCTTAAATGTTTTGGGTTTGTTATTGTAGGTGTTTTCCTTCTCTTGTGTTTCTTGCCTAGCGTAGTTCCTTTAGTATTTGTTGTAAAGCTGGTTTGGTAGTGCTGAACTCTCTCAGCTTTGCTTGTCTGTAAAGGTTTTAATTTCTCCATGAAGTCTGAATGAGATCCTTGCTGGATAGAGTAATCTTGCTTGTAGGTTTTTCTCCTTCATCACTTTAAATATGTCCTGCCACTCCATTCTGGCTTGCAGAGTTTCTGCTGAAAGATCAGCTGTTAACCTTATGGGGATTCCCTTGTGTGTTATTTGTTGTTTTTCCCTTGCTGCTTTTAATATGTTTTCTTTATATTTAATTTTTGATAGTTTGATTAATATGTGTCTTGGTATGTTTCTCCTTGGATTTATCCTATATGGGACTCTCTGTGCTTCCTGGACTTGATTAACTCTTTCCTTTCCCATACTAGGGAAGTTTTCAACTATAATCTCTTCAAATATTTTCTTAGTCCCTATCTTTTTCTCTTCTTCTTCTGGGACCCCTATAATTCGAATGTTGGTGCATTTAATGTTGTCCCAGAGGTCTCTGAGACTGTCCTCAGTTGTTTTCATTCTTTTTTCTTTATTCTGCTCTGCAGTAGTTATTTCCACTATTTTATCCTCCAGGTCACTTACCCGTTCTTCTGCCTCAGTTATTCTGCTATTGATCCCTTCTAGAGTATTTTTAATTTCATTTATTGTGTTGTTCATCATTGCTTGGTTCCTCTTTAGTTCTTGTAGGTCCTTGTTAAATGTTTCTTGCATTTTGTCTATTCTATTTCCAAGATTTTGGATCATCTTTACTATCATTATTCTGAATTCTTTTTCAGGTAGACTGCCTATTTCCTTTTCATTTGTTAGGTCTGGTGGGTTTTTACCTTGCTCCTTCATCTGCTGTGTGTTTTTCTGTCTTCTCATTTTGCTTATCTTACTGTGTTTGGGGTCTACTTTTTGCAGGCTGCAGGTTCGTAGTTCCTGTTGTTTTTGGTATCTGTCCCCAGTGGCTAAGTTTGGTTCAGTGTGTTGTGTAGGCTTCCTGGTGGAGGGCACTAGTGCCTGTGTTCTGGTGGATGATGCTGGATCTTGTCTTTCTGGTGGGCATATCCACGTTTGGTGGTGTGTTTTGGGGTGTCTGTGGCCTTATTATGATTTTAGGCAGCCTCTCTGTTAATGGATGGGGCTGTGTTCCTGTCTTGCTAGTTGTTTGGCATAGGGTGTCCAGCACTGTAGCTTGCTGATCGTTGAGTGAAGCTGGGTCTTGGTTTTGAGATGGAGATCTCTGGGAGATTTTCGACGTTTGATTTTGCGTGGAGCTGGGAGGTCTCTTGTGGACCAGTGTCCTGAAGTTGGCTCTCCCACTTCAGAGGCACAGCCCTGATGCCGGGCTGGAGCACAAAGAGCCTTTCATCCACACGGCTCAGAATAAAAGTGAGAAAAAATAGAAAGAAAAAAAGAAAGAGGATAAAATAAAATAAAATAAAATAAAGATAAAATAAAATAAAGTTATTAAAATAAAAAATAAAAAAATAATTATTAAGAAAAAGAGAAAAAAATTTTAAAGTAAAACAAAAACAAACAAAAAACAACGGACGCACAGAACCCTAGGACAAATGGTGAAAGCAAAGCTATACAGACAAAATCTCACACAGAAACATGCTCATACACACTCAGAAAAAGAGGAAAAGGGGAAAGAATGATATATCTTGCTCCCAAAGTCCACCTCCTCAATTTGGGATGATTCGTTGTCTATTCAGGTATTTCACAGATGCAGGTACATCAAGTTGTTTGTGGAGCTTTAATCCGCTGCTTCTGAGGCTGCTGGGAGAAATTTCCCTTTCTCTTCTTTGTTCGCATAGCTCCCGAGGTTCAGCTTTGGATTTGGACCCGCCTCTGCAGGTAGGGCGTCTGAGGGCGTCTGTTCTTCGCTCAGACAGGACGGGGTTAAAGGAGCGGCTGATTCGGGGACTCTGGCTCACTCAGGCCGGGGGGAGGGAGGGGTATGGATGCGGGGCGAGCCTGCAGCGGCAGAGGCCGGCATGACGTTGCAGCAGCCTGAGGCGCTGTGCGTTTTCCCAGGGAAGTTGTCCCTGGATCACAGGACCCTGGTAGTGGCGGGCTGCACAGGCTCCCGGGAGGGGTGGTGTGGATAGTGACCTGTGCTTGCACACAGGCTTCTTGGTGGCAGCAGCAGCAGCCTTAGCGTCTCATGCCCGTCTCTGGGGTCCGCTCTGATAGCCCCAGCTCGCCCCCATTTCTGGAGCTCCTTAAAGTGGCACCCTGAATCCCCTCTCTTCACGCACCAGTAAACAAAGAGGCAAGAATAAGTCTCTTGCCTCTTCGGCAGCTCCAGACCTTTTCCTGCACTCCCTCCCGGCTAGCTGTGGTGCGCTAACCCCTTCAGGCTGTGTTCACGCCGCCAACCCCAGTCCTCTCCCTGGGATCTGACCTCCGAAGCCCGAGCCTCAGCTCCCAGCCCCCGCCCGCCCCGGCGGGTGAGCAGACAAGCCTCTCGGGCTGGTGAGTGCTGCTCGGCACCGATCCTCTGTGCGGGAATCTCTCCGCTTTGCCCTCCGCACCCCTGTGGCTGCGCTCTCCTCCGTGGTTCCAAAGCTCCCCCCTCTGCTACCCGCAGTCTCCTCCCGCGAAGGGGCTTCCTAGTGTGTGGAAACCTTTCCTCCTTCACAGCTCCTTCCCACTGGTGCAGGTCCCGTCCATATTCTTTTGTCTCTGTTGTTTGTTTTTTCTTTTGCCCTACCCAGGTACGTGGGGGAATTTCTTGCCTTTTGGGAGGTCTGACGTCTTCTGCTAGCGTTCAGTGGGTGTTCTATAGGAGCAGTTCCACGTGTAGATGTATTTCTGATGTATCTGTGGGGAGGAAGGTGATCTTCGCATCTTACTCTTCCGCCATCTTCTCCTCTCTCCCCACATGCATAATTTTTAGTCTGTATAATGACTAATTTTAAAATAATTTAAGTTTAGATGATGTTATATTTTCAACATAGCAGGAAAATCCCTGGAGGGGTTGGTAAAACAATCATATGGATTTGGGGAAGTGATGGTCTTCTATTTGATTCTGCTGATTCCTCCACCATCCGAGGAATTTCCTTGACTTTGGTAACACTACAGTTCCTGGTACGTCTCAATATCCTTTGCAGGGCTTTCCTTTTAGTATTAGGACTCTTAATGTAATAGGGAAGAATAAATCTGACTCCATATTAGATCTGTTTCTTTTACTTTAACCTCTGTATTCCACTGCTTTTGCTACAAGTTAAGAACGTTGCCTATAGCCTAAAATAAAAAGGATAGCCCGTTCTCAAGGCTCTGAACTTTAAGGCTATAACACTTTTCCATCCAAATAGAGATTAAAAAGTTGCAGAACAGAAAGTAACTTTTGTCTTGTTGGAGGTTTACAGGGACATCATGACCTGACCTATGTGGACAGCTTCAAGAATAAAGGATTCCTACACCAAGAAGTTTGCAAAAGCCAATCATGCTCCTCTCTCACCTTGCCTTTAAAAATGCCTTGCTGAAACCCTTTGGGAAGTTTGGGGCCTTCTGGGGCATGAGCTCTGCAGTGAACCTTTCTCTGCTTCAAACTCCAATCTTTAGTATTGTTTGGCCTCACTGCGTGTCGGGCACAGGAACTTGCATTCAGTAACATTAACACAAACCAATTTAATAAAAAGAGAATGTGACAGGTCCTAAAACTTAGAATTTCAAGGGGTAGACTGAGCAAGCCTGGATCTGAGACGTGAGAACTGTTCTCTCTCTCTCTGCTGTGCTTGCTGGCACTCTCCCCTGGCTCTTTGCTCTCTCAGCTCTGCTTTCGTTTGTGTGAGCTCCAACTGTAACAGGGAAGAGCCAACTCTGACTACATGTTGGATCTGTTTCTTTTACTTTAACCTTTGCTTCCCGGTTGCTTTTGTTCACTAAAAGATACTGTCTATACATAAAAGCCTGCCTCGTGGAGCCCTGCCCCTCTGTCTGAATGTTAAACCAAAGTGCCTTTGTTCAGGGAAACATCTGGACCCTGTCCACCTGTGGATGGCTACAAAAAAGAAGGAATTAACACATCCCCTCCCTGAGGCTGGCCATTCCAGGGGATATTTGCAAATCTTATGGCCTTTTTACCTTACTTCCTCATCTCCTCCCCATCTCTGTGCTATAAAAGAAACTGGCATCCAAACCCTGATCAGATGGTTATTTAGAGACATTAGTCTGCCATCTTCTCAGTCAGCCAGCTTTCCAAATAAAGTCGTATTCCTTGCCTCAACACCTCGTCTCCAATTTATTGGCCTGTTGTGTGGCGAGCAGAGCGAGCTTGGACTTGGTAACACAACCTCAGCTGGAACGTCCCCACAAGGTAGCGAAACTGTCCACCAGCAGCTCCAGGCTTACATCCTGCTGGAATCCCAGGTAAAAAGTGAATCTCTTCTCCAGTTGGTCCAGTTAAAATCCTACTTGAGCTCTCAATGAACCTGGTTTTGGCCTCTTCCCCTGCCAAAATTTCTATTTAAGGTTCTAGTCACACTGCCTTTTTTTCAGTCTTTGCTGAATTGGGTCTTTCCTGCAAAATGCTGTTCTTTCTACCAGACTCTTCCCTTCCGTAAGGGCCAACTTAATTTCTTCCTCATCCTTCAGATCTCACATAAAATGCTATTTCATCAGTGTGATTTTTTCTGATTCCAGAGCACATACTGTAAGTTTACATATTGTGTAAGGAAAGGGTTAACCTTGCAGCTATACTGGGTAGCACTGTGCTTACCTCCTGGGATGTCTAGAAGTCTGGTCAAGGGAAGGTTGAAATATACTAACTCCACTTCATAATGTTCTGTTTAAAGTTAAAATTACCCTAGAGGCAACATGTATTAGTTTGTCTACACTTTTTAGGGATGTGTAGACTGAGTGTTTGTACCTGATTTAACAGGTTACACAGCCTGGGTTTTTATATAGCCAGTGGTATAAAAAGGCCCACAATAAATGTGTGCCTGGGCTCACCGTTATCTTGTTAGTGTATAATCTGAAGATGAAGTGTGCCCTGTCCTGAGCAACTAAGAAAGGACCTGGGGAGTTATGCCTAGAAGTCTTAGACCAAAATATGCTAGCCTATGCTCTCTGTCCTGCCATATCCTTTGCTTGTATTAGAAACTTCCTTAAGTATATCCTGTGGAATCGTGTGAGTCTTGTGATAATCTCCAATTATCCAACCTTGTGTAATTGTCACATATGTATTTTGTGATTATTCTATTAAAATATGTCTTTCTTACCAACTGAAAGCTCCAGGAAGGCAGGGGTCATGCCTGATTTTGCATTTCATCTTCTCCTGACATGCCATAGTGCTTGATACATGGTAAATTAAGATCCAACCAGGGAAGCAGAAACCATTCTGAGTTCTCACAGAAGGGAAGTTAATGCAAAGATTTGGTGGCACAGGTGATAGAAGAGGCCGAGGAGTCAACCAGGACACTGTGAGGTGGCCCAGATATTTACAAAAAAAAAGGAAGCTGGTACCATCCCTAGGCTAGAGGGACAGAGGGAGGAGGTGGTGCCACCAGAGCTCAGAGGCCAGGGTCACATAGTGGAAGCTGGAACCAGGGCAGGATATTCAGGTGGGAACTGGAGCTATGGGGGAGACAGACACAGCTACTGCCTGGGATGCAGCCTGAGGCAAAGAGGGAAAAGGAGAACTAACCTGGCTCCTCTTCTCCTTCCTTTCCACTCCTTTCTTTTACCAGTGTCTGCCATTGTCCCAATCCAGCTGGAAGCCAGATGACACCGAAACAATCTGGCTAGGTCACACTCCGGCGGGGCACCACAGGGGAAGAGAAAGGAACAGCTCCAGGATTATCATTATCAGTACTCAATAAATATACACTGAATGAATGAATAAAACCAAACTGTGTGCAGAACAAGCATTGCTGGTTGATTCAAAATTCTATTGGTACCAGCCTTGAAGGGTCTAAATTTATAACAAAAATGCATGTGTGACATAGACCCGAGGTCCCTACCCAGGGGAGAATCTGGAGAGACACAGTCAGTCGGCCTGGCTGTTGTCACTTAGTGATAAGTCTGTTGCTGATCAATCCTCCTCCTGGCTGACTCTATCTTTAGCTGTGCAACTGACCTCGGAGACACAGCAGTGAGCAGTCCCGAAGAGAGATCTTAGCTCCCTGCCCAGGAATTGAACCTGTGGGTAGCCTGGATGAAAACCAGGAATTCTAGCTGCCAGACCACCAGGGGCTAGAGGCTAGGAGCAAAGTGGCCCTGGCTCTTTCCCCCGTTTGAAAGCAAGAACGTGTCAAGGAGGCAAAAACTGTAAAAACAGGCACAAAGTTTATTATGAGACGCAGCACAACATATGGGAGAGCGCACAGAGAAGCATTTTGTTTATTTAAGGCAGAAGCAGGGCAGAGATACACACCCAGAGAGAAAGGGTGTGGGCGTCCTCCCTAATGAGGAGGAGTGCAGTAAAAAGGTGATTTAAATCACTAATATAGGACAGTCCTTCTGAGTCTTTGTTTACATTTGGTCAATTATCTCATTTCTTTTTTCGCACCTGACTGGTCCTAGGACCCTCCCCAAGATGCATGCGCAACTTTTTGCTAAGATGGATCCCAACATAGAGGGCTGTGGGTGCATGTCCACACTGATTATGAGGTGGGGCCCCCTTCCTTTTTGACCCCCAAGGAGCCTTCCTGCGCATGTGCAGACAGGGAAGTCTTCCTTGATCTCAGGGACGGGCACCTTATCTCTTTACTTTAGCAGAGCTCAGCTTCTGCCATTAGCTTTGTCCTTGGAGTGTCTGGGTGAGAACAAAGCTTCAATTTCACTCCACTTGACAAACACCAGCTGTCCGGCCCAGGGACCCATCTATCTCCTACCTCACAACATATTGCTTTAGCTTGGGATGAATTACTGATAAATATTTATCAGTAATCCTTTGCCTATTGGTCATTTCATTTGTTCTGTGTTGATTTCAGTATTTACTTTTTATGAGGTGAGGGAATACTTATTTCACTTCCAACTCTCTTAGGAGGGGACCACACTGGAGCCTGCGTGTCCCAGTAACAGAGAGCATAATAATCTCCTAAATGTAAAGAAATACATGGATATTTCAAATCATCTTGTAGAAAACTAAACCTATGGAAATTAAATCATCTTTTGTGTATTAGTTCTTCTTCAAAGTCTTACTATTTGCTGAAGATAAAAAGGAAAGGCCATTATTCTAAATTCTGAATAAAACACATACACCACACAATACTCAACTATTTATCTAGGATAAAAAAAATCTCCAGTGACTTCCAGAATGTTAACAGAATATTCAGTTATTCCTTATTGCCCAGATAAAATTCATGATATAGTAACAATTACCTAAAGATCCAAGAATGTTGGCATGAGTTTATTTGATCTGCACAAATGCCCCATCTACCTTCATTTGTAAATTTCCCCCAGGATCCATTGTTAAATAAACACAATTTCAGGAAAAAATATACCCTATACAAATATTTGGAAAATAATAATGCAGTACAGATGACTATTTACTTCAAATTTATGCCTGTTTGTAGAAGCCATCTGAATTCTCCCTTCTCTCTTTTCATACTACCTTCCTTAAAAACAGACTATAGGCTGAGTGGTTCTCTTGGGCACCTTCATGCTACAGAGTGAATTTGCTAAGTTGTGAATTTAATAGAAATTGCTAAGCTAACTGCACTGGAGCTGATTCATTTGTACCAATTAGACATGACCTTACCCTGAGCATGAGGTTGAACATGTCTCTCCTGTTTAAAATGTTCAGTGATTGATAATGCTCAATTCAAGTTTGAAGAAACGGATGCTGCCAGTGGGATTTGTGAATTGCTTTCTCCTTTTAAGTAGCTGCTGAATTGGTTCTCATTGCTGTTCTTTCTTGTTCTTTGTAATTAAGAATAATTTAGACAAGTTTGGAAGTTTGTAAAAGTTACATTCTTTTTAAGAAGAAAGCATGTTATACAAAATGAACCTCAAGGCATCACCACCTAAAACTTTGCACACAAAAGCATGTCATTTGTACCAGATGCTACAGTGCTACACATTTCCATTAACAGCTGGAGTAGCCACTGCTCAGCTGCTGAGGTTGGTGGTTGCTTTGGGCTCAGAGTTACCTTCTCCTCTGGAGGATTGCCCTTGGCTGATTGGAGTCACCTTGTCAGTGAGCAAGGTGAAAAACTTGAAATTTCTAACAGCCAACCTCCTTCCTTCTGAGCAGGGCAACCTCTGTGCTACAATTCCTCCTCCAGAGCTGATTCCCCATGGAATCAGGCTGGGGCTAACTTTCTCTTTCTTAGGTCCTCCTCCTGCTTTATTCTGCTTCCATCATCCCTTACAAGTTTCTCCTGGGAACACTCCCTCAATAAAATACTTACACAAGAGTCTCCATCTCCCTATTTCTAGGGAGCTCAACCTAAGACACTATTTAGACTCTATAAGAAATTGGTTAGGCTCTGCAGACCAAAAAAAAAAAAAAAAAAAGAAAGTGAACATTTGTTTCACTATCCACTAGAATGACTATGACTAAGGATTAGTAACTATTTCCATAGCAAATGCATACTGTTCATCTTGCTCTGACGATCAAAAGCTACATGAAATATCTACAGGTTTAAATCACTTCAACTGACAGTCTGAAAGTGAATCCTTTATACTCTTCTGATTGTCTAGGTCTGGGTCCTCATCCCTGTGCCTCCTTTTGGTTTACTTCGCAGCCCGAGACTGAAAGAAGTTTAAAAACAAATCACTTATGGAGCACGGACTATGCAAAGGCACAAAACTAGAAACCTTATAGATGTTATTCCATTTGATTTTCACGACAGTTTATTAAGGGGCATATTATTATCCCTACTTTATAGATGATGAAATTGAGACTCAGAGGCAATTTGTAACTTGATCCATAGATGTGCAGCTGGCAAATTGCAGAGTGAGGATTCAAATCTACTGACTACAAAACCACACTTTTAACCCGCTCACCCAAGTGTTCGTTTAAAGATCAGTATAGAGGAGGGTATAGAGAAGAGTATTTCCTTCTCAAGTTCAGCTCCTGTATATACATTCCTGTAGCACACACTGTTGGTGCCCACCCAGAGCCCTGGGGTTCCTTTTCCCATATGGCGCATCCACCCATGCAGCAAGCTGCTGCATGTTTTCCAGCCAGTAGTTCCCAACGTGACCCAATTCACTGAATTGCCCTTGAGCACTGGAGTAGCCTTACTGGTACCCTCTCTAGACTGTAGTCTGTAACTGATTGACCTGGTATTCCAAAGCCCAGAGCCTTTGCCTGGTGCTCCACAGCTCCCCACAGGTTGGATGGAAGCTGGGGTTTCATCAGAAAGCTCCCCTGTGCTTGGCTTCTTTTCCCTTCCCTGGCCTGCTTCCCTCACCTGGTCTTCCTGGGACCGTTTCTTTAACACATCACTTGCACCTGACTTCTTGGCTCAGTGTCTCCTTCTGAGAGAATTTTAACTAGTCAATATATATAAGGGAATAAAAGAGGCAGATACTAATAAAATCACTTTGGTATGCTGGACTTCTGGGTTGACTTGTATTTTTTTTCTTCTGTTGTTTGTTTTTTATTGTAAATTAATACATATTCAATGTAAAAAATAAAGCAGATGAGCCAAAATAAGATAATAACAGTCAATTCATAATTCTAAAATCCAGAAAAATTACTATTTATGTGTGTTGCATATCTACAAATCTGAAATTACTATTCATACTATTTATAATATTTTTTAACTTAACATTTTTAAGTTTGACAGACTGTCTTTTTATGCCAGTAAAATGTCCTCTACAAAATATTTTTTATGCTTATATAGGATTCTGTACAATAATTTTTTGGGAGGGGGCCAAGCTCCCAGGTGATGTTGATGCTGTTGATCGATGGACCACTCTTTGAATAGCACTGATGGCCTTATGGGGCATCAGAGAACTTTGGCTTTGCTCTGTTTGAGTTTAGAGTTAAACTCAAAATAAACAGTCACTTGAATGTCCCCTCACACAACTCTCATTCAAGCATGTTGTTGAGTCATCCAAATGAATATAAACACTTCATATATATGAGAGAGAATAGGATTTGACATTAACACTTTCTCTCAGGTTATGTTTGCAGATGGTTGAGGGTGATCACAGAACAGCACTATCTATGAAACTGGCATTGAGAATGTGTTGTATTCACCAGGTGATAGCAGAGAATTTTAGACTCTGAAAATCTACCGTTGCAGACTCATTTTCCTTGCTCCTGAGTGAAACCATGGATAGTCATCTTCCCTCACATTCAAGAAATAAAGAGTCCTCTAGTTACTTAAGGAAACATAATGTCTTGTCCTCAGGAGCTAGCTTGAAGGAGCTTCCACTGGCCAAATCAGGAACAATTTGAGCACCAAAATAAATAATGATAGTAAAGGATTATAACCCATTAAGCAAAAAAGAAAACCGTGAGTCCATACTGATTACATAACCAATACACAAATTAATGGTGAAGAAGAGAAAGCTCTGACCAACAATACAAAGCCAACTAAGAAATATAGAAAGAATGATGAGATTAGAAAATAATTTTATGGCAACCATCACTGTAATAATTTTTTCAGGCAAAAGTCATCCATGAGTGTTAAAATTAGAGGGTGAAAGTCATGGGAGTAACAGGAAATTTACGTAGTTTCAAAGGATATATCCATGAGATTCTTAAGTACAAAAGGAAAAAGAGTAACTTTACAGAGGAGAAACCAGGTAGATACCACTTTTAATCAAGGGACGAAAGTTGACAAAGTTTACATCCCATATCAACATCATGTGCCTCCTGATATGATGTACTGAAAAGGGCACACTATCATGTCTGTGGTATTCCTGCCTAAGATGCATCACCTGAATCTATTCTTGAGGAAATATAAGACAAATCAGGCCCAATTAAAGACCATTTTACAAAATAACTAGCCTGTTTTCTAATATACCAATGCCATAAAAAAACAAAAACAATATCTAATCCATATCACTTATGATGTGTGAGAAGAAAACTGCTTTCTTAATGGATTAAAAATGACTTCTCTTCCCTAATATCAAATTGTTTTCATCCATTTCCACTAAAATGATATCTTTAACAAACATAATGGTGTAAATCTTGTAAATTCTTTGACAATGACACTATGCTTATAACAAAAAGTGCCATTTATTCTACTACATTCTTGAGGAAGATTGGGGGATTTATGCAGAATAACATGCAATTCATTGCAAAATAAAACACACCTTCTCTAGACAGCTCAGAATATTTATAGCTGTTAAAGCAAAAACAAATATTTGGTTACCTGTGGATTGTTTTGGCTTTAATGGAAATATCTACTTTCTCCAATGTTTGGTCCCTGGGCCTCAAAACGTTTATCCCAAGAAGCAACTGCTGTGATTTAGGTCTTGAAGGCAGCTTTCAATGCTTGTGCTTTCTCTGTGATGTGCTTCTGAAAGGGCATCATGAAGTCATCAAAATCTACCTCGTACGAGAACCGCTCCCGGCGCAGTTCCCTCTTCCTGATCAGCTCTGCTGTCGTGGCTTTGGGACTCCAGATCTTAAATAAACAACCACATCCAGAGCAGGTGTGAGTATGATGGCCAATAAACATGCCAATATCCAGACAATCTTCAAGATGGTTAATTTAAAACTATCAAATTTATTTCTAAATCTATTTTAACTTTTATCTCTTACACGACATTTTTAGTTATGTGGGCATCGCTGTTTCTGATGGTGACTATTTGGACAACTGAAATGCTCTTCAGTTACCTCTCTGATGACCCTCAGGCCAGCTGCTGATCATTTTTAGGATGTCAAAACCAGGAAGCAATGGAGTTAATAGATAGTTTGGGTTTACTGCCTTTATGTCTTATGGGGAAGTCAAAATTATTTTCACAGTAGAGGGCAGAAGGAGCTGGTGGTCTCTTATTCAGCATGGCTTGATGCACATTGTCAAGACCACTCTTATTCTCCAAAGACATCTTCACCTTTTTAATTGTAGATGTTTAAGGAAGCCACTGAATAAATCCAGTCTTGATTAGTATGAAACTCCCAAGTGAGATGGTGATAGTGTGTAAAAAGAGGAAGGGTTGGGCTCTAAGGAGTACCCAGAGAAAGTATCTATAGAACTCGGTGACTACATGGCTATAAGGAATGGCACTAACTGAAGAAGACTTCAGTTGTTCAAGGAAAATTACAATGTTAATACAGAAAATAGTAATACCAGATATTGGAAGCTATACAAGTTGGACTTACTTAGTCAGAAGTAGTAGGACCTAGAAAAAGGACACCTCCAAATAATAACTATAAAAGATAAGGACATTTGTTTGGGTGTTCTGCATAAAAAGTATTTGAAAAATGACATCATGAGTTTATACCATGTTATGATCTTTCTAAAGTACTTACCCTCTGTGGAATAAATGTGATATCCACTTTCTTGGTATAACCACTGGTAATCAATGAATTGAGGTAAACCACATTATCTTTATGCATCTTCTTTTTCTCCACTATGGTTGGTACAGTATACATTGATGAAAGTGGCTCCTGGAAACAAGACCAAAAAAAAAACTATCAATTGCAAAAACCTATATATACTTCCTAACATTATTTGTTGTTCTGCATCTTACTCTGAAGCCAGAAAAAACTAAAAATGCTACTATACAAATTATAATTTGAAATGAAATAGAATAGTATTATAATTTTGGGTGGGGAGAGATCATTCGTTTGCCTTGTTTAACTTTATTTAATTAGTATTAGTGACAGATCACAAAAGTCTTTCAGATATCCATCCTTGACCTGTGGCCATTATTAATCAGAAGGATGTATTCCTACCAAAATGATAATGGTGCATGTATTAGGAGCTTTAGCTGATCAATCCTCCTTCACCTCTGGCCATCCTTACTCTCTTCCTCCATGCTTATTACTCTCTATTGTCTGCCTATCATCCTTTCAACTCTATCTACTTCCTACCACCTACATTTCTCTAACCCTTTCTAATTTGATAACATTAAAGCTTTTCCTTCCTGATTTCATCCCCTATCTTGTGTCAGCCAAGAATCTCTAGGGATCCATCTGCTTCCCTAAAAGAAGCTTCCAGTCTAGAAATGTACTTAAAGCTTCCTGCTAATGAATGACAAAGTCTTGGTGTCTCAGAAATCCCCATAAACAACAACCTCAATCTTCTGCTGCTAATTTAGAGGCACCCAAACCATTCCAGATTACCAGGGGCAATTTAACACCTTTAAAACCTTCTAGAGTTATTTTGCAGGATATCCAAGTTACATATCCCTGGGTTCATAGTAATCATTAAAATTCTTTGGGAGTGGAGTGGTAAGGTGGGTAGTGAAAGATTATGAAACCAAAATGAAGGAAAATCATGCTTTACTTCATTTCTCATAAGGGTTACTCTTCTTCCCTTTTTGGGCCATCCCATCAAATCTGTATAATTCATGTCTGAGTGTATACATATCCAATACCAGTTCTTTTTCCAACATTCTAATGGTATTTGGTTGAACCAACTGGTTTTTGTGTGGATTCTGTTTGCAATTAGTACTTTTTAGGCTTTTCAGTAACAGGAAATTTCTTGCTAGATATTTCTTTGAAACTATTGCATAATGGTGCTGAAAACATGGACTGCATATTATTTGCCCATGTCCTGTAACAATATGTAAATGGTGCCGCAGCCCCACCAGTTACTAATGGGAGGTCAACTGCTTTTCATACCTCTTCCTTCTTAATCTCAGGGCCTTCAGTCTTCACTTTAAGCGGCGGCTTGCCTTTTGTTTTTTGATTTTCTGCTGGTTTTGGCAAGTTATCCAGCTTTTCCTTAATCAAACCAATTATTCTATAGTCAGCATAAGCCTTTGCAACATCCATGGCAGTATGCCCTGTTTAAAACATAAATTCAGAGTTTCATTAAACAGATTAATAATAAGCCATGTAGCAAAATCTCAGCACATCAGCTCTAAGCATGCAGTACCAAGGGTGATTACTGAAGCGAATGGTATGTATAAAGTCACAGAGCTGGATCAGATACTCTCTAAGGTGGCCCCAGCTCTAAAATCTCATCATTTAGAGTGCCGTTTACCAGCAAAACCATTTCTTCTTGTTAATTATTTTGAGCATGTTTCTTAAAAAGTTGATAGGAAATAGTGGTAGATTACATTTTGAATATCTGAGTGCTGGTTCTCTTCCCACGTGCACACATTCCTTTGTGTGTGACAATTTTACATTGTCCTCCCATTCCCATGATGGAAGGAGGTATATTCAAAAAGGCCTGGGTCTTTATTCCCGTCTTGCCCCTAGGTTCTTCATGACCTTTTTTTTTTTTTCTTAGATTCCATATATATGTGTTAGCATACGGTATTTGTCAGGAATAAAGACACAGACCTACTAGAGAATGGACTTGAGGATATGGGGAGGGGGAAGGGTAAGCTGTGACAAAGTGAGAGAGTGGCATGGACATATATACACTACCAAATGTAAAATAGATAGCTAGTGGGAAGCAGCCGCATAGCACAGGGAGATCAGCTCGGTGCTTTGTGACCACCTAGGGGAGTGGGATGGGGAGGGTGGGAGGGAGGGAGACGCAAGACGGAAGAGATATGGGAACATATGTATATGTATAACTGATTCAATTTGTTATAAAGCAGAAACTAACACACCATTGTAAAGCAATTATACTCCAATAAAGATGTTAAAAAAAAAAAAAAAAAAAAAGGCCTGGGAAGCTGGAGGTCGCAAGTGCTCTATGCAGATGGCTGGGTATTATGACACCTGTAACGTCCTCAGGCAGACCTAACAATATTACCTGTGACTCAGAGGCAGCCTGAAGCAGCCAGAGATACTAAAGCTCCTTCAGATCAAAAGGAAGCAATGGGTTCCACTCTAAGAAAATAACACCTCCACGTATTCACACGGGATATTTATGACATAAGGTAGGCTTCCCATTTACTTTCTAGAGAGAGCTTCAATTCAGGAATGATTTGTCCAACTTTAGAAGGAATCCAAAGTCTACAGAGGCTTCAAACTATGCCGATTATTAGGAATTGACTGTTAAGACAGAGTGATGACTCATGATGTGATCTGCAGACTGGTGTCAGTCTACAAACTAATGGTTACGCAGCCACAGTGAAATAAATACAGGGATTAAGAGAAAATGTTTAGAAATTTTTGTAGCAATTTTATGTCATTTGAATCCAATGATAAAAGAAAGTTTGGACTTGTATTTTATGGGGGTTTTCCTCTTCATTTTTCTAGTAAATCATTTTTCATTGTATTTTGCAAAAGTCTCCGTCCACAATGGATCGCCAACATAAAGAACTGGTTCTTTTACACCAATGATTTGAGAAGCACTGTGTATATGATAAAGTTCCATAACATTTAACTCAGGTTTGTTTTTGCAGCAGTGACTCAAGGGAAAATGTGGTCCTACAAGAATAGATGTAAACGGGTTTGGAATCTAACATAAATCCTCCTTTTCTAACCCTTATCACCCATAATGAGAACACATACCTTTTCTATTCTCCAGCTGGAATTTAGCACCAATATCAAGTAGGTATTTTACAGTATCCAGTCTACAGCTCTCAATGGCTCTACTTAAGGGAGTTGAGTTGTTGATTGAAAGGGCATCTACCACAGCTCCAGATTTAACAAGAAGCTCAACAATATCCTGTTGGCCGGCATGGCATGCAAAATGAAGCGGAGTCCACAGAAAATTATCTGTTGCATTGACGTTAGCCCTGTAAAATGAGGTAGATGCATGAGCTAAAAATATGGGTTATTCCAAGCACTGGAGGCTAAAAATGCTAAGGAAGGTTTCATAGTTTTATCAGGTTGTTCAACTGTAAACCAAGGAAGGTTTGGGTCAAGTTAAATTCTGTGCCATAATTTTTCTTGACCTGTGTTCTTCATTATATAACAGTCTTAACTTTGTGTATATATACATTTTGTTTAGTTTAAAAGGTGCTTAGACCCTAAGGGTTACAATTTTAACCCTTAGATCCTTAGGTTACAATTGTAACCTAAGGGTTACAATTTTGCATCATTAAAATCAGGGAAAAACTGGATCCAATGAAAGATCAAAGCTAACAGGAAACAGTAAAGTTATATTATTTCATTTTGTATCTACTTTCTCTGTATGTTATGAATTTTTAAATGCACCTTCATTATTAAAATTTTAAGCATTATAATGTATCAAAATTTTGTATCAAAAAATGATACAAATGAACTTATTTACAAAAGAGAAACAGACTCATAGACATCCAAAACAAACTTGTGGTTGCCAAAGGGGAAAGGTGAGGGGGTGGGATAAATTGGGAGTTTGTGATTAACATATACACACTACTATATTTAAAATAAATAATGAACAAGAACCTACTGTATAGCACAGGGAACTCTACTCAATATTCTGTAATAATCTATATGTGAAAAGAATCTGAAAAAGAATGGATATGTATACGTATAACTGAATCACTTTGCTATACACCTGAAACTAGCACATTTTAAATCAACTATACTCCAATATAAAATTAAAATTAAATGAAAAAAGAAAATTAATTCTTTTGATTTTATTGAAAGCAATATATCATTCAGAAACTATGAAAAGATAAAATAAAATTTTAGTCCTATTTAAAAATTCTCTGCCCAACACTTCACATTGTCATTAGTTGCTTTATACTCCCTCTCTATAATAAACACATTTAAATCCTTCTTTGAAGTTAAACATTATAGTAATAATAACAATAATACCTTTTATCAAGCCTGCAATTACTGGGCTACTAAGTGCTTTACATATTTTAACTCATTTAATCTTCAACAAATCCTGTGAGCTGAGTTCCATTAGAACCCCATTAAAAAAATGAGAAAACTGAGGCACAAAAAGGTTAAGAAAGTTACCCCAGGTTATTCAGCAATGGTAAAAAGAAGGACTTAAACCTGATAAATTGCTTTAGATTAAAAAGTTAAACTAAATGTCATGCTTTGTTATTTTAAAGATATTTACAAATGAACCAAGGAAAAGGGAATGAAACGTGCTTAGTCATTATGGCTACCATCAAATTGCTTGAATTTGTTGGGATCCCCTCCAAAAAAAAAAAAGAAAGAAAGAAAGAAAAAAGAGACATTTAAAAATGACTCCATGTAAAGTGAGTACGTTCTAGAGCTCTGCTCTACAATATTATAATCACTATAGTGATTATAGTTAGCAATATCGTACCCTACACTTAAAATTTAAGAGGGTAGATCTCATGCTATCTGCTCTTACCACAATAAAAAAAATTCTGTTTTTAATTTAAAATAAAATAAAAAGCAACTCCACATCATCTAGGTAAAGCTCTGAGACCAAATTAAATTGTCTTGGGAGGCCAGGGATACCCAATCAGAAGGCTTTGTCTACCCTCAGAGAGAAAACTTCTTGGCCTTCACTGTGTGCATAGCTGTTATTGGCAAACGGTCTTTGCGTACACACACTCCTATGCTCCATTAGCCTGGTTCCCGGTATAAGATCTATTTGTGATCTGGACTTCAGGAATGAAGCCCTTTCTTGTACTACTTAAATTCTGGAGCTGAATGTGTCTTAGCCTTCCTTGAAATGTGAAGGCTCCCAAAAATCTAAATTTCACTCAACCAAAAGGCATACCCTCTTTCAAGAAGAAACTTGACCGCATCTATGTTTCCACTGGCACATGCAGTCATTAGGGGTGTCTTGTAATAATTATCCTTCATATCCACAGGTATTCCTGATTCAAACGCCTTTTTCAGAGATGCCAGGTCTCCCGCCTTGGTGATAAAATTAATGTTTGAAAAGACCTTCCCTGGATCATCAATGTACCAAGCAGAGTCATCCTGAATGGGATGTTCGGGTGGATGATCTCGGTTAAAGCGATTGCAATCAGTTACATGCTTGTAGGTTTCAATCATGTAACAAGGCGGCCCACCTTCGCTCCGGCGTGGAAACACGTGGTCAGGGATGATGCAGATTGGGAGGGGTAAAACAAACTTGCCTTTTTTGGCTTTTTTGGCCATCCCTTTTTTAGTTTTCTTAGGCCCATAGGATCCCAGGACATAAGACTTGCTTAAGTATTTGGTTCCTTTAAAGAACTCGTTAATGTTGACCCCTCCGCCCCGGACTTTTTCGTGAAGTTGAGCTATGGTAGCTATCTGTTCTGAGCTCATAAAATCTTGCTTCTCCTCCAGCGCCAGCACAAAGTCTTCCTTGGTGACTGTCCCATCGCCCCTGTCCACAAACGAAAG
This sequence comes from Eubalaena glacialis, assembly GCF_028564815.1. NCBI lineage: Eukaryota > Metazoa > Chordata > Mammalia > Artiodactyla > Balaenidae > Eubalaena > Eubalaena glacialis. The sequence goes on along the minus strand of NC_083728.1, from coordinate 43,372,083 downwards.
GGCTTCCCGAAGGAAAGTCTCATGTTCTATGGACCAATCGTGAAGTTTCAGGTACAATCGTGGATTCGGATTTTTGGCTCCTGGCCTGGCCAGTTTATTAGCGATTCGCTCCGCCCGCCGTATTTCTTTGCTGGCTGCTTTAAAGCCGCCTTCCTTAGCCAAGGCCCTGGGCGTTTTATGCTCCAAATTCTTCCATTTCAGATCACATCCTAAAACAGGAAGCATCATGATTATGAATGGTGCCAAGGCATCTGCATGACTCCACAAATGACATGCATCCAACGGTTTTTTAAATTTCTAGTGATTAATCAAAAGTTGCTCCCCAAATTACTTGTATATAGAGGTAAGCACATTTAGCTATTGTAACTACAAAATTAAGCTATGCTTTTTTTTTTTCTGTGAGCTTTACTTTGGTGAATTCTGAGGGAGATATGTTTCCAATTGATAGTATCTTTTCCCAAAGGATTAGGACATTAATCCCTATAGATATTTGAAACAAATATCATATTGGGATACTTGCTAAGGAGGCTTCCTGACTAGCGGGAAAGAGTAAGGGTGACATTTGAATTTGGAAGGAAGCTGGATTCAAACAGCTTAAATAGGACTTTAGGAACTCAGGATGCTAACTGACACCTGCTTCTTTTGAAAGATTATGACTAAATCTGTGTAAAATCTTAAACTATGCTTTAACTGTATTCTCCATGAAGTTAATGTAATTTATATTGACCTGCTGTTTTGCAGTAAGGTCATGTGAACAGCCTAACAGAGGGAAAAGTAAATTTGTTTATCAAACCTGAAAGAATTCCAGCATAAGAACTGTGCAATTAGGCATTAAAATCCGTTTTCCTTTTTGGACCCTTACTTAAAATGATGGGACCAACGTTACATGTAAGCATTCTCCAAATAAATAAACTTTTCTGAATGCATCAAGGAGTCTACTTAATGCTATCAAGAAGGCTGTGTTGTCTGTAATAAGTGTCTGGAGACACTAAAAACCCATTATAAGTCAGACTATGAAGATGCTCTTTCTAGTGTTTTGAATCTAGAAGGCTCTTCTGTTGCTTTGCAAGCATCACATAATCAAAAAAGATTCTCTAACATCAGTATCTCTAGCATCCAAAATGTAAAAGTGGCCGAATGCAAAAATAAAACACGCCCCTCCAACACTTTATAGTTTTATTCCTTATCAAAAAGAAAATTAATCACCAGTGTTTTTCAACATTAGCACTTCCTATGGCATTGTCAAAAATTAAAATTTTATATGAAGGCTGATAATTTTACTAGTGATAGAAAAACTCAAAAAGAGCATTGGAACAATAAAGATTCTAAAATTTTTATATTGGACAGTTTGAAGAATAGTGACTTATTGGGAAAGTGACCTGAGACTGGTCTCAACAGTATAATTCCATAGCATAATAATTCCATAGTATAATTCCATAGTCATCTTGAGTATGCTGTTTTTATTTAGCTTTTTCGCTTATTCAGGGTTTCTGGGGGTTTATCTACCATCTCCCAATCCGCTCCTATATTCACCCCAGCACTAAGGATCAAAGGGTTTTAAAGCGGCTTTATCTTGCCTTCTTCTGCTCCTAGTTTCCTCCCTGTTAGAAATTTTGTGTGGATAAATGACTCCAACATCCCAGCTTAAAGATATGAAGGCATTTTCCGCTCCCTTTGATTTTGTCTCCTCTTTTATCATTAGTAAATAAAGATCCATTCATTCCCTTTGTGATTTATGTGCCTCTGTGGCTGAGATACTCAACTTTCAGCTGACTGTGCTGTCAAAAGGCCCAAGAGAAGGAGAACCCTGCACAGGGGCTTCAGGAGAACTATTCTAAACTCCCCTCCTCTCCCCTGGATCTGGCCTCACACCGCCTACAGGGAGTTGTAAATTACTCCAGGGACAAGATCAGGGACAAAAGAGGAGCATACTGAGGAAGGTAGTTTAATGTGGGAAAAGAATCCAGCCCTTACATTTAAGAATAAAAGAGACTACACCCAGGGAGTTTACTCAGAAATGAGCATTTCGTGACCAATGGTTTCTTGCTGCTCTGATTGCCTTAGATAAGCAATTGCCTGGTATGGAAATAGGTCACCCACATAGGATCTGGTGGTTGTACTTCCAAACATGCTACAGAACTCAGAACATTTTCAGACATTTATTTCAGAAACACAGCCTAGTCTTGTGAGCCGGCCAGGAGGATGAATCTTTTCTGCATCACCAGGCAAGGCCTTTGGCAAGCTCTGGCCCTTTACTTCTCAGTTTGCTTTCTCTGACTTTATCCCAGGAGTACATAAATGGTAGAGTATATATTGCGGGATGTTTGTCCCAATAAGAAAGGAATCAGCATGTTAAAGTTGAAGAAGCTTGTCTCAATCCGGACAGATCTTTAGTTTCTAGAAATACACAATGTTAAAAATGAAGTGTCAAAATAATCTGCTGATGGTGACAGATTTGAAAATAAGACTGATGAGACAGTTGATGAGGGCAAAAATTGCAGTTGATATATTTTCCTTTATCTGTTTTTTATTTTAGGGGAATGGGGAAAGAATGTGAGCTTTGTACAAGGTGAAAAAAGTCAAAGTGGATCAGTTATTACACCATTAGTTATGCAGGCACGTTAGTCTTATTTATAATGTTAGTGGTTACAGTATAGGCTCTCTAGGGTCCCAGTGACTTCAAAATTTCTGTTCCTCTGTAGAAGACAGGAAAATAAAAGCACTTTCTCTGCTCTGTTATAGAGTTGTTGAACTTTAAGTTTCTACCCATTTCTCATAAACTGGAAAAGAAAAAAAAACCCACTACCATAACATTCAGCAGAATGCAGTTCCCTCTCTAACAAAGAGTTAATAAATTTGAATGTACACTTAATTAGCATGTAATTAACACCAAATTGATCCAAATCTTTAAACTTAATTGGCTAATATTACTATTTTAAGGAATACATTGAGCTATACATAACATAGTTTATATTCCTAAGTTAATAATTATTTGAAAGCTACAGAAAAATCTAAAATAATAAATATTACTTATATTTCAAATGTTCCATGAAATTTTTCATTTTATTTCATGTGTTTCTCCCCAAAATATTTCCCCCATAATTTAAAATTACCCAGAAATGTTATCTTTGCACTTGACATGATAGTACATTTTTAAAAATAAAATAATTAAGAATGCAAATAAAAGACATGGTGTCTAGTGTTTGTCTTTTTTTAGATTGATATTTACATTTTTAAAATAGGAATTTAATAACTATAAGCACCTTAATAATTGGTTGACTCATAAACAATTCTCTTTAGATTTTTAATAATAACCTAAAAATACTTGAGAAATGAATTTTTATCACTTTCAAGGCCAGATTCATGATTTAACAGAAGGTAAATAAGAAAAAAAGTTTAATTTTCTTTCTACATATATGTGTGAGATAAGCAACTGACATTTGACAGGCTGAAATTCTCTGGTCATCTACAGTGTTGGAAAATTATAAATTCTTTAGGCATGAAATTGGTAGACCATTTTACCTCGCTGAGCTATATATTTACAGCAATCTGCAAAACCACCCATAGCAGCATAATGAAGTGGTGTGTTGCCATTCATTGCAATCAGCCCTATGTCTCCGTCATAGGCAAAGAGAAGCTTCAATATCTGCAAAATAAATAGTGGATATTGTAGAGGAATAGGAATGTACGTTTACTGAATGAAAACTGGGACCCTAGACCTGTGCTATCCAGAGTGTCAATTTGAATTAAATTAAAATGAATTAAATAGAAAACAAATTTAAAAAATTCAGTTCCTTACTTCCACTAGCCATAGTTTAAGTACTCAAAAACCACATGTATAGTGTATTGTACCATATTGTACAGCACAGATACAGAACATTTCCATCACTGCCAGAAGTTCTATCAAACAACATTGATCTAGAGTATAGAAAACTCTATACTCAGCTGGGGCACTACCGTTTTGAAGTAAATTTAGACAATTTTAGAAAGCATCAGACTATGGCAAGCATCATCAGGGGAGCAAATTCTTTACCAAACAGATGTGACTTCTACTGTGCTATATACTTTTATTGCAGGGAAGAGACCCTATGACAAAATAAAGATAATTATGTTAAAACTCAGAAAAACTCAGTAAAGAAATTTTAGATATAATTCAGAATTAAAAAAAATAGAATAGCATTGATTTCTATTTTGTTTCTGCAATATCACTGTACCTATGAGATATCCTTTGCTGATATATCCAGATAATAAGAATACTTAGAGTTAAAAATTTAGGTGAGTCATTAGATGCCTCAAACATCAGGGAGATGAGTATATTGGCATTGTTCTCCCCAAAATTAGATCATACTGTACTGTGAAAATTCTAATGTGTAATGGAGTCATAAAATAGAGTAATCCCGGTTGGCAAAACCTTTAAGTTGTCATAATTAAAAATATAGAAAAACATTATTAGCAATATTAAAAGAATAAATTAGCAAGCAGATAAAACTGAATAAAGAGCTAAAATATGTTTTGAAGGTTAATATTTGGTATAAAATATAGTTTTAGAATTATTTCAGAAAATCAAGATAACTCAGAAAAAAATTCTATCAGTGTAACCTACATGATATTTTAAGATGTTGAGAAAAAGAAGAGAATATTTTTAGCAACAAATTTTAAAGCGAAGAGTAGATTATTACATCAAAAAAGCCTCCTTTGGCAGCAAAGTGTGCGGCGTGATGTCTGTCATTGTCAAATGCATTCACGTCACCTCCTCTTTCCAATATCCCTCGAACTAGTTCTACCACTCCTTCTCTTGATGCTTCCATTAAAGCCGTACGACCTGTGGACTGGACGTGAAACAGATCAGATGCTGTTTATCCCTGTCATGCTAAATAACATATTCCGTATAAATATGGTCTAAATCCATTTGGCCTTAGAGTCACACTGACACGTTCAGTTCTGTACAGTTTTATTGGTTTCACGTAACAAATAGGAAAAATGAAGCCAGTAAAATGGGTCAGTGTCCAAAATGTAGAATGCTAAAATTGGAGTCAAGGTCACACCAAAAGTCCCTGTAAGAACATCATGCTGCAAAATGCAATTTCTTGCAAAGAAAGTAGAGCAATAAGGGAGAAAAGAGGATAAAACACATGCTAAAATTAGGCTATAGGTGTTTTCTAATGAGAAGAAAATCTATTTTTATTGTTGGGAAATGACAATTAAAATATAAGAAAACTCAAAATTCAAAACTCAAAATGATTAAGGGAAACAGCAGAACTACATATTTTCTTTTGAAGAAGATAAATTTTTATTAGGCATCAGTAATATCTTTTCTATTTCCTATAATGATCTTTTAACATTATACATAATAAATACCAATTTTCCAAACATAATTAGGAAATAGATTATAGAATCATGGCCATGCCATATAAAGATGATGAAAGTATATCATCTTAAAGTATTTTGAACAGAAATGAACAGTGTAACCTAACAGGATAATTTTACCATATTCAAATGAAAAAAATACACTAATAGAGATTATTAGTGTATTGAAAATTTTTTCTATAATTGAAAAAAGGAATATTTATAATCACAGGAATAGTCATACTGAGTTGACAGCATTTGGATTGGCTCCTTTTTCCAAAAATGTCAGGCACACATCTTTAACATCATGTGCTTCTTCACAAGCTCTAAGGAATATTGGCTTTCCTTCATAGGTACAATTGTTGACATCTGCACCATGTTCCAAGGCAATCAGTGCACAGCGATAATGCCTCTTAGTAGGTAAAATGCAGTAAAACAAAATACCTGTAGAAAAATAGAATCCCCAAAGAATACTTAATTAGTAGTCTCTCTATATTTGGATCAGATAGGAAGGAACAAAGAATAATTTAAAAATTCATAATTAGCTAGCTGAAGGTGATAGAGCAAAGATGTTTATGCCTTGGTTTTCCCTCTGAAATCAACTGAAACACCAAGACAGAGATACCAGAAAAGAAACCCAACTTCTTATAAGAGCCAGAAAACAGTCATAACCAAAATGTGATAAGACTTTGTTTGGGAAGAATTTGAGTGCTGCGATGTGAGCTCCGGTTGACCCTGGGTATTTGGCATCCTGCAGTCTATACCCCAGTGTCCCTTCTTGGAATATGCAGGGTTGTGTGTGACAGAGGACTATTGGTGGATCCCTGGATCCCCTCTGAAACTGCAGAGTGGCAAAGGAGATGGTACATAATGATGAAATGTGCAGACCAGCCATGTTTATAGGAAGCAGGCTGTCTGTGTAGTAGCAGTGAGAAGAAAAACTAGATGGCAAGGGGCTCTGACACTTTGGCAAATCATTTTGTTTACTGAAGAGAGAAAAATGCTAAATCCTCATACCCAGCACCTGTGACATACAGACCCTCAGCATAACCCATGTCAAAAATGTACTACAGACCAGGGGTATTGTTTATATTCCCCTGATAAGAAAGTCAGGTAAACAGCAGTCAAACTCCAAACTGACTTTGTAATGACTTCACTCTAAAAAGAGGCTTCATTCAAAGAGGAACAATAATCAACAAAAAACCAGCATGTGACCTATGAAAAAAGATACTGAAAGAAAGGTAAGGAAAGAAACTTGATGACAAACACTAGGCAAAAATTATATACTCAAAAAACTATATGACATGAAAATTATTGACTGACCCATTTCCATGATAACAAAGAAATTAAATATATTTTTTTCTGAAACAAAAGTGCAAAGCTAGACTGAACCTAAAATAAGTACTTCTAGGACAATAAAAGATAAATAGAAAGAAAAGATGAATTTGAGCAAGCAGAGCTTAAAAAAAGAAATGGTAGAGAAAAATATTGTAAAACCACTAAAGAAATGAAAGTGGTTCACATTGGAAGCAGGAAAAAGGAGAGCAGACATCGCCAAAACCATGGTCAGGGACATGGAAGAAAAACTTGAAAGAACTTGAAAGAAAAACGGAACTGATATGATGCAACAGTTTAAATGTTCTAGAGAGGCAAAGAATATTTAACGTGTATGTAATTGGTGTTCAAAAATAAAAGAACAAATGGAACAGAAAAAAATGGAGAGATATAATAGAAGAAAACTCTCTTGAAGGAAAAACCTAGATCTGACAGAGTATACTGAGTCTCAGGAAAAATTGATTAAGAACAATCCATAAGATGGTGCCTAGGTAAAGCTAGGTAAGAAAGTGTCCTGTGAGCATCCAGTTAAAAATTCAAGTCATTTCTAAAGAGGAAAAGTCAAGCTGGCTGCAAGACTTTGGCACAGCAACATTCAGTACTAGAAAATAACCAAAGGAGCTCTACAATGTCACTTGGAAAAGAAAACAGGGAATTTTTAATACTCAGTCAAGCTATTGTTCATATATAAAAGTGATGGACATATAAGTTTAAAGATGCAAGAAATCAAAGGATATAAGCCCAAAGGAGTGAGCTAAACTACTTGATGACAAAAATGAGTCTAACAGGAGATCAACAGAGAATATGTGACTAAAATACCCATGATAGATGCTGAACCCCTTCAACCATTGAACAAAAGTTCAATCACCTTAGGAATTCTAGATACAGAAAAGAATATTGTAATTCACAGTAATGTAGAAATAATAATGTAATTTAACAAAACTTGGAGGGAAGAGAGGGAAGGAGAGACAGTGTAAGCATTTGATTTTCTTTATCTTTTACTGCTGGAGTTTGAGATATTATTAAAAACAGATAAAGAGATAGATGTTTATTATTTAAAGGTATGAAAAGAATCACTGAAAGAACTAAAATGATTTTAATGTACTAAAATTAGGTACTGGAAGGGAGGTAAAGGAGGTGAGAGGAAGGGTTCTTGTACCAATCTCATCTTTCATAGAGAAATATTAATGAATACTGTTTAAAGTGCTAATTCAATAAACAGAGTTTTAAGTATATGTAAAGCTGTCCAGTTAGCCATTAAAAGAACCAAAAACATACCATTAATTTTAGAAAATGTGAGAAGGAAAATATACACACACAGCAAAACAAAACAAAGAACACATGGACCATAGAGGAAAATATTTTTATACATATTTGTGTATTTATATAAATCAAATATATTATGCTTTCATAATATAAAATAAGTGACAGTTCTGACGCCAAACCTATGGAGCATCTAGATAAATGTAAATTGGATAAACTCTACCATTAAAATAAAAATACAATTCATGTGAAAATCGAAACTGAAATATATCTCATATAAACATGCATCTAAAATAGAGTTACTCAAACAGTTAAAAATAGAAAGATGGTCAAGGACATAGCTGAAAATATAAAATCAAAGACAGAGAAGTCATAGCAGGCAAGAGTGAACCAAAACAACAATAAACAATAACAACAACAAAATCTAGAAAATAGTAACAGATGAGGTTGAATTCATTACAAAGACCTTAAGGAACTTATGAAATGGCTATTTTATAATGATGGCATGTGCAATGCACAGTGAAAGTCTATCTATGCTGACTATTTAAGCCACAAAGGACACAAATCAACATTCCAAGATCGAACCAAAAACAAAAGAGAAAAAGAAGTATACACGATAGAACTAGCGTATTGCATTGAGGACTGGGGATGCATTCCTATAAATGGGAGAACCAATGGAATGGGTGTTACAAGGAACTAGTCCAGCTTTACCCTTAAAGAAAATAATTCCAGACACTGTAACTAATTTCCTAAGACAACAAATAATTTTTTGGCTTAGAGTGCTACCGTCTCCATATTCTGCAAAATTGTTCAAAGAGAAAGCACTGGTTAGACCTAGAGTATGTCCCTCATCCTTCTAAAGCTCCAGTAAGTATTTTAACCATTTAAATGTTTGCTCATCCTTTTGAAACAATGTGCAGTGAGCCAAATGTCAATCACTGGAAAATAGGATGTTAAGGGCAGAGAGACTACAGTGGAATAAAGCAAGGAGTTTGGCCAGTGACAGCCTTTGAGCTGAGGGATGTGCAAGGTAAGCTAGGTTCACTGATGGGAAGACAAGGCCCTCTGTGCAGTAGGCATACCATGAACCACAATCAAGGCTGCAGGGAGTAGTACTAACAAGGTCACGTGTGAAACAAGATTTTGTATTTGTTTCAAGTTTCATTTTATATTTTTAATTCTTCCTATTTGATTTGTCAGGTTGTTTTTATCATACATTGGTCTTCCAGAACCTTGGTAGGTTTAATATTAATTTGAATGAGTATAGATAACCTCATGGCTGTTGCATTTGCTACAGATACTCATTTGACCTTGTTTCCAATTTTACCTTGTTTACATTTTATAACTTTAGTTTTTTATGCTATAAAATGTCTCAAACTGCTTTCTTTGTGATTTGTATCTCTGTTTCAAACTCAAGAAGGTAAACTTTTCTTTGTTACCATTCTTCTGAATGTACTGAAGTTTCCATGAAACTCCAGGTATACAAGATGCCATTTAAAAAACTATCTCATGGTCAAATAAATATGGAAAATGTCACTGGTTTTGGTCGGTCTGACAAATGTAAAATAAACATGTCTAAATTTGTTTTATCCAATGTTTCTCTAATAAATTTGGCAGCGGAATGAACCAATTTTGCCTGTAGCACTTATCAACATCCCACTGATTCAGTGTCCCATGACACACACTTTGGGAAATGATATTCTATAGAGCGTTGAGAGATTTTTTTTCAGAATAAAACATTTTAAAACACATTTGACTCCCGAGTGCATCTGAAGCGTATTTTGTTATGTGGTGCCATTAAGTAATTAAATAATTCTTCCTTTTCTTTGTCCTCTCCTCTTGTTATAAGAAAGTCACTTATCAAATACCATGTCCACAGAGAGTTACAAAAGCAGACTCTGCTCCTGTCAGAAAACATTAATTAACATTATAAAACGGGATTCATTTCTCTAATGTGGTACTGATGTTAATGGCTTTGTACTTGAAGCAACTCTTTGGAACAACTGATTAAATCTACCAATTTATATTAAGCCTGGTGGTAATTTTCTTAGTGATTTTCATGAGGCTGTGTCACCTCCTGCCAGAACCTTAAGTTATTTGGACAAGAAGCTCCCAGATCGTGGTCTTGAAATGGGATATGGGAGGGGAAGAGTGAGAAAGTGGGGCTATCTCACCTGAATAATCATGGAAATGCCATATCTAAAATTTTAACTCATATTTTCAAATACATTTTTAAATGACACTAGAAAGTTGGAGTTTATGTCAGAATCCACCTTTGTCCCTCAACTTCCTAAATGCAACTACTTTCTACATTAGACTGCTCTTGAGAGCAAAACCTATATCTAGTATTACTCGAGGTTCTAAAATGTAAAAAAGAAGAAATGCTCTCCTTCATCTTTAGCTCTAAATAAGACTTTATATTTTACAGTGGGTGATTGTGATTATGGAAATATCAACGTGCATCATGTTGAAAGTTCTTCATGTTAAAAAAAAAACAAAAAAACAGATTGACTAATTCTAATATTCTTTTTCAATGAGAAAGTTCTCAGAACTGGCTTCCCTAAGAAATACCTGCATCATTTTCAAATCATGGGGAGATAGTGTCCTTTGGTATAAGAGTGAGAATCTAGACTTTCACTACCATGTACCATGAATAACTCACTTCTAAAGTTGGAAAGCAAAAAATGCATTTTATTGATTTCTGACTACAAAGTGAATTGCTGGATAGAATGCTGGGAGTTTTTACCTTTTCCTTCATTATCGACAATAGTCATATCGGCCTTTGCCTTGGCTAATATTTCCATGGACAATTCATGGCCCAGTTCTGCAGCCCTCATAGTCGGAGTACAGCCCATTCCATCTTGCACATCAGGGTGAGCACCGAGACTCAGGAGAAAGCTGACCATATCGATGTCATTGGAAACTGAGGCTAAGTGCAGAGCACTGTTTCCATTGACGGGGTCTGTGAAATTGATGAGTTCAGGGTATCCGAGCCTGGTCAGCTTCTCTATCTGCTTCTTGTCTTTGTTCCGAACACACTGGAGAACTTTGAAGATCTGCAGGTTCTCAAGTCTTTTATCTACTAAAGCCATATTTGACTAGCTTCTTGAAAATGCCTTCGTGGACAAAAACAAAAACTACAGCAACAAAAATCAAAGCAAAAACATATAACTCAAAGTTAATTTTGCCTTCTTTACTTTGATGAAATAATAATATTTTAAGTCTTCCCTAAGAAGAGATGCTGTTTCTTATGAAACGTTATTACCATAATTTATTGCAACTAAGTCATGAAAGCAGAAATTACATATAATACAAAAATATTCAGCTAGCATAATGTTAAAATATTTCAAAACAAATCTTCCATCATAATTAACACTAGACTTGCTATGCAGTTTTCTTATTATTTCATTTAACCTTCCCTCCTTGACACAGCTTTACCATTTACCCATGAAGAAGGTGAAGCTAATTAAATTGCCAAGCTCCCCACTACAATGATCTGTACCAGCATGTTCCTCACAATGTAGAGACCACACAGATTTCAGTAGCTTAAAAATGTTACAAAGAATGTGTAGAATTTTGAGGTGCTCATTATAAACAGGAATCTATTGAGCCCTGGGAAATACCAAAGATGTGATGGATGATTCCTGTGTCATCTTAACGTGGGAACGATGTAGGTAAATGGTTCAGAGATAACTGTAAATTTTCATAAATAATCCCACTAAGTTGCAATGAGCATTCTAATATGTAATTTTATCTCTTATTGTTTATTCAGTTCAAAAAAACAATATTTTGAGTCGAGTAGTAGACCATGTTAGGTACACCCAGCTTGCATTTCTTCATGCTTTCTGGGAACAGAACCTCATTAACATATTGGGAATCCATTCCAGAGAGTACAATGGTGCTATCCTAGGCCAAATCATTGTCATTGCCTTGTAATTTGTCTCACTGCTTCCACAAAAACCCTCTACAGACCATTCTCTATTCAGTCCCCAGAAAAATCTTTGTAAAATGTAGATTAGATAAGATCAGACCAGCTTCCACCCCCAACATTTTAGTATTACTATTTTTAAACATAAAGAAAGTTGAACACCCATATATCCCCACCACTGAGATCCTACCATTCATGCTTTATGTGCATTATCACACATCTATCCATCCCTCTATCTATCCATTATTCTATCTTATTTTTTGATCCATTTCAAAGTAAATTGCAGACATATTCCAGCATACATATCCTTAACTGTAGTTCAATATTTGTTTACAGTTCTTTTTCTCTTCTTGGTCTTCTGAATATATAATATAATGTACAAGAATTATGTATATATATAACCATTGATAAATGCATACAACTTTGTAACCTAAACCCCTATCAAGATACAGAGCATTACCTTCACACCTGAAAGTTCTCTCCAAACTATCTTTTAAAAGTATTTCAATAGCTTTCCATTGTAATCAGAAAAAATCCAAACCCCTCGGGGTGATCTCTTAAGGACACTTTCCCTGCCTCTCTGACCTCACTTCACTCCAGTCTCCCTCGATTTAGTGATCTCCAGCCACACACACTGGCCTTCTTTCTGGTTATGGTTCATTCCTGCCTCTGGAACCTCTTGTTCCATCTGCCTGGAGTGCCCTTTGCTCAGAATTTCTGTTGGTTGGCATTCTCACCACTCAAATTGCAGCCACCATGTTACATCATTCCTTTGTTTTATTTTTTTCACGATGAAGTGAAACATTCTATATATAACATTTCTAGAAATCTGTAAATATAGATATATTCAATTTATGTATTGTGTGTCTCCCTCACTAGTATATAGTCTTCATGGAATAGAAGCTTTATATTTTAACTACTATTATCTCTCCATCACCCAGAACCTGACTCCTATGTGGCATTCAATAAATATTTGCTCAATAAATGATGACTGAAAGTTAAAAGATTGAGGAATGGAAGAAATCAAAGAAAACGCCTACGTTTCTGTCTTGAGCAACCTGTGTCTGAGATGGTGAGCCCAGGATGGTCAGGGAGTGAGCTAAGCTTTGAGCATGCAGAGTTAGAATTCACAAGGCAATGGTGTACATTTTTCAGGGAAAGAGCTGAGCCTGGTGGGTGGGGAGTTATGAGCTTTTTGGCAGTTGCAGTAAGCCCTAGACTGGGCGAGGACAAGGAGGAGAGCCTTCCAAGTGAGGAGTTACCACCATCAAATGGGGTCCTTCCTTTCTTCCCCCTCTTCTGCCTGCTGTTTATTCTTTGTGCCTTCTCTTTTGCTGTGGAACATCAGCCATCACGTGGCTTGTGGCTTCAATGTTCTGTTTGCTGTAGCCCCTCTCTTCCCTTCTAATCTGTGTACAGTGGGTGATGGACTGGGAACTGGATAAGGCAGCTTGTTAGAACCATGTGTGTAAAATAGGCTCCCAGTGAGTCCTGAGCTGCCTCAGAACTTATCCACTTGGCCTTTGCGGCTTGGCTTGGTGAAATTTATTTTAGCTGGAGTTTATGGTTTGTTGTATTATTATAGCCTTATTCTGGTTAGATGCTGGGTTGTCTTACCGCATACATACATCATATACAGAATAGGATAAGATGCACCCCAAGAGCTTATTGCTTATACTGAGTTGATGCAAACTCATTTGTGAGGACAGACTTCCTAATCAGAGGCTTCAATGTTGCCTCTGAGAGCACCCACCCCTACAAAGAACTAGCAGCATATGGCATTGTCCCATTCAGCTACAAGGATGAATTCAGTAGCCCATAGGTCAGTTTTACAGCTTGTGTTCCTCTTGGCTAACGCTTCGAGTTGCTGGGGAGAGAGCAACACCTTGTGCAGTGTCCTTCACAACCAACTGCCAAGACTGACCCTGTTGGAGGAAATGACAGAAGTCCTGCCCTCTAGTCCTGGGTTCCTTGCAAACTGTACAGCCTCTCTGATCCTCAGGAGGGTCACCACATATACACACATCTCAGTATGCATGCGTAGCCCTGGGGCACCTTGGCATACCCCATGTAACCATCCATGTGCACAATCTCAAAAGATAGTGGAATAGAACAGGATTCCTTGAATTGAAGTTCATGTTTGGAGTCTGGATACTCTGAAATTATATGAAAATCTACAGGGTGTGTGTGTTCAGATGCATTTTTCCATTGTAGGGAGAGATCCATAGAGCTCATTAAATTTTCAAAGGAGCCTGTGAGGCAATGGTGGTTGGTCAGAAAGAGGAAAGGTACAGCGGAAAGAGTGCAGGATTGGAAGTGGGGAGATCTGTTGTCGCCCATTGTTTTCCCTCCTCTGCATCATTACTTATACAAAGGAGTTAGATAAACCTGGACAGGTCACCTACCTAGTTCATGCCTCAGTCTCTTCATCTGTGAAATGGAGATAAGAAGAGTGCACCCTTCATGGGGCTGTGTGAAGCAGAAATGAGATCAGATTTGTAAAGTATTTAGACAAGTCTCTCAACACAGGCTCGCCATGAATAAATCAAACATCTATGGGTTTCAGCTCATCCATAAGCCAAGGTTTACATGTCGGGGGTTCTTTACTGTTCCGTTCAATTTTAAGTCTCAGAAAAATCGGGAAGGGGAGGTGGGTAAGATGTCACTTCAAGGGACAGTCCAGGTGGCCGGGACCACGGTGCCGAGCTCACCTCTTCGTCGCCAGGGCGATCAGAAGCCGAGGACGTGCGGGCACCAACGCGCCTCGGCCTGAGGGGGCCGGTTCTGGTTCTCTGCCGCCTGGCGCGGGTCCCAGCCACGACCTCGGGCTCCCAGAGCCCGGCTTGGGCGCCCGGACGTGAATGGTGTCCCCTTGGGCAGAGCAGGCGAGCAGGCGCGCGGGGCAGCAGGGAAGGGGGTGTGTGTGTCCATGGGCCGCGGATCCGCCGAGGGCGAGCGAGCGGCCAGGTGAGCGCAGGGGGCGGGGTGGGAGCCGGCGACACCCGCCGATTGTGAGTTTTGGCCACGCCAGCAAGGCCCCGCTGCCAGGGCAACCGCCCAGGTGCTCAGCTGCTGGGGTGGGGCGAGGCCCGTCTCCGCCCACCGCCCGCCGCCCGCCGCCCCTCCGGCCAGGTGGCCTGGTCTCGGCCTGTTGGCCCGGCCGGGCTAGGATGCTGGAGGAGGGCTCAGCACTCCCAGAACGGATGGCAGGGGCGCTGCGCCCATTGCTGGGGTTTCCAGGAGTCCTCCCTTCCTTCATCCTCTTCTCCTACCTCCTACCCTCATTCAAAAAATAACTTGATCAGAAAGGTAAAGCTCATATAGTGTTAATTAATTAAGTAAACAGTAAGGTTAAATGAAAATACAATAAAATGCAAAGTAAATCTACTTGTCAGAGACAACTGCAGTAGATTCTTGTAAACTTTCTTTCTCATAGATCCCAGAAATTTTCTTTGCCTACTCTAGGATGTACATATACTTAAAAAGATTTATACACAAGTGGGACCAAATATATCATGGAGATAGTTTTATTTCAGGGCCTACAAAGGTGCCCTAACATCCCTACCCCCAAACACATACACACTTTTTTGGAGGCAAATTCTGAAAGCTTTTATCTGTTTATGTGAGTATAAAATATGTAGGCTTTTAAAAATAATATGTAATAGCTTCTAATTAAAAGCAGTAGTTCCTTACCCCATCTGTCCTATATTTTACACTTTATTTAAAAATATGATTAAGGACTACTCCATGAACACAAAAGAGTAAACTATATAACACTTGGAAAGTATGAAGAAACAAAACGTACCATGGCTAAGGAAAAAGAAGTCTGCCTCTACAGCTTGGGTTTTCTTCCCTATACTGCATCTTTCCTTTCCTGCCCTCAGAGATAAACACTATTGTGAATTTTGTACTTATCATCCCCCTGCCTTTTAAAAATGTGTTGCTTTATATGAAATCTTCCCCAAATAATATGTATTTAGTATTGCATGTTTTCAGAGTTTATAAAAATGGTATAGAACTGTGTGTTATTGTTTTGATGACTTTTTTTATTTCAACATCTTATTTTCGAAATGTGTATTTGTTGATATACTTAATTATAGCTCCTTTATCTTAACAGCTGTAAACTATTCCATTGTACCACCATTCTATTTCCCTTTTAAATCAATTCTACTATTGATGGGCATTTAGGCTGTCTCCAGTATTTGTTATTAAAAACTATGCTGTTGGGACTTCCTTGGTGGCGCAGTGATTAAGAATCTGCCTGCCCAATGCAAGGCTCATGGATTCGATCCCTGGTCCGGGAAGATCCCACATGCCGCAGAGCAACTAAGCTCGCAAGCCACAACTACTGAGCCCCCGTGCCACAAGTACTGAAGCCCGTGTGCCTAGGGTCTGTGCTCCACAACAAGAGAAGCCACTGCAATGAGAAGTACACACACTGCTATGAAGAGTAGCCCCCACTTGCCACAACGGGCAGCAACAAAGACCTAACACAGCCAAAAATAAATAAAATAAAAAAACAATGCTGTTATTATCATGTTTGTACATGTCTTTAGATTCACAAGTTCAAGAGCTTCTCTAAGGTATAAACCTAGGAGTGAAATTTCTGGGTCATAGGTTATTTATGATGTCAAGGTAAAGTCAACTTGTTTTCCAAGTATGTATAGCAATTTAGACTCCCGTTAGCAGTGTGTCTTAGCCAAAACTTGGTTTTGTCACACTTTAAAATTTTTGCCAATCTATTTCTTGATTTTATTTTGTATGCTCTGATTACTAATTGTTAGTCTAAAAGCTTGATTGCATGTAGATATTTGAATGTAACATTATCGGGAAGCTACACTGTTCACCCTCAAGTACTCACCACACAACTCAGATTATTTTAATAGATTCAGGGCACCACTTCTTGAATTACTGCTTCTCAGTGTAGGGAAGGCCTCACATTTGGGTTTAGCTTGTTGACCTAGTGGGGTTTGGCAAAGAAGAGGAAGTCACTCGGGTTACTTGGGTCTCAGTTTGTAAAACTAGAATAAAATAAACTACCCTTACAAGCCATAAAGGAACTAGGCTTAACAATGAATGATCTGGGGAATTCCCTGGCAGTTCAGTAGTTAGGACTCTTTCACTGCCAAGGGCGCGGGTTCAATCCCTGGTCAGGGAACTAAGATCCCGCAACCTGTGAGGCGTGGCCAAACATTAAAAAAAAAAAAACAAAAGAATGATCTCATCTTGGTTCTGGTGGACAAATGTGATTGATTCTTGGGGAATGCTTCTATAGATGAATAGTTCAAACTCTGTAGTAGAGGTCATCAATGGATTTTTACAGTGATAGTCTTCCTCATTCTGGAGACAAAGTTGATGTTGACGGTAGCATTGTTTAACTCTGGAGAAGGTTCCTAAAGTTATTTGAGGATCTGGTAGATTTGGGAAGAAACACACCTAGAAGACCAAGGGAATAGATTGATTATGTATAAACTATGCTTGAATTTATCAGGACTATTGGTACAAATACTTTGAGTAGAAGTTGGTAAACATTTGTTAGTTGATTGAGACCTTGGAGATAAACAAAGCAGTCTGACTCACACTCCTAACATGGTTTTAGGGAAAATTTTCCCCTGAAAGGGTAATGTCTGAGTTTCATAAAAACTCTTTGATTTTATGAGTAGGTAGCTGAAAAGTAGTTGGCAATAGAAAATCATGTTTGATTTTAACCTTTTTGTAGCCTTGGGAGGCTAGTTACACTGAGCAACAACATAAATACCATCTTCCTCTAATGCGAGGGCAGGTGTAACAAGGGTAAAATTTTAGAAATCCCACAGATTAGTAAATAGACACAACCTTTCCCCTCTTTCACGAGAGGTCTTAGAAACACAGAAAAGTTCTTAACTTGAACTTTATTTTTTGCCCTTAGCCATTTGGCAGTAGAGTTGTCAGAACTTGGGCAACATAAAGAAAAAAATGGGAGGAAAGGGCATTAATATTCCTATTGCTTAAAATAAAGCTAATGGAGACACGACAGAAAAGTTTATGGAGTTTTTACTGTCGGGGAGGAAGAGATTTTCCTCCACCCTTCTGGGTTCTTCTGGCTGGCCTAAGAATTAAATTGACTGAGACTAATCATCAGGAGAAAATCAAACAAAATTTAGTAAAATTTATACAGGAGAGAGACCCAGGAGAATTTAATAACTTGTCAACAAGGCAGGAGCCCTCACCTTAAATGCCATCTTCAGCCGAAGACAAAAGAGATGTTGGGGGTAGTGGCTTGGGACTTCACAGGTGAGGAAGGCAGTTCACATGGAGATGAAAAAGCAAATATTTGGTAAGCAAATGTTTACCAAAACATTGGGCCATGCAAAGACAGTGGGCACATAGTGGACTCTGATCTCTAGGCCTCGTGGAGTTTCCCTTGCTACACCCAGCCCATATTCCCTGGTGATAGCTCTATTCCAAGAACAGGCCCTTCACTGAAATTCTTCAGGTAATGAAGGGGGAGGTCAAAAGAAAGATGCCCTGACTCTTTTGGGCCTTGATTGTTTTCAGCTCAAAATAATGTGCATGACAGAAAGACATTTTGGGGTGGCAAATTTTGCTCCCCCATGCCCCATAGAGTTAACAGAGGTTGATAACTAATAGACATTCTTGAGCTTGTCTTACAGAACAACAGATAAGGGAACAACTTGTTAAAAACCCTTTGCTTAATTAAGCTCTCTGTGGTTACTTTCTTTCTTTTTTTCTCTTTAATTGCATACTTTCCCAGCTTCACACCACCCAGTTGCTTTACTGGAACTTGGATCTTGCCCAGTGAGAGCCGGGGCAAGTCAGGATCACCAGCCCTAAAACTGGCCCTGGACAGGTGTCTGATGATGGCTTATTGACATCAGACGGTAGGAAATCTCCACCCTCTGACCATGCTAAGTGCCTTCATTTTGAATATACAGAAGCAGGTAACCCAGACCGATTACCTCACCTTTTTCTCTACTTCCAAGCACCTTTCCCTATGCCTAAGACCACCCTACTTATCCCATAAATATCCCAAACCCCTGGGCTTTGAGGAGACCGATCTGAGACTAGCTCTCCTGTCTCCTCGTTTGGCTGCCTTGTGCATAAACTCCTTCTTGGTCACAAACCTCCATGTCTCAGCCTTTGGCTTGCTGTGCATCAAGCAAACAGACCTGGTTTGGTAACACACCTACATTCCTAACACAAACTAGGAGACAGACAGATGCATGGGCTAAATACTCTACCAATAATCTAACTTGTGCTTCCATCTATATCTCATATTAAATAAAATTTTATCTTTAAATTACAACTATGCAAAAGGATTATATATTTAGCACTTCTTACATAGTCTCAGGCTTTCTGCAAAATGCTTGATAAATAAAAGTGATTCTACTGAATTACATCACATATCTTTATTAAAGCTGTCATTAAAATCCAATAATATTGCATTAGCTACCAGAGTGCTTAAATTCTTATTTACTGGCCTGAAAAGCAGGCCATAGAGTAGTTTTGCCATAGCAGCAACTATATTAATTAAATTAAATGTGAAAATAATTGAAATATGAATTAGTAACCTGTATGGCATGCTAGAGGGTGATGGTACATTTAATTGGAAATAAAATTCATTGAATCACTGTGGATCTTTTCATAATGAAAAGACCACCCCCAACCCAGATGGAGGATGGTGACTTCATGCTGACCACAAGCACGTAGATCCCAGACTGGTTGGAACCAGAAGGTTGATGATTATGATTCCTGAACATCACCCTGTTACCTCACCACCAACCAATCAGAAGAAAATCCATGAACTGCCACCCTTACCCCAAATGTTGCCTTTAAAAACCTTTCCCTGGGGCTTCCCTGGTGGTGCAGTGGTTTAGAATCTGCCTGCCAATGCAGGGGACACGGGTTCGAGCCCTGGTCTGGGAAGATCCCACATGCCATGGAGCGACTAGGCCCGTGAGCCACAATTGCTGAGCCTGCGCGTCTGGAGCCTGTGCTCCGCAACGAGAGAGGCCGCGATAGTGAGAGGCCTGCGCACCGCGATGAAGAGTGGCCCGCACTTGCCGCAACTAGAGAAAGCCCTCGCACAGAAACGAAGACCCAACACAGCCATAAATAAATAAATAAATAAAATTAAAAAAAAAAAAAACAACAACAACTTTCCCTGAAAGCCACTGGGGAGTTTGGACCTTTTGCTCATGAACTGCCCATTCTCCTTTCTTGGTACCATGCAAATAAACACTGTACTTTCCTTCACCACAATCTCGTGTCAGTAGATTGGCCTTGCTGTGAGGCAGACAAATGGACTCAACTTTGGCCTGGTAATGCTTCCATTAAGAACTTAGAATGACTCATTTATATTGTAGAAGTTGGAAAACAATCCCTGAATTGAAGGAATGTTGAGCAAGTCTTCCTTTAGAATACAAGCAGTTTATGGATAAATGTGTTTAAATATATCAGAGTCTGCACTTTTCTCTGGCTTAAAGTCTAAGATCATATAAGGAAATGACAGTGTATCTGAAATAAACACCTCATAAATTCTCTTGATCCAGGGTGAAAAAAGAAGAACACAGGGTATTACTTATCCCTCAGTTCTATAAGGGTTAAGTGGTAACCCACTGCAGTTGCCCACCAACAGTGCACTCTGGGAGGAATTCAGGATGAAAAACAGGATGAGTCACTCTGCTTTGGACAAACAGTCCTCTTAGGTAGTTCAATGTATATCTCAGGAAGAATTATGATGAACCCAGATTCTTGCATCTTCTCATACATAGAAAAGCACTAAAATCATTAACTCAAGATATCTGTTCTTTGTGATTAGCAGTAATCTTTCACCAAGATGTATGCTTGACTGCACGTATTCCCTAGTCACAAATCATATATAAACTGGCTTTCCCCCTGCCTCTTCTGAGCAGTTTCTTCAGGACTAACTGAGTGGCTGTCTCCCAGGTTATAGTCCTCAGTAAGACCCTGAGTAAAACTTAAACTCACAACTCTTACGTTGTGCATTTTACTTTGACACCAGCATATTTTCATTATTTGTAGGCTACTGTTATATTATTTAAATCCTATTGTTGGAGGGAAAGAAACTTTCCTCTACCTTTCTAATTTCTTCTAGCTGGTCTAAGAATTAAATTGACATGATATAGATTAACAGGAGAATATCAAATTTAATTTAATACATACAGGAATCGTGCATACATGAGAGGGTCAGAGACCCCACATATATCAGAGGGTCAGAAACAGAAGCATAAAATGGTCTATATGCCATCCCGAGGTAAGGAATGGGATAGGGGCCTGGAGCTTCTAAGGACAGAAGTTTCTTTCACAGGATGATAAGAAGAAGGGCAGATGTTTGGTAATTAGACGTTTGCCCTGCCATACAGATGGGGCCACTTAGGTAAAATGTGTCTGTAATAACTCTTTCCTAGGAAAAATCCCCTGCTTAAATTCTTCTAGGTAGTTAAAAGAGGGGTAGTAGTTTCTCTTAAACCCTCAGGATCTTGATTCCTTTTAGCTCAAAATAATCCTCATGCAAAAGTGACACATTTTAGGGGAGGTTCATTCTGAACCCCTACACCACGAATTTGGTTATTTTTAAATTCACTGTATCAGTCTAATTTTTATAATATATTCAATTTCTTGCATAAGTGTATTTTTATCATTTGTCTTATATTTCTAGTAATTTTTGCTTTATGTATTTAGCTGCCATACTGTTTGTGCATATAAATTTATGACATATCTGATTCCTAACTTTTGCCTTTTATTGTTAAATAATGTCTCTCCTTTTCTTAGGTAGTGTCCATAACCTTTCTTTCCTCCTGGTCCAATAATCATTTCTTTTTGTTTGCTATACCTCAATCTCTTATTTTTAAACTTTCATTATCAATTTATTTAGTTTATTCTGCTATGACCTCTTTTTTCTTTATTTTTCTGGTTTGCTCAAATTCCTCCTTGCTAACTTGGGAAATCTGATGAACTTTTATATCCCATGAATAATCACCTTCCATTTTCAGGCACTAATAATCTATTTTTTTATTTTATAAAAATAACTTTTCTCCACCTATCTCCAGATGCTCTGTTCTCCCAATGTTTCCTCCAATCTAAAAATAACACTTTCACTTCCCCATTCTACTTTTCCACCCCTAGATGACATCTTGGGCATGATCTTATATCTCTCCAACCTTCTTGGAGGGATCTTACATCCCTCCAAGCCCAATGGCAACTCTTGTGTTTGGCCAAGATAATTTAGAATTTCTAATTCCAGGCAATTATTATACTATACTGGAAGTATGAATCTTCTATGTCAATGCATATAACACAATCCTAAGAAATCAATCTTTTTTTCATGGAAAGGCCAGTTTCATGTTGTGGTTATGAGTTTGGGCACTGGAGTCAGATTATCTGGGCTTGTGTCTCAGCTCCCCTGGCTCTGCTAACCATGTGTGATATTGTGATTTATAGTAAGAAATATCTTTGGTCTTCATCCCCATTTCTGGCACAGAGCTCCTGAAACTCTTGGAATTCCTAAGAGATGAGAGCAACAAAGATGTCTTTTGTTATATTTATGAGGTGACTTTTGGACCCCACCTAAGGATGGGGGCTGGTTTCCAGGAGAACCAACCTTGTGATTAGCAGGTTGGAACTTCTAGTCCCAACCCCCTACCTCCAGGGAGGGAAGAGAGGCTGGAGGGTGAATTAATCACCAATGGCCAATTAGTTAATCAATTATGACTATGTAATAAAGCCTCCATAAAACCCCCAAAAGATGGGATTTAGAGAGCTTCCAAGTTGAACCAGAAAATTTCCATGTGCCATTGTGCAGGGCCCCAGACTCCACCAAAACAAAAACTCCTTTCTCAGGACCTCGGGACTTAACCCTATGTATTTCTTCATCTGGCTATTGATAAATATCCTTTAATATCATTTGTAATAAACCAGTAATCTAGAGCAGACAGGTTTTCTGAGTCTTTTGAGCCATTCTAGCTAATTAATCAAACCCAAGGAAGGGATTATGGGACCCTCCAATGTATAGCAGGTTGGTTAGAAGGCCAGGTGACAAACTGGACTTGCTATTGGCATCTGAAGTGGAGGGCAATCTTGTGGGAATGAGCCCTCTACCCTGATGCTAACTTGAGTAGATAGTGTCAGAATTGAGTTGAATTGTAGGACACCCAGCTGGATTCTGAGAATTGCTTGGTGGTGTGGGAAAATCAACGCCCCACCACACACACACACAATGGGGTCAGAACCTTTACCGTGTGAGCGTGGTCAAGTTTAATTTCTTTTTTGTGCCTCAGTGAAAAGAATAATAACATTGTGGTGGTTTAAAGTGTCCACACATTCTTTGACCCTCCCTTCAAAAAAGTGGAACTTACTTCCCTTCCTCTTTCATGGATCCAGGATTTGGTCTTACTTCTAATGACTAGAATAAAGTGACTGTGACAGTGTGTGACATCTCAGATAAGGTCATAAAAGACATTGTGGTTTCTGAATCTCTCCTCTTCAGAATGTTCACTCTAGAGCGAGCCAGCTGCTATGTTACAAGGACACTCGGGCAGTCCCGGGGCGAGGCCCATGTGGCAAAGACCTGAGGCCTCCAGCCAACAGCCTTGTGAGTAAGTCATCTAGAAAGTGAATCCTTCAGCTCCAGTTAAAACTTCAGATGCCTGAAGCCCTGGCAGCAGATATCAGGCTTTTTCTTCTGTCAAGATCATCCCCCAGCCTAGGTGACCAATGGCCAGGCTTAATGGAGACTTTGCCATAACATGCTTGATGTGTTCCTATCCCACCCCCAACAAGGCCACAGGAGGTATAAACAAGAGAGAGTGGAGAGAGAAATATACTAAAGGTGGCAGAGTTTGGGCAAATCAGAGTTTGGTGCCTGAACATTTCCTACATCCAAGCAGGTCAGATAGGGTGGACAGAGGCCTGAACATAAAACTTCTGAAGTTTGCATGTATGCCGAACCATATGAATGATACCTGCTTCTCATCTGGACATTTCTAAAGGCAAGAGGATCCTTGACGGATCTGAGCCAGCAGGACATGGTGGGATAAAAAGGTAAGCAAAATCACCCACTCTCTCTTCATTCCCTAAGCTCTCAGAGGACAACAAGTAAGACCCCACAAGTTTCTCTATTTCCAAAGGAGAGATCTCTGAGGTTAGCTGAGGGACAGTTGTGAGCCAGCCTGGCGGTAGAGCAATGGAACAGTGGGACACACCTCCTAAAGGGAGTGTGCATAAATTGTGGGCTCTGAAGAGAAACACAACTGAGATATGGCTAAAAGGTAGGGGTGTGTCTAGAAAAATATGTCCACCAGTTATGTTGAAACCATCTCATCAATAATTATTAAAAAGTCAAATTCTCCCGACCTGCCCAGCAGCTGATGATCCCAATGGAAGACAGCTTTTTCCACCAGGGAACCATCAGTCACCATCACTTATCCAAGCAGCTTTTCTTTCCTCCCTTTCCTCTCTTCTTCCCACCAGCACACCCCAGTGATGGACAATGTGCTAATACTGATAATACTTGGATTTCTGACTACTTGTGACTGCTATCATAACAGGATTAGGTAGAAAATCCCAGATTAGACTAGATTATTGAATAAGAAAACATTTAATTTATCCATCACCAAGCAAGAATGAGGGCTTTGCCAAGAATATGATTGGTTATGGAAAGGGTTACCATGTGTAGTGGTTTGGTTTACACCTTGTGTTCAGGCTTCATTGTTAGGAGATGCTGCAACCATATTCTGGCCACAAGCTTTTGTCCTGAGCAAGCTTCAGGACAAAAGCCAACCAGCTAAGACTAGCTGAGCAAATTCCAAGAACTTGGAGCTTTAATAAACTTGAACTAACTTGGACCTGCCCTACTTCTGACTTCAAACTAAGTGAGAAAATAATTTCCTGTATTTTTAAGCCATTTTGAAATGACAAAAACATGCTGACACAACATCCTGACAGCATCCTTTTGATACTCAAATTTCATCAATATTTGACACATTTATCAAATAACTCTTGATGTCTATCCTTCTATGCAATGTAAATATAGTCTGAATATCCATCCAGAAATTATAGCTGGTCTGCAACATATAATTATTGTATGACCTATATTTATTAATAGTTATTCTTTCTCAACTTTCTTCTACAGTTCCATATATAGGCAGAGTAAATCTACGCTGTTATGTTGATTAGACAAAACATCAGGAAGTTACTGTTCATTGTACCTTTATTTCAATTATGGGAAAAACCCAAACCTTTCTCTCCTATTTAACATTCCCTAGATAAGCAGTTGAAGTAAACTAGTACGATTCTAAAGTGATTTGTGCACTAGATAGACCAGAGTATAGGTATGTACCTCCAAAAAATATAGGCACAATTGTTCTAGAAATTAGATCTTCATTAAAAAAAAAAGTTAAATGGTTAACTTCAAGCTGATTAGATATTTTTATTAATTGCATCCTTAGCCAATGCTTTTTTTCACAGCTGCAACAATTAAAATATAATACATATTCAAATCAGTAATTGAATTAGTTACACCCTCAGCTCAGTGAAGACTTTTGAATAAATAGAATTCAAGTACCATATTTTCATGCTTCATAACACTTGCTGTATCTTAGTTTAATGACTGCCATGTCTTGTACTATAAGAAGATTTTATTTCGAGTTTATTTTACACTATTCACAGGCTCATATACATGGGTTACAGGCTGTATCTAGATATGACCATGGACTGGGAGTTTGTTAACTACACTTGAGATGAGAAATTCTCCAGAGACACAGTCTGATTGATTTTGCATACTTTCATATTTTCTACTTGTCCAGCTTTGCCAGGAAGATCCATGATGTTGTTTTCCTTTCATATGACCAAGCAGTAAAATGATTACTGCATTGAGAATTTTGTTTTCCTGTGCTAAGTTCTTAAAACAACTCATGTTCAAAACGGTGAAGGAAGACTTTTTATAAAACAGTTTGGAAAGAAAACTTACTGCTTTTTATCTTGCTATGCTCAATATTTTAATGATTTTAGAGTGCCCTTGAGACAATTTAGGAAGATCATTTAGTAAATAAAGCACAAATAATAAATTCATATTGTGTTAAACTGTGAATTTTTTTCTCGAATTCCCTTTGAAATTGTCCTTGTGCATCTATGATACAGAAAGAATCCAATAGAATAATATAATGGGGCCATATGAATTTGTGTTCTAGTTCCTGTCAATTGCATCTTTGTTTGAATCACATTTAGAAGAGATCCAGCCATGACGCAAAACCAAGACAGCAGACAAGGGTGATGATAGACAATAATAAGATTTAGATCTTGGTCTTCATTTTGCCCTGGGCAATTAGAAGAATGAATATGGATAATGGAGGTGGATATTGAATCCAAATTCATTTAACTTTCATTGGCATCACAGCAATTCATTCTTCATTCATTTTTTTCCAGGAACTTTTGAATAATTGAACAATTTTAAACATAATTTTCTACTCAAAAGGATTTTTTATTGACTCATTTAACAAATCATTATTAAGCACATACTTGTTATATGCCAGGCACTGTTCTAGATGCTGTGATTGCTCCTGCTAATAGTTCACAGCTGCCCCTTCTCCTGAGACTGCCCTGAGCCAGTGGACCCCATATACCGGGAGATTCCTGGGAGGTTATAATCCACCACTCACCCATCAAATGGGCGTAGATGTGAACAACTCTGTGGTGTGCTTCACACTCCAGAGCTGCTCCTGTGATCAGGTTGAGACTAGATTTCAGCTGCATTCTCATGCTTTGTGTCCTTCCCTGGCACTCTTCTCCTTTCCTCAGTCTCTTACAAGTGTCCTCGGAGAGCACTCCCTCAATAAATTACTTGAACGAGAATCCCTGGCTAATGTTCTGTTTCTAGGAAACCTGAAATAAGACATAAGGCATCAGTCAAATTGCTAAGTACTCCTAGGTCAATGATACCATAGAAAGTCAAGTATTATTATCATTGTTATTATTATTTATATATTCAGTTAACTGACTTCATTTATCATATAACTAATGTGTCATGGGTATATCATCAATCCCATAGGTACATTGAGAAAAGCAAGCAATACGATCTCTTCCATGATAGAATGATATCAGAGAAAGAAATCATCTTTACAGTTTTCTGAAAATAGATTTTATTTGTCAAAGGCAAGAATTGTTAGCAAAAATCTTGAAATGTTTGCTGTATGGTAAATTGTTAGTAACTTGGACTGAGGGAGAAAGCTAACCTGAATTAATAGGAAGGAAGGATAAGTATTATTAAATGTCTCCAGTTTGAAGGCTTTTTACCAAAATATTCACTTCATCTTTGAAAAGCATCATGTTAGTAGTTTTACACGCTAATACAGTAATTTACACATTGATTTTTATAAAATTATTAGTGTGAAATTGGGGGAAAAGAAAATGACTATTAAATATACAGAAAAGTGTTAATTTGGGGAAGACATATGTAAATAAGTACCCTTTTAACTAACTTCAAAGGACTCTCAGTATAAGTTTTTTAAACTGCGTTTTGTTTAATTTGTTTCTTTAACTATTGTTTGCTAAAAGGACATTGCAAGCGGAGAGAATATAAGTGTCGTGTTGAATTTGATCTGTAGCTGTATTTATGTATAAAAATGTCAGACCTCAGCACCTTCATTCTGAATCATGCTTTATATTATTCATAAGTGACTGATTCTGTAATACACTGTTCATAAAATTAAATGGTATGTTTGGACATGGGGGAAATTCAGAATTATCTAATGTAGAGCTAAAAGAGTGAGATGCTAGAGAAATCTAGTCCATTTTCTACATTATTCAGTTGAAGAAATTGCAAGTTAGAAAGATAAAGTGAGTTGTCAAAAGTCATGGAGGTAATTGGTGTTCATATCTAAAACCAGAAGGCAGAACAGGGTGTAGTAAACATATTCATTATAATGTATTACTGTTGTAGTTGTTGCTATTATTGGAAAAAAAGAATGAAAAATACAATGGAAATGAAATGAAGAATTAATAATTATCAGTATAATTCTTTCAAACGTTTCACTTATCCACATAATTCAGGGAAAAGTCAACACTGTAGTTTCCTCCTAAATTAAATGGATATTTAATATGAGTTTTTCATTGCATAGAAATTAAAACAAAACTCTATTTATATTAACTAGTTGCTTCCTCTTATTTAAAACATTTAATTCACTCAGTTAAGTAGTATCTTTGGACCTGCCTCTGTTCCCTGTAAACTATGCTGCTTCAAGTCACTTCTTATTGGAGAGCTGGCAGCTTTGGGGGACAGAATTTGGCAGTGTTGTATGGAATATTATTGGGTTGAGTTTACTGAATAGAGTAGCACTTCTCAAACTGTCAGAGTACATAAGAATCATCTGGAGACCTTGTGAAAAAGGCAGATTTTATAATGCAAGGGTACAAAATGAAATTAACAATTCAATCTACAATAGCATCAGAAAGAATAATACATTTGGGAAAATTTTAACTAAAGAAGTGCAAGGTTTGTAACTGAAAAGTACAAAACATTGTCAACAGAAATTAAAAACCTAAATAAATGATAAGAAAGCCCATGTTCAGGGATTGGAAGATTTAACATCATTAAGATGGCAGAGCTCCCCAAACTGATTTACAGATTCAAAACGATCCTTATCAAAATCCCAGCCATGTTTTTCCCAGAAATTGACAACTCATCTGTAAATGCGTATGGAAATGCAAGGGACACAGATTAGACAAAATAATACTGAAAAAGAACAGAGTTGGAGAACTGTTTCAAAACTTACTACAAAGCTACAGTAAACAAAAGAGTATGATACTGGTATAAGGATAGACAAATAGATCAATAGAATAAAACTGAAAATCCAGAAATAAACCAATACATCTATGGTCAATTGATTTTTTAACAAGGTTGCCAAGACAATTCAAGGGGGGACAGAATAGTCTTTTCAATAAATGATACTGGGACAGCTGGGTATCTATATACAAAAGAATGTCTTTTACCTCACATCTTACACATAAAGTTAATTCAAAATGGATCAAAGACCTAAATATAAGAGGTAAAACTACAAAACTTTTAGCAAAAGTTTTAGCTGTCACAGAAGCCCAGGAAAGAGCCTATGAGTATCAGCCCTCTGAAATGCACAGCTTAGAACAGGGGAAGGAGAGAAACGGAGTTGTGGGAAAATAGACCCAAGACTGGCATGATACCTTAAGGGAAGTGTAAATTTGTAATTTATCATCATATGTGCCAAGGAATAACAAAAATAACGAAGCCAGGAAAGGCTGGTTGAAAAGCTATTACCCTTTTTGCTTCCCAACTTTGCCTGAACATTAGAATCACCAAGAAGGTTTCTAAAATCCTCTGCCAGGCTGCACCTCGGACTAATTACATCAGAATCTCTAAGGGTGAGACCGAAGCATCAGTGATTTTTTTAAACTACCGAGGAGATTTCAACATAGAGCCAAGGTTAAGAACTACTACTTTAGAAAAAGGGATTGGACAGGTAATGTTTTATGTAGCTTACTATTAGGAATTATGATAATAGAGAGCTTCGCTCTTCTTCTTTTATAAAAAAATATTTATTTATTTTATTATTTTAATTTTGGTGGTGGTGGGTCTTTTTTTAAAATTTTTGAATTTTATTTTATTTATTTTTTTTATACAGCAGGTTCTTATTAGTTATCCATTTTATACATATTAGTGTATACATGTCAATCCCAAACTCCCAATTCATCACACCACCACCACCCCCCCACCACTTTCTCCCCTTGGTGTCCACACGTTTGTTCTCTACATCTGTGTCTCTATTTCTGCCCTGCAAACTGGTTCATCTGTAGCATTTTTCTAGTTCCATATATATGCATTAATATACGATATTTGTTTTTTTCTTTCTGACTTACTTCACTCTGTATGAGAGTCTCTAGATCCATCCATGTCTCTACGAATGACCAAATTTTGTTCCTTTTTATGGCTGAGTAATATTCCATTGTATATATGTACCACATCTTCTTTATCCATTCGTCTGTCGATGGGCATTTAGGTTGCTTCCATGACCTGGCTATTGTAAATAGTGCTGCAATGAACATTGGGGTGCACGTGCTTTTTTGAATTATGGTTTTCTCTGGGTATATGCCTAGGAGTGGGATTGCTGGGTCATATGGTAATTATATTTTTAGCTTTTAAAGCAACCTCCGTACTGTTCTCCATACGGCCTGTATCAATTTATATTCCCACCAACAGTGCAAGAGGGTTCCCTTTTCTCTACACCCTCTCCAGCATTTGTTTTTTGTAGATTTTCTGATGATGCCCATTCTAACTGGTGTGAGGTGATACCT
Source organism: Eubalaena glacialis (assembly GCF_028564815.1). NCBI lineage: Eukaryota > Metazoa > Chordata > Mammalia > Artiodactyla > Balaenidae > Eubalaena > Eubalaena glacialis. The sequence goes on along the minus strand of NC_083728.1, from coordinate 43,341,869 downwards.
CATTGTAGTTTTGAGTTGCATTTCTCTAATAATTAGTGATGTTGAGCAGCTTTTCATGTGTTTCTTGGTCATCTGTATGTCTTCTTTGGAGAAATGTCTATTTAGGTCTTCTGCCCATTTTTGGATTGGGTTGTTTGTTTTTTTTAGTATTGAGCTGCATGAGCTGTTTATATATTTTGGAGATTAATCCTTTGTCCATTGATTCATTTGCAAATATTTTCTCTCATTCTGAGGGTTGTCTTTTCATCTTGTTTGTAGTTTCCTTTGCTTTGTAAAATCTTTTATGTTTCATTAGGTCCCATTTGTTTATTTTTGTTTTTATTTCCATTACTCTAAGAGGTGGATCAAAAAAGATCTTGCTGTGATTTATGTCAAAGAGTGTTCTTCATATGTTTTCCTCTAAGAGTTTTATAGTGTCCAGTCTTACATTTAGGTCTCTAGTCCATTTTGAGTTTATTTTTGTGTATGGTGTTAGGGAGTGTTCTAATTTCATTCTTTTGCATGTAGCTGTCCAGTTTTCCCAGTACCACTTATTGAAGAGATTGTCTTTTCTCCATTGTATATCCTTGTGTCCTTTGTCATAGATTAGTTGACCATAGGTGCATGGGTTTATCTCTGGGCTTTCTATCCTGTTCCATTGAACAATATTTCTGTTTTTGTGCCAGTACCATACTGTCTTTATTAATGTAGCTTTGTAGTATAGTCTGAAGACAGGGAGTCTGATTCCTCCAGCTCCGTTTTTTTCCCTCAAGACTGCTTTGTGTATTCAGGGTCTTCTGTGTCTCCATACAAATTTTAAGATTTTTTTTGTTCTAGTTCTGTAAAAAATGCCATAGGTAATTTGATAGGGATTGCATTGAATCTGTAGATTGCTTTGGGTAGTACAGTCATTTTCACAATATTGATTCTTCCAAGCCAATCTGTTTGCATCATTTTTAATTTCTTTCACCAGTGTCTTATAGTTTTCTGAATACAGGTCTTTTGTCTCCCGAGGTAGATTTATTCCTAGGTATTTTATTCTTTTTGTTGCAGTGGTAAATGGGAGTGTTACCTTAATTTCTCTTTCAAGTTTTTCATCATTACTGTATAGGAATGCAAGAGATTTCTGTGCATTAATTTTGTATCCTGTAACTTTACCAAATTCATTGATTAGCTCTAGTAGTTTTCTAGTGGCATCTTTAGGATTCTCTATGTATAGTATCATGTCATCTGCAAACAGTGACAGTTTTACTTCTTCTTTTCCAATTTGTATTCCTTTTATTTCTTTTTCTTCTCTGATTGCCATGGCTAGGACTTCCAAAACTATGTTGAATAAGAGTGGCGAGAGTGGACATCCTTGTCTCGTTCCTGATCTTAGAGGAAATAATTTCAGTTTTTCATCATTGAAAATGATGTTTGCTGTGGGTTTGTCATATAAGGCCTTTTTTATGTTGAGGTAAGTTCCCTCTATGCCCACTTTCTGGATAGTTTTTATCATAAATGGGTGTTGAATTTTGTCAAAAGCTTTTCCTGCATCTACTGAGATGATCATATGGTTTTTCTTCTTCAATTTGTTAATATGGTGCATCACATTGATTGATTTGCATATATTGAAGAATCCTTGCATCCCTGGGATAAATCTCACTTGATCATGGTGTATGACCCTTTTAATGTGGATCTGTTTGCTATTATTTTGTTGAGGATTTTTGCATCTATGTTCATCAGTGGTATTGGTCTGTAATTTTCTTTTTTTGTAGTATCTTTGTCTGGTTTTGGTGTCAGGGTGATGGTGGCCTCATAGAATGAGTTTGGGAGTGTTCCTTCCTCTGCAGTTTTTTGGAAGAGTTTGAGAAGGATGGGTGTTAGCTCCTCTCTAAATGTTTGATAGAATTCAGCTGTGAAGCCATCTGGTCCTGGACTTTTGTTTGTTGGAAGATTTTTCATCACAGTTTCAATTTCATTGCTTGTGATTGGTCTGTTCATATTTTCTATTTCTTCCTGTTTCAGTCTTGGAAGGTTATACCTTTCTAAGAATTTGTCCATTTCTTCCAGGTTGTCCAGTTTATTGGCATAGAGTTGCTTGTAGTAGTCTCTTAGGATGCTTTGTATTTCTGCGGTGTCTGTTGTACCTTCTCCTCTTTCATTTCTAATTTTATTTATTTGAATCCTCTCCCGCTTTTCTTGATGAGTCTAGCTAATGGCTTATCAATTTTGTTTATCTTCTCAAAGAACCAACTTTTAGTTTTATTGATCTTTGCTATTGTTTTCTTCATTTCTTTTTCATTTATTTCTGCTCTGATCTTTATGATTTCTTTCCTTCTGCTAACTTTGGGATTTTTTGTTCTTCTTTCTCTAATTGCTTTATGTGTAAGGTTAGGTTGTTTATTTGAGATGTTTCTTTTTTCTTATGGTAGGCTTGTATAGGGATAAACTTCTCTCTTAGAACTGCTCTTGCTGCATCCCATAGGTTTTGGGTCGTTGTGTTTTCATTGTCATTTATTGCTAGGTATTTTTTGATTTCCCCTTTGATTCTTTCAGTGATATCTTGATTATTAGTAGTGTGTACTTTAGCCTCCATGTACTTGTATTTCTTACAAATTTTTTCCTGTAATTGATATCTAATCTCATAGCATTGTGGTCGGAAAAGATACATGTTACGATTTCAATTTTCTTAAATTAACCAAGGCTTGATTTCTGACCGAAGACATGATCTATCCTGGAGAATGTTCCATGAACACTTGAGAAGAATGTGTATTCTGTCGTTTTTGGATGGAATGTCCTATAAATATCAATTAAGTCCTTATTGTTTAATGTATCATTTAAAGCTTGTGTTTCCTTATTTATTTTCATTTTGGATGATCTGTCCATTGGTGAAAGTGGAGTGTTAAAGTCCCCTACTATGATTGTGTTACTGTCGATTTCCTCTTTTATGGCTGTTAGTATTTGCCTTATGTATTGAGGTGCTCCTATGTTGGGTGCATAAATATTTACAATTGTTATACCTTCTTCTTGGGTCGATCCCTTGATCGTTATATAGTGTCCTTCTTTGTCTCTTGTAATAGTCTTTGTTTTAAAGTCTATTTTGTCTGATATGAGAATTGCTACTCCAGCTTTCTCTTGATTTCCATTTGCATGGAATATCTTTTTCCATCCCCTCACTTTCAGTCTGTATGTGTCCCTAGGTCTGAAGTGGGTCTCTTGTAGACAGCATATATATGGGTCTTGTTTTTGTATCCATTCAGCCAGTCTGTGTCTTTTGGTGGGAGCATTTAATCCATTTACATTTAAGGTAATTATCGATATGTATATTTCTATTCCCATTTTCTTAAATGTTTTGGGTTTGTTATTGTAGGTGTTTTCCTTCTCTTGTGTTTCTTGCCTAGAGAAGTTCCTTTAGTATTTGTTGTAAAGCTGGTTTGGTAGTGCTGAACTCTCTCAGCTTTTGCTTGTCTGTAAAGGTTTTAATTTCTCCATGAAATCTGAATGAGATCCTTGCTGGGTAGAGTAATCTTAGTTGTAGGTTTTTCTCCTTCATCACTTTAAATATGTCCTGCCACTCCATTCTGGCTTGCAGAGTTTCTGCTGAAAGATTAGCTGTTAACCTTATGGGGATTCCCTTGTGTGTTATTTGTTGTTTTTCCCTTGCTGCTTTTAATATGTTTTCTTTATATTTAATTTTTGATAGTTTGATTAATATGTGTCTTGGCGTGTTTCTCCTTGGATTTATCCTGTATGGGACTCTCTGTGCTTCCTGGACTTGATTAACTATTTCCTTTCCCATATTAGGGAAGTTTTCAACTATAATCTCTTCCAATATTTTCTCAGTCCCTTTCTTTTTCTCTTCTTCTTCTGGGACCCCTATAATTCGAATGTTGGTGCATTAAATGTTGCCCCAGAGGTCTCTGAGACTGCCCTCAATTCTTTTCATTCTTTTTCTTTATTCTGCTCTGCAGTAGTATTTCCACTATTTTATCTTCCAGGTCACTTATCCGTTCTTCTGCCTCAATTATTCTGCTATTGATCTCTTCTAGAGAATTTTAAATTTCATTTATTGTGTTGTTCATCTCTGTTTGTTTGCTCTTTAGTTCTTCTAAGTCTTTGTTAAACGTTTCTTGTATTTTCTCCATTCTATTTCCAAGATTTTGGATCATCTTTACTATCATTATTCTGAATTCTTCTTCAGGTAGACTGCCTATTTCCTCTTCATTTGTTAGGTCTGGTGAGTTTTTGCCTTGCTCCTTCATCTGCTGTGTGTTTCTTTGTCTTCTCCTTTTGCTTAACTTACTGTGTTTGGGGTCTCCTTTTCACAGCCTGCAGTTTCGCAGTTTCCATTGTTTTTGGTTTCTGTCCCTAGTGGCTAAGTTTGGTTCAGTGGGTTGTGTAGGCTTCCTGGTGGAGGGGACTAGTGCCTGTGTTCTGGTGGATGAGGCTGGATCTTGTCTTTCTGTTGGGCAGGTCCACGTCTGGTGGTGTGTTTTGGTGTGTATGTGGCCTTATTATGATTTTAGGCAGCCTCTGTGCTAATGGATGGGATTTTGTTCCTGTCTTGCTAGTTGTTTGGCATAGAGTGTCCAGCACTCTACCTTGCCGGTCGTTGAGTGGAGCTGGGTCTTGGCATTGAGATGGAGATCTCTGGGAGATATTTGCTGTTTGATAATACGTGGAGCTGGGAGGTCTCTTGTGGACCAGTGTCCTGAACTTGGCTCTCTCACCTCTTCGGCACAGCTCTGACGTCTGGCTGGAGCACCAAGAGCCTGTTCTCCACACGGCTCAGAATAAAAGGGAGGACAAAAAGAAAGAGAGAAAGAAGAAGATAAAATAAAGTAAAATAAAGTTATTAATATGAGAAATAAAAAATAATCATTAAGAAAAAAAGATTTTTTTTAAGTAAAAAAAAAAAAAAAAAAAAGACAGAACCCTAGGACAAATGGTAAAAGCAAAGCTATATAGACAAAATCACACACAGAAGCATACACATACACACTCACAAAAAGAGAAAAAGGGGAAAAAATATATATATCGTTGCTCCCAAAGTCCACCTCCTAATTTGGGATGATTCGTTGTCTATTCAGGTATTCCACAGATGGAGGGTACATCAAGTTGATTGTGGAGATTTAATCTGCTGTTCCTGAGACTGCTGGGAGAAATTTCCCTTTCTCTTCTTTGTTCACACAGCTACTGTGGTTCAGCTTTGGATTTGGACCCACCTCTGTGTGTAGGTTGCTGGAGGGCATCTGTTCTTCGCTCAGTCAGGACGGGGTTAAAAGAGCAGTTGATTCGGGGGCTCTGGCTCACTCAGGCCGGGGGGAGGGAGGGGTACGGATGCGGGGCGAGCCTTCGGCGGCAGAGGCCAGCGTGACGTTGCAGCAGCCTGAGGCGCACCGTGCGTTCTCCCGGGGAAGTTGTCCGTGGATCACGGGGCCCTTGCAGTGGCGGGCTGCCCAGGCTACCAGGAGGGGAGGTTTTGAGAGTGACCTGTGCTTGCACACAGGCTTCTTGGTGGCTGCAGCAGCAGCCTTAGTGTCTCATGCCCGTCTCTGGGGTCCGCGCTGATAGTCGCTGCTCGTACCCGTCTCTGGAGCTCCTTTAAGTGGCACTCTTAATCCCCTCTCCTTCCTCACCAGGAAACCAAGAGGCAAGAAAAAGTCTCTTGCCTCTTCGGCAGCTCCAGACTTTTTCCCGGACTCCCTACCGGCTAGCTGTGGCGCACTAGCCCCTTCAGGCTGTGTTCACGCCGCCAACCCCAGTCCTCTCCCTGGGATCCGACCGAAGCCCGCGCCTCAGCTCCCAGCCCCCGCCCACCCCGTCGGGTGAGTAGACGAGCCTCTCGGGCTGGTGAGTACTGGTCGGCACCAATCCTCTGTGCGGGAATCTCTCCACTTTGCCCTCCGCACCCCTGTTGCTGCACTCTTCTCCGTGGCTCCGAAGCTCCCCCCTTCCACCACCCGCAGTCTCTGCCTTTGAAGGGGCTTCCTAGTGTGTGGAAACCTTTCCTCCTTCACAGCTCCCTCCCAGTGGTGCAGGTCTCGTCCTTATTCTTTGTCTCTCTCTTTTCTTTTTTCTTTTACCCTACCCAGGTACGTGGGGAGTTTCTTGCCTTTTGGGAGGTCTGAGGTCTTCTGCCAGTGTTCAGTAGATGTTCTGTAGGAGCTGTTCCACACGTAGATGTATTTCTGATGTATTTGTGGGTAGGAAGGTGATCTCCACGTCTTACTCTTCCACCATCTTGAAGATCCCTCTCCATTCTTTATTTTAAAGTTTATTTTATCTGATATGAGTATTGCTACTCCAGCTTTCCTTTGATTTCCATTTGCACAGAATATCTTTTTCCATCCCCTCACTTTCAGTCTGTATGTGTCCCTAGGTATGATGTGGGTCTCTTGTAGAGAGCATATATAGGGGCCTTGTTTTTGTATCCATTCAGAGAGCCTGTGTCTTTTGGTTGGAGCGTTTAATCCATTCACATTTATGGTAATTATGGATATGTATGTTCCTATTACCATTTTCTTAATGGTTTTGGGTTTGTTTTTGTAGATCCTTTTCGTCTCTTGTGTTTCCCACTTAGAGAAGTTCCTTTAGCATTTGTTGTAGAGCTGGTTCGGTGGTGCTGAATTCTCTTAGCTTTTGCTTGTCTGTAAAGCTTTTGATTTCCCTGTCAAATTTGAATGAGATCCTTGCTGGGTAGAGTCGTCTTGGCTGTAAGTTCTTCCCTTTCATCACTTTAAATATATCATGTCACTCCCTTCTGGCTTGTAGAGTTTCTGCTGAGAAATCATCTGTTAACCTTATGGGAGTTCCCTTGTATGTTTGTCATTTTTCCCTTGTTGCTTTCAATAATTTTTCTTTGTCTTTAGTTTTCATCAATTTGATTACTATGTGTATCAGCGTGTTTCTCCTTGGGTTTATGCTGCCTGGGACTCTCAGCATTTTCTGGACTTGGGTGGCTATTTCCTCTCCCATGTTAGGGAAGTTTTCGACTCTAATCTCTTCAAATATTTTCTCAGGTCCTTTCTCTCTCTCTTCTCCTTCTGGGACCCCTATAATGCGAACGTTGTTGTGTTTAATGTTGTCCCAGAGGTCTCTTAGATCGTCTTCATTTCTTTTCATTCTTTTTTCTTTATTCTGTTCCACAACAGTGAATTTCATCACTCTGTCTTCCAGGTCACTTATCCGTTCTTCTGCCTCAGTTATTCTGCTATTGATTCCTTCTAGTGTATTTTTCATTTCAGTTGTTGTATTGTTCATCTCTGTTTGTTTGTTCTTTAATTCTTCTAGGTCTTTGTTAAACATTTCTTGCGTCTTCTCAATCTTTGCCTCTATTCTTTTTCTGAGGTCCTGGATCATCTTCACTATCATTATTCTGAATATTTTTTCTGGAAGGTTGCCTATCTCCACTTCATTTAGTTATTTTTCTGGGGTTTTATCTTGTTCCTTCATCTGGTACATAGCCCTTTACCTTTTCATCTTGTCTATCTTTCTGTGAATGTGGTTTTTGTTTCACAGTCTGCAGGATTGTAGTTCTTCTTGCTTCTGCTGTTTGCTCTCTGGTGGATGAGGCTATATAAGAGGCTTCTCAGAGGGCATCATTTTTCTATTAGCCTTGTATTATTACAGTAGCAAATAACTGGAGCAAGTGAAGAAAGGAAGGAAGTAGGACAGACAAGGAAATGTCATAAATAGGATCATTTTAATGGTGCATATAATATTTTAGAGAGACATCTAAAAGGAGAAAAAATATTGAGCTGGCTGTCTTCATCAGAGTGGGCAATTCAAAGTGAGAATCTGATTAAGGGGAAAGAAAGCATCAGCATTAGCTAGTGGAAATAAAAGAAGTTAAAGTAATAAATCCAAGAGAAATTCGACAAATCAGCTGGACACTACAGAGAGAACCAGAAAACAAGAAAAGAGGCAGAACTGCAGAAAGGATTGCATTCTTTTGATCATAAAAGTGAGAGTATTCAAGAGTGTAAAAGAAAAACCAGAAGTAGGATCCAATCACCAGGCACAGTGCACAGTGCCGCTTCTGGTTGCCCAGGCAACAGGATCCTGCTCCTCATGCTAATGATAGTATAATGAGGAAAAACACATGCAAATGCAGCCAGAGTAATTAGAGGTGGAGTCACACCTGGTCCAGGGAGCTTCCTTTAGGGAAGCCTAGGTGGGATTAATGTGAGAGGTTGTGAAAGGGATGGATTTATGTGTGAAAGCAGGAAGTCGAGGTTTCTTTAGTGCCTGATAATGAGGAACTAAGTCAGTGGCTACATCTCCATGTTGTCTCTTGACGCACCTTGCAGTTCACCTGGGAATGGAGAATCCAGACAGCTGGGGCTCGGCAGCTGGCTCTCCTCTCAGGAAGTGCAAACACTGATATTTGATGGAGGAAAAATCGTGATTTACAAAGTTTAACCTGCTCTGCTTGAAATATGCTAATACTGTTTTTTGTTTTGTTTTTACTCAGTGGTCTTGCCTCCCTAGTTACTGAAAAATTTGTTTTGTGTTTAACACTTTAACATTAAAAATATTTTTAATATTGTGAAAGAACTATCTTTACAAATTGTCCCTGATATTTGAAGATACTTTCAAATATCTTTCATATATTAAGAAAAATATTAAAATATTTTACTTTTAAACAGTTGCTTTTTCAGTGGTTAAAGCAGAAATCAAAATGCTAAATGCTTTAGAGCAAGGTTACTCAAACTTGCCTGTGCACAAGAATCACCTGGGGATTTGATACAGATTCTGCTGGTCTGAGGTGAGGCTTGAGATTCTGCATTTCTAACCAGCTCCCAGGTAATGCCATTGCTACTCTTCAAGGACCTCTTGCTACTTTGAGTAGCAAGAATTTAATTCATTACGGTAGATACCAGGATATAGAAATGGTAATTTGGTAGTTAAATGCTGACCAAAAAAAAAAAAAAATGGTTCTGTTGAACCTAGGGCAGGACAGGAGTAAAGACACAGAGGTAGAGAATGGACTTGAGGACACGGGGAGGGAGAAGGGTAAGCTGGGATGAAGTGAGAGAGTAACATTGACATATATACACTACCAAATGTAAAATAGATAGCTAGTGGGAAGCAGCCGCATAGCACAGGGAGATCAGCTCGGTGCTTTGTGATCATCTAGAGGGGTGGGATAGGAAAGGTGGGAGGGAGATGCAAGAGGGCGGGGATATGGGGATATATGTATACATATAGTTGATTCACTTTGTTATACAGTAGAAACTAACACAACATTGTAAAGTAATTATACTCCAATAAAGATGTTTTAAAAATTCTCAAAAAAACAATATGCTGACCAAATATAATATTTTTGCTCTGTGCATTTTTTTTTTGCATTTTTGGAAACAATTTTTGTCATATTTATTGTCTTCTTATAAATTACACAAGTAATGTGTGGTTATAAAACATTCAATAATTATAGAAATGGATGGAGTAAAAGTGAAAAATCCATATTTATTCTCCACCCTTCTCCTCCATCAACCTCTCTCCTCTGTGGATAATACTTTGGTATAATAAACATTTGTATGTATAAATAAAAATAAACAAGAGTAGTATAATGAGCACTTTGGTATTTATTGAGAACTTTTAAATGTATTTAGATACACACATATGTGCAAATTCCACACATATAAAATATGAGAGAATCGTATTGTATGGAATTTTCTCCTGCTTGCTTTTAAAAAAATTTATCAACCCCAAGTTGACATCTTTCCATGTCATTATTCATTTAATTTTGTGGCTATTCCATTCTATTGATTGGGATTATTTCCATTGGTCACTTTTAGAAATAGCAAGCATTTTTACATATATTTTTGTACATATGTGAGTATTTAATTTAGCTAATAGCTAAGTTAAGGTACATTTTAATCTTGGCAAATAATGACAAACTGACTTCCGAGAATGTTGGGTGGGAGGCTATTTCTCCACTTCCTTATTAAACACTGGAGATCAGAACTCTTAAAATCTTCATGAACCTTATGGACTTTAGTAGTTATTTTTAATTGCATTTCCCCACTTGGGGGCTTGAACATTGTTTTTTTCCATGTATTTATTCACCTTTTGTTATTTATTCTTTTGAAAATTCCTTCTATATACTTTTCTCATATCTATCTCTATTAAGTTGCTTATGTTTTTCATATTGATTGATGGGAACTCTTTGTATATATTGGATATTGACTCTATGTCTGATATATGTACATGCACACATTTTTGCCAGGGGCAGTATAGCATGCTGGTGAGGAGCACTGGCTCTGGGTTGGCATCCTGGGTTTCACCACATGGCAGCTACATGACATTATTCAACTTCTTTATATCTCAGTTTCCTCAACAGTATAAGTGGAATAATAATGACATCTACTACACGTCTAAATATCATTTATTTATTATTTCCCTAGTGATTTAAATGCTATCTTTATTATAATTTTCCTGCTATTCTTAGCCACTCACTCTTACAAATAACATTTAGAATCAACTTGAACAGCTTTGTATAAAATTATCTTTAGGTAATCAATAGATTAATTTAGGAAAAAAAGGTAAACCTTTAAAAACTTGAGGCTCCCCACTACAATCCATATTACTTACTTCTATGCATTTAGGTCTATTTCTCTGCCCTTAAATATTATGTTTTAATATGTTTTAAAGTTTGGGGGGAGGACAATATAATTTTGTTGCTGTTTTGAATGATATCTTTATATTGGTCATTGCTGGCACATTGAAATGTCTGTACTTTGTGTGTGTTTATCTTACTTTTAGACACCTTGAAAATCTGTCATATTTCTGTTATATATTTTTATTTAATTATGTTTAATTTTAATGTAAAATTGTTAAATTTTCCCCAGTATTTGCTAATATTTTGGTCTTCTTTTCTAGGGCTCTTAAGACTATTTTGAATAATGGGGATTTGTGGTATTCTTGCCTTATTTCTTGCCTTATTTTATGGGAATACTCCTAACATTTTTATCATTGATGTTTGCCATAGTTTTCCTGAAAACACTGTGTCAAATTTAGGAAGTCTCCTTTGCCCAACTTCCTAAGTTTTAAATTTTAAAATCAGGGGTGAGTAATACATTCTGTCAAATACTTTTCCAACAACGATTAAGATGTTTTGCTCATTTATTCTACAGTGATTTAGCATAAAAACACTTCGTATTCTTTTGTTGGTGGTGGTTTTTTAAAATTTGTTTTTGATGATAGCCATCCTAATGGGTGTGAGAAAGGGCTGCCATTTTAAGGAGGTGATCAGAGTAGGCTTTGGTGAAAAGGTGGCATTTGAGACTTGACAAAGGTGAAACAGATACCTTGGAGAAGAGCTTTCTAGGCAGAGAGAATGGTGGGTCCCGAGGTAGGAGCCTACCTATTGTGTTTGAGGAAGAGCAAGGAGACCAGAATGACTGCAAGCAGCCTGAGGGGGTGGGAGAGAGGAAGCGAGGAGGTGAGATGGGAGCCCTGGGAGGGTTTTGAACAGGGGAGGGATGATACACTTCCTATTCTTACACTGTTCTTGCATTCCTAAAATAAATCTTCCTCCATCACTACACATTGTTAATATTGAGAAATGTTGCTACAGTGAATTTGAAAATATTTTATTCATTATATTTGCACTGAGCTTAATGTCTACCCTTTTATTGCTGCTTGTTAGACATAATATCAGTGGTTTTTATTTTCACGTTTTCTTTTTAATGTGCTTGAATAGATTGTAAATGACAAAGAGATTACTTACTAATTAAAATTTTGATAAAAATCTCCCTCCAAAACAAGCAAAGCTGGCTGTCAAATTAGAGTATATGGGGGTACAATGGGTTAGATCTTTGACTATCTTCAATTTTTTCAGTAATATTGGTTTTTTACTCATGTCAGGGAACCGAGTGGTGTGGGGACACGTGCGAACTGTCCTTTGCACCTTCCTTGAGCACCTGGTGGTCTGTGGGGCCGGGACCATGGCCAAGGGCAGATGCATGCAGGTGTCTGTGACCCCTGGCGGCCGCCTGAGGAAGGACCTCTGCATGCAGGAGTTCAAGGCCCTGTGGAGCTGCTTCGTCTCTGTGGCCAAGAAGACCCTGAAGGGCAGCCGTTAGAAAGGACGGAGTGCTGCACTTGACATCCATCTGCTGCCGAGGGACGCAAAGCCCCGGGCCCGGTACTGATGGCTCCAAGGGTGCAACATCTAAAACCTCTAAAGCTCTACTGGCTAACAGGACCGGAAACGTGTTAGGGCGAGCACAGGCAGACGGGGAATGGGTTTTCCAGTATTGCATACATAAGGATTTGGGTTAGAATAAGATGCAATGAACCAACAATAAAGACCACTCTAAGGCCATGGCTGAGGTGTGCATTTATAATTTTAGTAAAAGGAAATAAAGAATTGGGGTGAATTTTTAATCTCTTAAGCCACTGAGAGTAATTCCTTCCTAGCCAATCCTCTGGGCTCTGTCCAGGCTTCTAACCTCAGTGAAACCCACTGCATTCAAGTCAAGTTTTCATACATTGTCATCTGGCTTTTCCATCAGAAAGCATGGGGTGGAGAAAAAGAGGGGTGAAACCCTTCTAATCGTAGAGTGGCTCCACCTTGGTGATGGTCCAGAGCGATGACCAGTGCAAGAGAATCACACAACCCCCAATGGTTTCCTGTGTTCATATAGGAAGAGAGCCAAGTGGTGGTTATTTAATATAGTTCAGTGAGGTTTTTCATTTATAGGCCAGAGCAATAAACATGATGTTGGCTGCTTTCCCAATTTGTTCTTTAGTCATAGCAAAGGAGATTTCCATTAAGGGGATCTAATGCCATCTTGAAGTTTTTGTAAAGTTTAATAAGTAATCTCAGTTTCAGAGTTAAGTTTGATCGCCTCTAACCCTTTAATAAGTAACTACTCTTTCCACCTAGATGCCAGAGGAGGTTGTTGCTGTTGTTTTTCTCTGTGTTTGGACATTTTGCCCTTTGCCAAATAATCTCAGAGTGAGTAGTAAAACCTCCTGGTGCCCCATTCCATGTCGTCTCAGCCAGCTCCTGGATTCACAGCAGCTGTAGTTCACCCCGGACCATCCACACCTCTCTGCTGGCCTCTCTGCCTGGAGGCTTTCTTGGCACTAAGGGAGTTTTCTCAGCCTGCATGGTGCATGCAGGGAAGCTTTAACGCTTTCAGTAACAATCTTCACCCAGTGAACTGGAGCCTGTGCAGAGACACCCCAGCTTCCCTGTCACTCAGTGGGGCACATTTCCAGCAAGACTGAGACACCAATAAGCTGCTCATGTGCACACCCTTACTGCCTTCCCTCCTCTCCCTCAGTCCCCCCTCCCTTGTGGCACTTCTGGAGTCACCTCCCAAATAAACCACTTGTAGTCATATCCCTGCCTCAGGGTCGGCTTTTGGAGCAACCCAAACTAAGACAGGTCATGAGCAGAAAAAGCTGAGAGCGTTCCCTGAAATGCACAAAACTCAGAGCACGTAAAACAATAAAGTAATTTATGTGAAGATAAAAAAATGGCTGGCAGATGGCATTGCTCTGCCAGAGATGGAAAGTTAAAATAAGTAGCAACCAAATACCAGAAACGTGAATAGAGAGAAAGAAAAACTCCCATCCAGGGGTTGGTCTGTGTTTGAAGCACAGAGAAGGTGTTGGTCCTAGGCAAGGGCAATGCCCCCGATGCCCTGGCTTCTTCTGCTCCCAACGGGTTTCTCTCTCTGGCTGCCCCTTGGTCTGAGTGCCCCTTTCTCTGACTATTGTCCAGAAAGGATGGGTATGAGCCTGTGTTCATTATTTCCAGAGCAGACAGATTTGCATTAGACTCATGTGCTTCTAAGAGCTGGTGTCAGCCACTTCTCGTGCCCCAGGTCACATCCTCTTGACCCGAAATTTTACAGCTTCCAGCGTGGTGAAGCCGTCACCTGACAGCACCTTGCATCAACAACAGCAACTATCTCATGCTTTCTGCCCTGCAGCTTCTCTTTTGCCATCTCTTAAGATGCCTTCTGGAAGCCACTCAGCTGTTCTGAAACATGTGCAATCTTGGTAGTGCAAGGTCATGCACACCCCCTGGGGCAACTCTTGATCTGTGGGACAAGAAAGCTGATGGATAATTTCTCGCTCGTCCTTCTGGAGGACGATTTCGAGGTGTATTCTCCGCAGCTTCTTAGAGCGCCCCCTGGAGAATTGAGCCGCAATTGCCCAAGGTGATGCTTGGCTTCACAACCCACCTTCTTTGTTTTACCCTTTCGTCTCCCACTCCAGTTCCTTGGGATGGAACCACACAAAGTAAACTTCCTGCATACACACTCTGTGTCCAGCTCAGCTTTCTGGGAAACCCAGTACTTCTTAGGTCCACATTCCAGATGATGAGCTTCCCCGTTTCTCCTTTTCCAATGGTTCCTCACACACCTTCCCAGCCTGATTGCTCTTCTGAAACCATCATGATCTCATCTTGGCTTCCAATGAACAAAGGTGTGAACATCTGAAAACTAGATCATTGCTGCTGACTCACTACTGGTCAGGAATTAACCATTCGTAAAGAAATGAAGAAATGTTTAGGACTCTTCTGGATCTTCTTGTTGAATTTTTGAGAACTCTGATAAGCTCATTCCTCAGCTGATGATTCTTCTCCTTTAACTTCCACATTTCCTTGGGATGTACAGTATTTATGTCAGTGACTATAGATTTTGTAGGGATTTGTGGATTCAGACAAATGTTTATTGATATTCACAGCCCTTGGATGGGCACTGTTGAGAATACAGAGCAGCTGAGATGCAGTTGCTAAAGTTTAGGGATAATCTAAGGATGAAATAGGAAAAACTTCACACATAATCAGAGCAAGTAAAATATAGAATTCTGTAAGTGTGACAAGTAAATTATTGACAGGATGTTATTGTGGAGAGAGAAATCACATCTGGTCAAAGCTAGAAAGAAGCTGACTTCACAAAGTGCTTCACTCAGGCAGTAAAGGATGCTCCTTGATGGACCATGATGAGACCAACAAAGGCAATGGTCAGTTTTGCCGCAATGGCAAAAACGCTCATGCTTGGTTGGCTAAGGCATTTTGAAGGAACATTTTTCAATTTAATTCTTAAACATTTTGGTGGCTCTAGATTTCAAGCTCCAAAGACATTTCAACAAGTGTTGGAATGCTATAGCGTTGAATAACATGTTTATCCTCTTCAAGGTTGAGCTTTAGAGTTATGAAATTTATCTTTTCTGAGGTTATAATGTCATAATACATGCATTATTGAAGCATTATAACCCTCCATGCCTCTGGGTGTTTTGGCTTGTTTATGAAAATTTCATGGTTATGCATGTGTAGATGGCAGTTTGAATGACCTAGAAAGAACAAGACATTAAAAGTAATGATTACATATTTCATGCCATCCCTAATTAACTGTGTTTTATTTTCTAAGAGCTACAGATGTTATATTACTCATTAAAGTCTCTTCAAATATTATTTATGTCACGCAAATAGGATGTTTGTTGGCTTGAAATATTTAAGCAAATTCTGTGTGCTTCTTTAAATTAAAAAACAGATAGCAGGGTATATTATTTGTTTTTTTGTGTGTCTATAAAATGAGGAGCTAAACTAGTTGAGGTCTTTAATGCCTTCTTAGCTCAGAGTGTGATCTTCGGACCAGCGGCATCAGCATCATCTATGAGTTTTTGGAAGTGCAGAATCCTGGGCTCCACCCCGGAACTACTGACTCAAAAGCTGCATTTTATCAAGATGTCCAGTGATTCATAAATACTTTAAGGTTTGAGAAGCCTTGAACTACTTTTTTCTAGAGCTATAATTCTGCAAGTTTGAAGAGCTGACATTGGCCTTAATTGCAGTAATGTCTGACACATGAGATGCTCTCTAGTCATCTGGTGACCAATGGTACTTAGGTTTTAGAATATATATTTTTTGAAATATTAATTTCTAGTATACTTTTAAAACAATTATGTTTTTTCTTTTGACTGTCTTCCTCCTACACTGAGAAGACTGGCTCATAAATTTCAGAATATGTGGGCAATCTAAAGAAATTACAAATAGAGAAAAATTCAAGAAGAGTCACTCAAGGAAAGATTTCTTAGCAATTCTCAGCTGTAGGGTTTCTGAGAAACATCTGAATTATGAAAATGTTTTCTATTACTATTACTAGGTTAAAATATTTTGCTCTATGAACAACATTTAAACTCACAGGTAATTTTCAAAATGCAAAGTGAAATGAGATATCATTTTCTACTTACCAAGTTGAAAAAAGTTTGCCAGTATTAAAAAGGTTGCTAATATTCAGCAATCACAAGTAAGTACACAAATAACAACCTGGGAAGATGTACATTTTTAAATGGAACAATCAAGTTTTAGTCCAATATGTGTAGCCTGATACAATTTTATTAATATAAATTATATATATATTATTAATTATTATATTATTAATATAAATTATATATATTATAATTATATATATATTTTTTATAATATACACAGATTTCAGAATAGGCATAAGAAAAAGTTGGAAAGAACAATGTTACGCTCTTAATGGTTACCTCAAGGACAGGGGATACAAGAACAGACTTTTGAACATGTATATGAAACAACTGGTGGGCGTGTGGGGAGACACTGGATTAGCTATCAAAGGGAATAAGAATCCATGTTGTAGTAGGTTGTTAAACCATTATCTTTTTAAAAATTTTAAAATTTATTTTTATTTTAATTTTTTAAATTTAATTTTTATTTTATATTGGGGTATAGTTGATATACAATGTTTTGTTAGTTTCAAGTGTACAAAAAAGTGACTCAGTTATAGATAAACATATATGCATTCTTATTCAGATTCTTTTCCCATATAGGTTATTACAGAATACTGAGTAGAGTTTCCTGTGCCATACAGTAGGTCCTTGTTGATTAACTGTTTTATTTAATTAATTAATTTATTTATTTATTTTTATTTATTTATTTTGGGCTGTGTTGGGGCTTTGGTGCTGTGCGCAGGCTTTCTCTAGTTGCGGTGAGCGGGGGTTACTCTTTGTTGTGGTGCACGGGCTTCTCATTGCAGTGGCTTCTCTTGTTGTGGAGCACGGGCTCTAGGTGTACAGGCTTCAGTAGTTGTGGCGCACAAGCTTATTTGCTCTGCGGCATGAGGGATCTTCCCAGGCCAGGGCTCGAACCCGTGTCTCTCGCATTGGCAGGCAGATTCTTAACCACTGCGCCACCAGGGAAGCCTGATTATCTATTTTATATGTAGTAGTGTGTACATGTTAATCCCAAATTCCTAATTTATCCCTCTCCCTCACATTTCCCCTTTGGTAACCATAAGTTTGTTTTTAAAGTCTGTGAGTGTGTTTCTGTTTTGTAAATAAATTCATTTGTATCATCTTTTTAGATTCCACATATAAGTAATATCATATGATATTTGTCTTTGTCTGACTTACTTCACTTAGTATGATAATCTCTAGGTCCAGCCGTGTTGCTGCAAATGGCATTATTTCATTCTTTTTTATGGCTGAGTAATATTCCATTGTATATATGTACCACATCTTCTTTATTCATTCCTCTGTCAATGGATATTTAGGTAAAACATTATTTTAAATATAGTGTACTTGTAGGGTATTTCTTATTCCTACTGGACATCCAGGAAAGCTGCATTCGTTATTGTGACAGATCACTTTGGGGTGGTGTAATTCATTCTTTTCCAACATTAAATGTTTTCCAACATTAAATGTTTTTCTCATTACTTGTTTGGAACTCAAATACGGTCATATATATCCATGTGCTAGATAAAATGAAGTTATATTTAGACTTAATTCTGTCCTCTTGACATCTTTTCTGCTTTCAGTACTGCGAGTTCAATTGAACCAACCTTTAAATCTGCAAACTAATATTCATCTTATTAAATTTTTTTTTATTTGGACTCTTCACTTTTTGAAATTATTTAACTACTTCTTTGCCAATGGCAGAATCAGGTTTCTAGTCCTAAGGTATAGGACAAAAAGACATTACACAAGACTTTCTGTGAAAAAGTACTCAAGCCAAAGAATTCTCCTCACAACTAGAGAACCAATGTGAGTTTGAGCAAATCTACCATGAAAAAATTACTGCAGAAAAAATAAAAACCAAAAATAAAAACAAAAGCAAGATCTTCTAAACTTAGATCTTCTAAAAAGCTGCATTCTCAACATGAGTTAGAGCAGCCCAAAAGTAGTGGCTAAGAATAATAATAAGTAGGTATTACTGCCTGAAAGTTTATGACTCAGCTGGGTGGGTCTTATGGTCTCAGTGGGCTTCCTCATGCATCTGTAGCTGTTGTGGGTCAAGTAGGCAGCTCTGCTGACCTTGGGGTGGCACTCTCCCATGTTTGGGGGGTCAGTTGGCTGTAGGCTGGTCTAGCGTGGCCTCAGCTGTACATGTGCTGTCATCCTCCAGCAGTCTGGCTGGAGCTTATTCCCAAGGTGCTGGCAGGACTCCAAAAGAGCAAAAGTGCAAGCTCCATTCACACATGGGCTGGGAACTAGCCCACTCTCACTTCTGACAAGTTCTCTTGGCCTAACCAAGTGCAAGGCCAGCCCAGATGCAAGCCTGGAAAACACACACAGCCACCTTCTGGTGGGAGGAGTTGTAAAGTCAAGTTCAAAAGGCATGAAATATTGAACAACTAAAACACTTTAGTAATTGATATGTCACTACTTGGAATTAAACTCCTTTTGCATTCAGATCCTCTACTTCATGCACCCCAGGCTTTCTCAGAGGCTTGAGCATTCTTCATTAAAAGGAAGACTATTTCATCATTTAAAAAATGGAACACAGTCTATTGTGCAGCAATTCACTGGGGGTATTTTATAATGTGTTGCCTATGCCCTGATGTCTGCATTTCCACTTTGAAGTTTAGAGGTTGTCTTAACTCTGGGAATATTGAATGTGTTTACATAGCAACTTACGAACTTTGCAAGAGTCTATACTTTTCAGACTAAAAAAAAAATGAAAAAATTAATATTTGCTCACATATTGGTGTTTATAAAACCCTAGTATAACTTAAGAAAGATGGATTTTATATAGCTACTGATAGGTTTTATTATAATCATGTCCATGTTCAAGAATCATTCTTTGAATGATTCATTTATATATCTGAGATTTGTGAGCATATAAACACAGTCTCATGACTCCATGAAACTTATGTTTATATTATTTCTCTCAACCATATGATAGGCCCTCTCCAGTTAAATAAAACTAGCTGTAAAGAGAATAACCCTTAGGAATAAAAAGCCTTTCCAAATATAGTTTTCTAAATTTGGCAGGCTTATTTCAGAACATGAATCTTGTTTTTAAAAAAATCTGTGATTTGCTTTTGTGAACTTCTCAAGGCTAACGATGACATGAAATCATAGTGTTTCATAGAGATGCTATTTAGTAAAACTGCTAGAGATCAAAACTTGAGATCGAAAAAAAAATCCAGAATGTATGCATCATTTTTTTCTTATTCAGCAAACCCTTCATATATAAAATGAAATGGGGAATTCTGGCAATTCTTAAATACTATAAGAGTGCTACTTGATTGAATTTTAAGCCTCAAGTTATATATTGGGATAATTATCACATATAATAAAAATGAGAAAAAATTACTTGCTTCAGTATGTTATATCCTTTTTGGTCAATACGATATGAAATGGGAATTTTGAAACAAGTATAGTATACTGTATTATTAAAGCCAAATTTAGGGGAATTCCCGGGTGGTCCAGTGGTTAGGACTCAGCCTTTTCACTGTCGTGGCCCGGGTTCAATCCCTGGTCAGAGAACTAAGATCCTGCAAGCCACACGGCATGGCCCCAAAAAAATGTTTTTTAAATAATTAGCTAATTGATAACTTTTATTATAATCTATTTCTGTCAGTGGCCTCTAAGAACAATTAACACAAGAATGCTATTGGCTATTTATCAACAAATGAAAACGTTTGTTCTTGTTCTTAATGACACCTGGCTACTAACTAAACTCAAATTTAATTGAGTAAATAAACACAGTGGAAGACAGCTATGATTGAGACCTTATATGCTTTAAGTAATTTTTTAAATGCCAAATAATCTGGATCATTTACCTCTACAAAATGCCCCATTCCTTACAGCCTAGTTTTTATAGCCAGGCCAAAAAACAAAAACAAAGAAACAACAACAGAAAAACCTACTTTAATTTGTACACTATTCTATATATTGATTCAGAAACTACATATAGATATCAAATTTTGCCAAGGTTACAATTCATTTATCTTTTTATTATTGTTTTTAATTGTGGTAGGATATACATAACATAAAATTTACCATCCTAATCATTTTTAAGTGTATAGTTCAGTGTCATTAAAGTACATTCACATTTTTGTGCTACCATCACCACTATCCATCCACAGAACTCTTTTCATTATGCAAAACTGAAATGCTATACCCATTAAACAATAACTCTCCATTTCTCCCTCTTCCCAGTCCCTGGCAGCCACCATTCTACTTTCTGTCTCTATGAATTTGACAATTCCAGGTACCTCATTTAAGTAGAATCATACAGTATGTGTCCTTTTGTGACTGGCTTATTTCACATAAGATAATGTCCTAAAGATTCATCCATGTTGTAGCATGTGTCAGAATTTCCATCCTTTTTAAGGCTGAATAATATTCTATTGTATGCATATACCACATTTTGTTTATCCATTCATCTGTCAAAAGACACTTGGGTTGCTTTTACCCTTTGGCTATTGTAAGTAATGCTGCTATGGACATGGGTGTATAAATATCTCTTTGAGGGACTTCCCTGGAGGTCCAGTGGTTAAGCCTCTGTGATTCCACTGTAGCAGGTGCAGATTTGATCCCTGGTCAGGGAACTAAGATTCCACATGCCGTGCAGCTCGGCCAAAAAAAATTCTCTTTGAGACCCTGTTTTCAATTCTTTTAGGTATATACCCAAAAGTGGAATTGCTAGACCTTAAGGTAATTCAATTTTTAATTCTTTGAGGAACCACGATACTGATTTCTATAGAACCTGCACCATTTTACATGTCTATCAGCAGTGCCCAAGGGGTCCAGTTTTTCCACATCCTCACTAACACTTGTTATTTTCTGGTTTTTAATAGTAGCCATCCTGGAGTGAGGTGTATCTCATTGCCATTTTGATTCGCATTTCCCTAATAATTAGTGCTGTTGAGCCTCTTTTCATGTGCTTATTGACCATTTGTATATCTTCTTTGGAGAAATGTCTATTCAAGTCCTTTGCCTATTTTTATAATCAGGTTGTTTGTTTTGTTGTTGAGTTATAGTTCTTTATATACTTTGGATATTAACCCTTTATCAGATACATGATTTATAAATATATTCTTGCATCTCATGAATTGCTTTTTCAATCTGTTCATTGTGTTCTTTGATGCACAGAAGTTTTTTTATTTTGACGTAGTTTGGTTTACCTATTTTTATTTTCTTTTTTGCCCGTGCTTTTGTTGCCATATTCAAGAATTATTGCCAAACAATCCATTTATTTTTAGCCAAGTCTGTCTTCTAAGGCACAAAAATGATTTACAATGCAAATCAATTGGATAACCTGGATTAGTTTGCTTATTAAAAAAACAAGCTATTAAAAATGAACAAAATAAAATTGGCGAGCTGAGGTTTTATTGAAACTTTAGCTTTTGAAAAGTAGTAAATTTTATTTGTTTAACTAGTAGATTACTTTGAGGCTTTGAATTCATGTCTAGCTCATGGATCCTTTCAAACTGAAACATAATGGAAACCCTTTGAAGTCAGAGTCTATGTATTACATTTCTTTGTTTTGACAAACCACCTCCTACAGTGAGTAGCAAACAGCATCTATTCAATAAACCCTTACAATAATAAAATAGCCCAGGAGTGGCTATTGATATTATTTATACCATGTTTTCATTTTATGAATGAACAAATTGAGATCCTGCAGGAAAAGTAATCTAAGTGTTCAATATTGAGTATAAAAGAAGTGACTTACTTGCAGATACAATAAAAATGCACAGGTTTAGAAGTTTGGACAGCCTGTCTGAATTAATTGATAATTAGGGGTAATTGATGCCTGTGGGATGCAGGTGTGCATATGATGTCACCACTTAATTGTAAGCAGGTGGTGCAATGGAGACATGGAGATAAACTTTGGGTCTCTAAGAAAATTTATTACAAGAGTTTTCTCTCAATTCTATAAATGCTCTGAAAACTGTCACCTTGTCCCTTGGGGGCTCCCACTTTACATGCTAAGAGATCGTCTGTGTAAATTGCCATCTTGGCTGACCACATTTTATATTTCTAATTTTATTTTGTAAAATTTACAGTATTTTTGACTGAAGGAGGCTTCTGTCATTGGGTTCACATCCTCTTTTTTTCAGATGGGAGAACAGAGGCCTAGGAAAGCAGTGCCTTGACACCAATAAACTGCCAGTAACGGGTGTGGTAAAGATCCTCATTAGATTCTCAGATCCAAAAGCTTATATTTGTTAGAAATGTCAGCAGAAACAGAAAAGCGATAACAGTTTCACAATCCAGGACTTGAGTTTCCTCCTTGTCTTGTAGCTTCTGAGAGCTTCTCTCCCTCAGCCATCCACAGAGCCAGAGAATCTTTGGCTTCCAACACTCAAACGCCCCCAAACCTAGTCACAAAGCCATGGGGATCCTAGTCATGGTAACTTTCCCTCATCAGCCCTACCCGTCCTTTGGCTGGTTCCACTGTCACCAGAAACAGGTGAGCTGGACCCCTTTCCCAAGATCCCCCACTCTCAGCTGTCTTTGATAAAAGTGGCTTCATTCTCTAAAGATTAGCCTAGCTTGCTCCTCCAAGCATTGCTGTTTCTGGAGTCCCAAAAAAATTGTATCAACAAGGTTGCCAATTTTACAAAATGTTCAAATTCATCTGACTTTCCAAATAGTGGACTGGAAACGTCCACTGGAAAATTAGTGGACATCTGTGAGAGTCAATCTGGGGTTGAATTAAAATTCTGATGTACTGTGAAATCAGGTCAGTGCATTAGAATTATATTTTAATAGTTATGAATGTGCTAATACACTGCTGTTCTTCAGTGCAAATTGGCAACACTCCCAGACTTTGGGAAACTTTGAAGGAATGAATTTCAAAATTCCTGCCTAACAAATACGTACAAGAAGTCAAAAAAGACATATTAAGAACCTTCTATTAAAGTACACAATAAACCCTAGATTTATGAGTTATGATTTTTTTTTTAAATAAATTTATTTATTTATTTATTTTTGGCTGCTCTGGGTCTTCGTTGCTGCACGGGGCTTCCTCTAGTTGCAGTGAGCACTGCGCTATGATGTTAAATGGGGTCTGTTTGCCCTGAAAAAGGCAACATTGTTCAATGGTGCAAGTAACAAGGAGAAAATTCATAAGGAGAGAAGCTCCTCTTTCTTCTTAGAATTTATGATTCCAGTGACGTCATTGTACTTCCTCAACTATTTTCAAGATTGCTTATTAGAGCAAAAATAGGACAAAGAGATGGGAGGTGCGAGGATTCAGATTTCTATTGCACAGTATAAAGAACTACTTAACAGGAGGCTGCCTTGTGCATCTCATGAAAACTGGGTAAGCAGAAGTTAGAAAACCATCTTTCAAGAATATTGTAGAAGGTATTTCTTAATTGGAGGAGAAGTACACTCAATGACTTTCAAGGTCCTTTTGAATTTTAAGATTGTGCTACTACTTTCTATAAGATAAAGCCAAAAGGAGCCCTAGTTGAATGGCTGGTAAATAATATGCCTTAGAAATGAATTCTCACTAAGAGCATTTAGAATTTAGCAGAAGTAAATTTAAGTTTCTGGAACCCACATAGAGGCTAAGGGATGTCACAGAGTTGGATGTGCAAAGGGAGCTGCAGGAGCCTGGCAGGGTTTGCAAATCCAATGCCCCGCAGGGCCAGCAAGTTCTCTGAAGGCAGCTGTAAGATAGGCATGTGGTGGAGGCAAGCCTCAAAAGATACGTATTCAAAATGTAAAACACTTCTGGTTTTCTGTCTTATCAAATCATTACCCTAATCCTTTACATTCGGAACACATAGAGATAAGAGAGCTCTGAGACAAATGGCAAAGACCACAGAAGCAATCTTCATTGGGGTACAACTGCGGCCCATTCCCCCTGAACGTTAGCACACTTCAATGTAGGAGTTTTCCCGGTATCCAAAAGCTTGTGCAAGGCAAAATCATGTTTGCCTTGGTATGCTTCAGTTTAATCCCACCCAAGGCTCATATGTCATGCCACTTCTCCCCTTTTGCATATGCTCCTCCCTAGGATTCCTGACTCTGGGCAGTGCCTCCCATATAGGACCTGGTCTTCTGCCTCCTCTGAATCAAAAGTGACCTAAGCCATATCCTCTTCCCTCTGGGCCTTTTATATATGTCACTGAGTGAATTAAGATTTAAAGACAAAAAGAAACATGCTGTGCACCTCTTCCATGATGTTTGCAAGATAATTGAGTTTTCTTAGAATTCAACACTGTTATCACAAAATCATGCTTCTGTAATTGTAAATCCCATGCAGGTGGTCTGCAGTTAGGGGCGAGAGTCTGACAGTTGAAGGTGTGGTCTGTTTGTACAGCCCACATCCACCAGATAAGTCAGCCCCTCTACATCTGCCTATAAAGTGGAAACTATGTAATGGAGAATTATTTAAGAATCTCTTACTACAATCTTACTGGTTCAACAAAATGTATCTATTTCTTCTGTGGAGCAGTTACTGTACTCTTGAACAAATGCCATGATTGAAACAGGGATAATATTATACTAAAGCTAACTCATTGTTTTCTAAAAGTTTAAATATTTTTCTTTCTTTGGGCTTTTATTAATTTTTGACACATTTTCCCTATTTCTTTTTTTTTCAGCTTATTGATTGGAAATTGTATATATATTTAAGGTGTACGATTTGTTCTATATATATAGATATAGATATAGATGATTTTATAGAGAGAGAGAACATCAAGTTGTACACCTTAAATATATATCATATATACAGTGAATATATACGTATACATTAAATATATACAATATATATAGTGAAGTAATCACCAAAATGAAGTTGGTTAATATATCCATCACCTCACCTAGTTACCATTTTCTTTCTATTTTTTTCTCTTTTTTCTTTGTTGTGGTGAGAACACTCAAGATCTAGAAGTTTAAATATTTATTGTCCTTGGGGCTAAGCTTATTATTTGTCCTTATTGAGCACAGTTTTGTTACCTTCTTGGTAAGGAGTGCATATAAGTGTTACCTTACATATAGACTAAAATAATTTTTTAGTTTTTTGGGGAGAAATACTTTAAAAAGTTAAGATGTCAAAAGTCTGTAAGGCAGTGGAGATGAAGTATGAAGACAAGACCTTGGTTTTAAGAAGTTGCAATCACAACTGCTAAAATTAATTTACCAGAGTCTTCTGCAAACTAACCAGATATTGCTCTTGAGAAAAATGTATCAGTCTACTATAAAATATTTGGATTTATACCATAAAAACCCAAACACAGGGGCCCTATGGTGGCCATTTATCTGACAAAAACCAGGACAAAACTTATCTATCTGCTTCCACTGGACCAAAGCAGTGGAATAAACAAGGAACCAACTAATTCCAAATGAGTCCAGTTTCAGGGTTTGAAGTGTTATTAGGAGAACACTCTGAACTGTTTCACCTTACAATCTCTAGTGTTCACAGGACACCAAAAAGAGAGTAAATCTACATTCTGCCGTTTCATATGCTCACACATTGTTTTCACTCCAAGGACCCTTTTGGGTTTTTTTGTTTGTTTGTTTGTTTTTAATTTTTTATTATTTTTTTATTGAAGTATAGTTGATTTACAATGTTGTGTTGATTACTGCTTTACAGCAAAGTGATTCAATTATATATATATATATATACACACACATTTTTTAAAATATTCTTTTCCATTATGGTTTATTACAGGATATTGAATATAGTTCTCTGTGCTATACAGTAGGATCTTGTTGTTTCTCCATTCTATGTACACCAGTTTGCATCTGTTAACCCCAAACTCCCAATCCATCCCTCCCCAACTCTCTCTCCCCCTTGGCAACCAGTCTGTTCCCTATGTCCATGATTCTGTTTTTGTTTCATAGATAGGTTCATTTGGGTTGCATTTTAGATTCCACGTATAAGTGATATCATATGGTATTTGTCTTTCTCTTTCTGACTTTCTTCACTTAGTATGAGCATCTCTAGGTCCATCTAAGGACCATCTTGAAAATACACTGTCCTCTCAAGAACAACTACTAGTTATGTTTAAAGTCAAGGCAAAAAAACAATTCATAGATGGAAAGAACATCCATTTTTTCACACTTTCTCTTCTACCAAGCCTCTTAGCCCAACTGCCAGAGAAGATTGAAACAGAAGTTTCAACTGTTTATGACCAGTGTCTAACCAATGTTTGGGAGAGAAAATATCACAGGTAGGACTCCCTAACTCACTGGGTAAATGGGACTTTTAGTCGAAAACAAAAATTGCTTGTAGTCCCTACAGAGGCCGCCAACCTCATTTTTGAAACATGGAAGGCAGTGATAAAAGGCATTTGTTTGTTTTTCTCCTCTCACCTCAAACATGCATGTATCACCTCATTCGCAAAAGGGAGAAATAAGCTGAACATTCCACATGCTAACCTTAAAACATACTTCTTAGTTGGGTGGGTGAGGCATCTGGCAAGGCTTCCTGTGTGTCTCCTTCACGGCAGAGGGCTCCTCACTCTTTAGAAGAAAGAACCGCTCTCCTCAGGCAAGAAGGGCCCTTCTCTTGGGGCTGGAAAATGGGCAGGAGGCGTCCTGGAGCTGATTGTCTCTATGCTGCCTGCAAATGGCTTCCTAGGAGCATTGCTGAAATCCAGTATCCAGATTGCTCTTGCTGAAGTCATAGTTTTTTCCCATCTCCCATTTGAAAATATAGAAAAGGACAGAGATGAAAATACCTGTGGCTGCTATTAAGTAAACAGCATACAGGATAACAAAAATGGCCAAAGCAAGTGTGAGATCCACAATGAAAATGATCAGCTTTGTCAACATGTCTGCATTTCTCCTCGTTGACCTAAGATATTTAAAAATTCCCAAAGGCATGCACCAGGCACTTATGTCTTTATAAGATGTGGGCAGGAAAAAAGACATTTCTAAACATGCTAAAGTGTGTCGTAATTCCCTGAGGATCTACCAGGAGTGCTGCATAATGAAACTTTTGATTTCCCAACTGATACAAAACAGTGGCTAAAGGTAAAGTATGAGATATTGCTTCACCATGAATACGCTAATGGAGAAATGTCCCAGAATTTTATTTCATCCCCTAACTGTGTAACTGATTCACTTGGATTGTAATTTCCAAGGGTAGGAACACACCAATGTTATGCATTTATAACATACAAGGCTACTATAGAAATCTGCTGTTTTTCTTGGAAAATTGAAATGTACCAGTCCAGTGTGAAAGGAAAATAAAGCCATTTTCAAACATGCAAAAACTCAAAAAGTCTATCTCTCTTGCGTGTGTTTGGAAAAAAAAAATTACTAGAAGATATACTCCAATAAAACATCTTTACTGAAAGTGGAAAATTTGGTATGTAAAAAATTGTGAATTTAACTAATAGAGCAATGAAATTAAATCCCAGAATCACAGCTCAGCAGCAGATATACAAGGTAATAAATTCAAATTAGAAAAGGAAGTTAGTGGGCTGCCATTAAGAAGACAGTCACTTTCCTGTATTAAATGGTATGATTAGAAAGTGTGATAATCGAAAAACAAAATGGCCAGTATATTTCTTAGTTAACAAGGTAAACGAAAGGTAATAAAAGAATCCAAGAAGAACATAAAGTTGAATAATGAAGCCATGGTACTAAAATGAAGCAAACTAAACTGAAACATGATTCTGAATAAGTGATGGGATATAAGAAACGAGAATCTATTTGTCCTTAACATTCAGAAACTTCTGCTTCAAGTAGCACTGAGTGTGGGATTGTATTTCCAAAGGGTTTAACCACACTGCTTGATTTTACAATGAATATTTTCAAACTCATAATATTCTAAATGCTATCAACTAGTTTTACGTTTATAGAAACCTAAAACACAACAAGAATGTTTAAATTATGATAATGACAGAACAGAATGTTTAGGTTATAAACCTTGACAATTTAAAAGTAACGATATAGCCAAATAAAGTTGGGAGGCATGCTGAGAGAGATGACAAGAAGTGAAGAAGTATTGATTTCCATATCTTGCATGTGGAATTCAAGGGATACTGTCCAATAATTGGTGTAAGAAATAAAGATTAAGTATACTTTTAAAAATAACAAGACATAATAATATGTATCCTCACAACTATGTATGCTCTTTTTCACCTAAGGTAGAAATAAATCACTTCATGATAAGAAATAATAATGATAATAAAGATGGTCAGTGGGAGAGTTAAAAATACAAATTTAACAAGATTTGTAAGATAGAATGGGTTATAGAAGATGTTAAATTTTTTTTTTTTGGCCGCGACCCCCAGCTTGTCTTAGTTCCCCAACCAGGGATTGACCCTGTGCCCCCCTGCAGTGGAAGTGCAGAGGCCTAACCACTGGACTGCCAGGGAATTCTCGAAGGTATTAAATTCTTGATTTTCATGGTAGGAAATCAACAGATACTGTTTAAAATTGTTAAATAACAAACTAGACTAAAAGTTTATTATCTAGACCTGTGTTGTCCAATCTGGTGGCCCCTAGTCATATGTGGCTATTGAACTTCTGAAATGTTGCCAGTCTGAATTGATGCATGCTCTAAGTATGAAATAGACTTAACATAAAAAAGAATGTAAAATATCTCATTCATATTTTTATATTGACTATATGTGAAATAATAACATTTTGGATTACGGGATTAAATAAAATACATCATTAAAATTATTTTCACCTATTTCTTTTTACTTTTTAAAATGTGGTTAGACTTGTTAAACATGGTTCACATTACATTTCTATTGGATAGCACTCATCTAAAATTTTAGAGCTAAAACCCAGGAGAACCCAAACTAAAAAATGTTAAAAATAGTTCTCTCTGGAGAGTAGGACAGGGGTGGAGCGAAAGATTTTATATTTTCATTTTGTGCCCTTTGTATAGTCTGAATTTTTATTACCAAGTCCATTCAGTATTTAAATAAACATTTACTTAAATACAAATAAAGGATAATGTGCAGTAAATAAAGATTATGATACATTTTAAAAGAGTGGATTAGGTGGAGGGATGAGAGATAGAAATGAAAAGAACAAAGTGAGATGAGTAAAGTAGATTAAAATGTGAAAACAACACAGCTTTCAATATGTAAGAAAAGACGGAAAGGGATGGTGGGTAATTATAATAGGGAAAGGAGGTTAAAATTATAAAATGTGTCATGTTGATCAATAGTGCACTTTTCAGTTTACAACTCAATCTTAGGAACCATTGGGTAGTTTCCTACAGATTAGATTATGTAAAATAGTAGATAATGGCATTGTGATGTTTAATACAGGTGTATCTAGCTTTATGCTTAAGTAATACATACATGCTCCAATTTAACAAAGAGAGAGACTTGGTTGTAATGGGTCACTTTACTAAAGAAGCTTGTCCTTAACTAAAAGAACCAGCAAAGAACTTCAGAACTGTACATCTTTAAGTATTATCTTGTAAATTCAAAGCCTTGATTTTACAAAGCTTCTAGAGAAGTAACAACATCAAGGGAAGAATGCAGGTTTTCTATTATAATTGCAATTTTTTAAAAAATTAATAATATTAAATTTACAAACAGCATTTAATAAAATAAAGTGTATATTCAAAATTTCTCAGACACATTAATTATGTAAAATTAATTTTAGTACTAATTGGAAAAAGTATTGTGAGTTCAGTCTTTTCTTCATGACAGAGAGTATGTTTTCAGAGGTCACGTTGGGGAGGAAATTTCTCCTCCATTCCATTAAGGATTTGTTCCATCAAAATGTCTGTAAATTTTTCAGAAGCGTGGGCAGAAATGTAGCATTGACATAAACCAACTGTCCTTTTGAATCACTGTTTTTAAATTTTCTCCATAGTATGATTTTACAAAGGAGGGAAATACATTCCACTTTCATTTTTATTTGTCTTTAATTTCTCATTAGAACATCATTTCTTTGGCTATTGTATTTGTATACCATGGCCTATGCTAACAGATTAAATTTCCTCAGTCTTTGACATATTGAGATCTGTTGGTAAATTTTTACAAAAATAATTTATTTTAAAGAATACGTTTTGTTAGGAAAAGGGAAACGGGAGATTAAGGCATTAGAGGACATCAAGAGATTCAAATAAAGGAAGGAATATGGAAAGGGTTGGGCTAAGAGAAGAGTATAGCAAATCTCACCAGCTCTGCAGGCTTAAAGCTCAGTGTGCCTGGCTAGTGTGAGATCATGAGGGCATAAATTGGAATTGTGGCTTTTTGTGTCTCTCAGTGTAAAAAAGTGAAATGACTTTATATGTAGATTGATATCTGGCTCAAGACTAAAAGAATCAGAGAAATTCTTGCCATCAGACACAAGGATCTTGGTTCTTATCCTAGAGAAGATTTATGTAGAAATCGTTAGATCTAGAACCAGTTAGAGAAGAGAATAGTGCTTTAACATATAAAGATGCTTGCTGACATGCATTTTTATTGATGGATAGGTTTCTTCTTTATGAAAATCAGATTTTATTTTGACGGTCAAAAATCACATTCAACTCTTCATCCTTAGGTGCTCCCAAGATACATTTCCAATTATTTAAAATACATTTTAAACCAGCTGCAGTCGAGACTTCAGTCGATTTTAAACTACTGCAGTGTCTCCTGGAGCTAAATCATACATTTAGTATCTCTTACCTTTCAGATCATCAAATCCTATAAGACTTACTATAAATCTCTGCACTTCCACTCCATAACGACCTGGGCAGAAACATTCTGAATTAAATGATGCTATGACTTGATTTATGTACATCTGGACTTTCAACCCAATGGCTTCCCAGCACTCTATCAATCTCCATAAAGTCCTGGTAACATCTTGAAAAGAACTGCAATGCAGTGAGTTAAAAATGAGGCCTGGGTTTTTGCCAATGTTACAAGATAAGAAGCCGTGTGACCTGACCCATGCGGTGTAGCTGGTGATGGAGAAGTGATTGTACTCTGGGCTCAGCAGACCCCTGGGAGCTCTGCTGCTTGCCCTCTCTAGTTAACTGCCACAGCCTGAAATGACTTTTTTCCAACATGCCACTGCTGAGAAAGGTTGAGAGGAACTTAGATGCTTGGACTTCTTTACTATTTCTTTTATTGATGTTAAGTTGAGGCTGATAGAGCATGCTTGCATTTTTACCTTATTAATTTATTGAGATAGGAGCCTCCCTAAGCCTAATATAATATAATTCAATAAGTCTGAGGATTGTTTTATTGTTCCCAATATTAAGTGACCTTCCTCTCTCAAAAGGGATTAAACCATCTGATCCCAGTGATATCAGGCTTGACCACGTGGCTTGCTTTGGCCAATGAAATGTGATCAGAAATGCCAGATACCAGTTCTGAGCAGAAGCTCTAAGAACAATTGTGTGGTTTCACCATCATTCTTTCCCCACAGCCACTGAGCTGTTAGCTCCTTCAGCTGCTCCTTCAGCCTGAGTGGGTTCTGGATAGAAGAGCCAAAGCTCTATGATTGATGTGTAAAATGAGCAAGAAAGAAACCTCTGTTGTTGTAAGCTACTAAGATTTAGGGGTAGAGCATGTCTCTTGTTACTGTAGTGTAACTTAGCCTAAGCTGCCTGACACAATCAGCATCCTTTATAGAAACTGTTAAGTACCGTCTGAGCATGAATAAACCAAAAAAGGTCAGCAAAGTCACTCCCTTTGGCCAATGAGAGTGATAATCTTATTTCTCAAAATCTCTGCATTCCTGGCCTATCCTCCTTATTTGTGCTTTGGAAAATATTGGAGACTGGGAATACTGCATTCAGGAATGCTAAATGTCTGTACTCGAAGGGCTCTGATAATCTCCCCTTTTCTTATCAGATTGGAGACAGGTCTGGAGTCCCAAAGTCTGGAGATCTTTCTCTTCCTGTTTCATCACTGATGCCAGCACTAAGCCAGCCACGAAAGACTTCTCAGGCAAGAACTTACAACTGGGGAGATTCTTGGAAGAGTAGGCTGACTCAATTTATAGTGGAGCCTGCAGAGATAAGCATGGGCATGCAATTCCAAACAGCATACTAGTCAAGTGAAGAGAATTATCTGTGGGAGACCAGCTAGACTGGTACAGTCTACATGGCACTTAAGAGGGCACCCAAAAGATAACTGTGGAATAATTCCACCAAAAGTTGTAGAAATCAGATGCACTCTGAGGACTTTTCCACCATTCTCTGTTTTTAAAGACCTTTATCCCATCAGGTATTTACCTCTTCTGCTTGTGGATTAAGATATCTTTTCAAGCCAGTTGAGAAATATCAGGTATCTATTGAATAGATATCCTTCCTTGCAACGTCCATGTGAAAATGACATGTTGGTCTTTAGGGCACAAAAATTGAGCACTTAAACTCAACTCAATGAGATAATGAGAGTGATGGCTCAAGTTCAGACAAGAGAGATGAAAAAAAAAAAAACAAAACACTGCCGTTTCTTGAAGAATTCAGAAGCTAGGGGTATGTTTTTGTCCTGTGTTCTGTCTTCCTCCTCAGATTTTCCGGGGCATTACACATAGCAATAGCGCCATCTATTGGCCTGTTCTATCTGTTGATTTGCTGTCCTGAAGATTTTTGGCAACTACTGAACTGACAGGTGTGGAAGAACAAAGCTCATGGTTTCGCTTTGAACACCCTACTCTTGTTTTCTACTGAGCAGCTTCATTGTGCAGTTTTACAGTTAGTTCAGTAGCTCACCGCTATTAAAAAGAAATGTTAAGATAAGCCCATTTCTTAGCTCCTAAACTCTCTCTTCTTCAAAACTAAGTTGTACAAGTACCATAAATAACAAATTCTTATTAGTTTTTCTGTTACAGTGTAGTGTGAATAAATAAGCCATCTTGGCGGCACGTAAAGTTCACTGTTTGATAACACTAGCTAAATAACTAACCCAATTCAATTTTATTCCCTTATCCTCAAGTGTTTCTGCTTGCAGGAATAAACATAGTAAACTTAGATTTATCAGTTCATATTAACTTCTTGTTTAAATGGAACTAGAGAGTGCACTTGGTACGTGTACACAATAGAATCTTGGAAGAACTTTATAAATATATTATTCATTTAAAGATCCCCCCCAAAATAAAATAAAATAAAATAAAATTGATGCATCAAGGAAAAAAAAAGATCCCACTAGGAGGAAGCATGGAAATTCTGCTTTCTTACTATTTTTGCTGAATTGTGAAATTGATTGACCAGACAAAATATAAGTCAAAGATTCTTTTGAAGTTCAGTGTAAAGATCTCCAGACCAAGACAGACTTCTAAAGAAATAATTAAAGTGAATGCTAACAACCTCACCGCAGCTTCCTGATGTTTGATTACTAAAAGGCAATGACTCACGCACAATAAGGGATTGATGAATATTTGAAAAACAAGGGAAGGGAAGAAGGAACGCAGACAAGGACTACGTAACCACAGTGCATGTAGATCAGGCTCAAAGCAGAGCCTGAGAGAGAGATCCATGTGTATATGAAGTCCCGAGGGCACACTCTTCAGGAAAAAGCCTGCAACGAAGGAGATAAAGCAGGATAGCAAGGATGTGGTCTTAAGTAAGAGCTAGCCTCTGCCCAAATCCACAGGTGAGCTCTGGAGTATAAGCTGCATCACAGATTTGAATTCCTCTATCAGCCAATCAGTGGTTCTAAGTTTGTCTCTGGTTGCTTAGGGGAAAGATATAAACTTCCTTGGCAAGGCATCCCTTATACATGCTGGGCAATTGTCTACAGGAGCAGCTAGTAGCCATTAACATCTAGTATTCATAGCAACTAAGATGGGCACACTGGCTCATCTGGGGCATCTGGGTGGGTCTCTGAAGTATGTTTCCACAGTGTGCCATTTGTCATTAGCTCTACCTTCATAATAAGGTGAGCTCTTGGCAAATGCTCTGTAGCATGTTGTTAGTCGTTGATGCTCATCACCCTTATCTATCTTCATCCCATACTTGCCTCTCCTGTCAGTCCTCCCCTGTGTCCTTTGCCTTCATATGGTCCCTGAGTAGCAGCCTTCTGCTTTCCACTGCAGGGTTGTCTCAAGTCTGCTCTCAGACCCTAGGCCTTCCTCCTCTTTCCTCTTTCCCTTCACTCAAAGGGTCCTGGTTCATACCCTTTCTTGCATATCTAGATATAATCTAATATATTATCAGTCAGTTAGATTTAAAGAATAATATCAAGCCAATTGTTTAATCCTTAGCAAGCTGATTTCTAAATTTAACCAGACTAGTTAGAAAAAGAATCCCTTCAGCCCGGGTGATTAATTAGAGGGTTTTTATTTTCTACCAAAAGTCATGAGCAGGGGCTTCAACTGTTTCTTCTGTAAACTGTAAGCCCCAAATCAAATTTAATCCTAGACTAGGAGGCAAGGCAACATAGAAAAATGACCCTTAGGCCTAGAATCATATAACTTAAGACAGTTTTAAAATAGATATAAGAAAATTTATCCAAACTACCTCACTGTATTAATCAATGTCTTAACAACAACCAAATAGAATATTCAAAAAAGGATACTTCCAGAAGATTCTGCTAACAAAGAGGATGTCTACAAAACTGTGGTGGTAGGGAACCATGATAGGGAATAGAGTTGGTTACAGCCGAAACAATGAAAGAAGTGTGTGGTCAACAGAACACAGGAGAGAGTCCTATAGAAATGACTTCCTTTCTGACAACAGGTCTCAAGCTGGTACCTAATTAATACTTATTTTAAATAGGGACAGCTATGTGATAGATGATATTGTAGGGGAATAGGGAAAGAATGTTCTGGGACAGGCTGTGCTTCTAATCAAATCTACCTCTTCCTCTTAACATGTTTTTCTTTGTGCCTCACATGTATGTCTGCATTTCTGGGCTTTAAGAAGTTGGTATGGTTCACAACTAAATTCCTAAAATCTAAGTTCTCATTTGGAATCGACAATCTCTCTGTCTGTCCTCCTTTAGTATTGCCACCAGACTTCCTGTAGCTTGTTTTGCAGCTGTGATAATGCACGGTCATTTTAGTGCAGAATTCACAGTTTGGGGCAACTATATATCATAGTCTAAGGTTTGAGATTGTAGCTCCTTTCTTCTTTGTTTTATTTTTAAAAATAGAGATGCAATTCATATCATAAAATTCACCCTTTAAAAGTGTACAATTCAGTAATTTTTTTGTATGTACATGATGTTTTATAACCATCACCGCTAATTCCAAAACATTTTACGATTTCAAAAAGAAACTTTATACCTATTAGCAGGCATCCCCCATTTCCTCCTCCCATAGTCCCTGAAAACCGCTAGTCTACTCTCTCTATGGATTTGTTTATTCTGGGCATTTCATAAAAATGGAATCATACACTATGCTGTATTTTATGTCTGGTTTATGTCACTTAGCATGATGTTTTCAAGGATCATCCATGTTGTAGCACGTATGAGTACTTTATTTTTATTCCCAAATGATACTTCATTGTGTGGATACATTTTACTCATCCACTCATCTTCTCATCAATATTTGAATTGTTTCCATTTTTTAGCTATTATGGATAATGGTGCTATGAATGTGCAAACTGGTGTGCACATGTTTTCAATTCTTTTGGGTACTCTTTTCTCTTTATAGACGGAATATTGTCCCTTCTGTTTATCATTCTTCCTTTTCTGGTGTGTTTCAAGAGAGAGGAAAACAATAAAAATGCTTTTACTATTCCTTTACTAATCAGAAATACCCTTATCTTATCTAAACCACAGATATGAAAACCAAAGTCCAAAGAGTTTACATAAATCGCTCCAGGGCACCAGCCAGTTAGCAATAGAGCTGAGAGTAGAAGTCTCTGACTTCACGAGAGCACTTTATTCCCATTTTCCCTTATGTTTCTCTAATATCTTGATTCATTTTTAATTTAATTTTTATTTTATATTGGGGTATAGTTGATTTACAATGTTGTGTTAGTTTCAGGTGTACAGCAAAGTGGTTCAATTATACGTATACATATATCCATTCTTTTTCAGATTCTTTTCCCATATAGGTTATTACAGAATATTGAATAGAGTTCCCTGTGCTATACAGTAGGTCCTTACTGATTATCTATTTTTTGATTCATTTTTTTCTCTTAAATCCTTCAGTTAGCTATTGTTTCCTAATAGAATACCTCAATACCTAGTGATACAAAACATCAGCCATTTCTCATTTCCCATGAGTCTTCTGGGCGGTTTTGCTGATCTGAGCTGGGCTTGGGGGGGCACCCCCATTCATCTCAGTCCACTGCTGGTCTGCTGGGTAGGGTACTGATGGTTGCTGTGCTCTGATACACCTGAGATCTTGGCTGGGATGATTTATCACTGCTTCTCATGGCCTCTCATCCTCCAGCAGGCTAGCGTGGATTTGTTCTTATGACAAAGGCAGGGTTCCAAAAGAGAGGAAAAATTCACAAGTTCTCCTGAGGCTCAGACCTGGCATGCCATCACTTCCTCTACATTATATTGGTCCAAACAAGTACAAGGTCAGGCTCAGATTCAAGGCAGGGAAGAAATAGATTGCACCTCCAATACGAGGAGCTACAAGCTCACATTGCAAAGGGTGTGGATATAGGCAGAGTGAAAAATTGGGGCCATTTTGCAATTAACCTACCACAATGCTTGTGCTAAGAAGTATCTTGTAATAATCATATGAAAGTTGACAGGGAAAACAGAGTATCAAGCATAGGGTATAGAGTTCTTACTGGAGTAAAATACCTATTCAGGCTTTTCTATGAACACTTGATTCTAGACAGATTAGCATGCATGATGCCTTCACACCTATCCTGCATTCACCTGGTCTCCATCGTTGTTTTGATGGTGACTGTTCTATGATATGGAATTTCTGCCTTTCCAAATTCCTCCCATGCTTTGACCACCAAATTTGGACTCTCGTTAGCATCCAGAGTGTCCTCTTATAACACAGTCCTATAATAAATTTACTCATCTACTCACCATACCCTCCTGCCCCACTGGACTGAAAGCTCCTTGAGGACAAAGCTATTGCTTAATGCAACTTTGTGTCATCTAGCCCAATGTCTAGCACATAGAAGCAGCCTAATAAATGTTTGTGGAATTAATAAACTAATAAATGAAGCCCTAACTGCCTTCTTTAGCACATTGTGGTTTTTCTCCCATGATTCATTTTACGAATTATCTTTATCACTCACTTCACACTTCTCCCTTTGCAGTACACTGTGCACTATGTGTGTGTGTGTATATATATACACACACACACTCCAGAACACATATATCTTTGCCCTTAAATGTCTGCAAACTTACTTGTTATTTGAAGGCTTCCAAGATCAACAGATTCAACACTGAACTACCTAAAATGTGCCAGAAATATAGGGTTTCATCACTGACTAAAATGTGATCCACAATAAAGTTCAGATACAAATTACTAGGAGACAATATTGACATATTTTTATAAAAATGAACTTTATGTTAGAGGGCTCACTGCAGAATACAAGAGAGTTAAGGAAATGGTTCCAAGGAATGTTTCACCAGGTATGTCTTCTCACGTATCTAGATCATGTGTTCCTTATGAGTAAAATTTATTCTTATATTCAAATTGCTTTATGTTTCCCATAATTCAATAATGCAGTCAATGAATCCATGTTGAATGAATGAATCAATCAGTGAAGACCTCGGGAGATAGGATTATGCTAAAATGGGGCCACTGTTGGCGGTAGAGATCTATGGTATTAGGAAGGTGGATGTGTTAGTTATTTTCTTTCTCCCCATCCATTCTCAGCCTCTCTCCTCTGCTCTGCGCCCCAGGAGCCTGATCATTCTGGTTGCATTAGCTGCTCCTCTTGTCATTTGGTGCCCTTTTGGATTTGGCCAATGGAACACTCTTCCAGAGATCACAGTGAGAAAAGAGCTCAGAGCACTTCTTTCCTACTCCCTGATGGCTTTGGTTTTTCAGTTCTGGAAATGGCTGAATCCATCAATAATTATAGCATCCACCTGGCAGCCCATCAACCACGGCTGCATCAGTAGCATCACCACTGCCCTGTATCCTTTCAAACCTGTGAGTAACAGCAGCTTCCTACCATTGCCAGTCTCTGCATGCCTCATCCTTCCTCACTGTTTTTTTTAATACTGCCCATACCTCTGTAAATAGTCTCTTCCTTGAATCATCTGAATAACGTGCTGATTCCTGCTAGCACTCTGACTAAAAGAGTAGGAGATGCTATATTATAATTGAATAGGAATTTGCAATAGATTATTTGTAAGTAAAAGGAAATAGCAATGAGGTTAGGTATTATTTTAAGATTATGTAATCTGGTTGTCTATTTAGAAAATGACGGTGAATCTCGGATTATTTACTTGGCCACTAGAGAGGTGAAATATGAGTGGGGCAAGATTCAGGTATTGCAAAGTAAATATTAGTGGGACTAAAGATGCAAGTCAGCACCAACCTGGGTGTGTGAGTGTGTGTGTGTGAATGAGATTAGATGAAGGGGCAAGGAAATCTGGATATTTGTTTTCTCACGAATTATGCTTGAGTAAACCACTGTATTTTAAGATACACGTCAGGATAAGAAACCATATGAACCACTTTTTAACTTTTGTAACCTGTGACAAGGGATTAAGTGGTAAATATTCATTGAGAATTAACGGGCAAGATGGTGGCCACAAAGGGGGAGCTTGTGTTTTTTTTGGGTTTTTTTTGCACCACCCAGAATGTATCTGCTTTTCCCTCTCTCCTGGGAGCTGCCACTACCAAGCCTATCAAGACCATCACTTAGAAGCTCTATAAAGTAGACAGTTTTTTCTTTATAACTCTCCAACTGCATCTTTCATAATGTGATTCAATCAACAGGTCAAATTACTGGAGGGAGAGAGAAGAGGAGGGTCCTCGCCTGAAGCCAGCAGCCACTCTGATACAGTCTGGGTCCTTCCTGTGTGCTCTGCTTTCCCTCCTCATTGAACATTCCTTCCCACCCAGGATTCTGGTTAGGATGAAGTGAGACAATCTTACATGAAAGCTCCCAACACTGTTCTCGGGCCAGAGAGATCTACCGGTAGTTTAATTTTTTCTTCTGTTGTGAGGAGCCAAGGTGTGGAGCCTGAGGATAGAGAGCTGAGTTTCACTCCAGCCTCTGTCTTATTAGCTATGAGCTCTTGAGAAAGTTACTTGATCTCGCAGAGTTTCCGTTCCTCCTCTGAAAAATGGGAGGATATTATAGCACCCCAGTGTGAGAGGACATGTAATCCACATGTAATAAACACCATGCTCTTCCAAGCCTCAGTTTTCTTATCAGGATAGTTCTGATTCCATTGGATTTTTAGCTTGGAGTAAATGAGATAATACATGTGAACTGCCCTTCACCCAATCCTCATGATTTTGACCTACTAGTGACAGATCATATGGCACACAGAACAGACCAGTGAGAGGCAAGGCTCCCGCCTAGTGACACTGAGGATAGTAGGTCCATCAGACTAACTGACATTTCGTTTGGTCCTTAAAAAGCAAGAAAGAATTTTTACAAGTGGACATGGGCAAAAGCATAGGCATAAAGGCGGGGAATGTACAAGACCATGTTCAGACTGACCACCATCTGAGGTCCTTTTTGAGAAATAGTAGGAGAACTATCTAGGGATGATGGCTAAAGCCAAATTGTGGGTGGTGACTTTGAATGCAAGGCAAAAAAAACCCCCAAGAAACAGTAGGATTTTCTCCATTAAATGGTGTGGAGTCATGGAAGGCTCTTAAGAAGATCAAAGGTATCACCATGTCGATTCTAGGTAGAAAGTTGGACATGAAGAGGCATCATATGGAGTCTACATTTTGAACAAAATCATTCTTCATTTACTTACTGAAATGGGGGAAGTAGTAAGTGACATCCCAGAGTTTCATAAATATGAGTGGGAGGAAGAGGATGGGGGGTGAGGAGAGGAAAGATTATTTTGCCAAATATTGTGCCCTCAAAGCCAGCATGGAAAGGGACGTTGGGGTGACTTACCCATGTGTCACAGGAAAAATTCTATAGGTTGCTTTGCAGATTATTCGCCATTTGCCCCTTCTTTTCCCCAACCAGATCCATTTTCTGCCTTTCTTTGTCCTTCTCTATTCCCTGGGGGAGAGGAACACTAATTCCTATGGACTTCCTGGCCCAGACTCCACTGTTGTCTGTTTTCTGGTTGGATTTGGAGAGAGCAGCAAGACATAGGATGGTAGGAGGAGAGAGAGAGGTCAGGTTATTCGTTTCTCTGGCTCTCTCCTGGCTCTTCCACGTTTGTGGCAGTGGTTGCCAAAAGATTCCACTCTCGTTAGGCTCCATTAACACTACTTCCTTTCTTTGCCCCTTCAGGCCCGAGGTGGAAATAGCTTCCGGACAATGCTAGTCCCCTGGATGCTGTAACCTCCCTGTGGGTTCCTGTAACCCCTCCCACACCTCTGTAAATAGTGTTTTCATTCAAGGCCCTTGAACAATCTGTATTGTGTTCTGTTTCCTAGCAGGATCTTGACTGATACAGTTGCTAACCCCTGATCCATAACTTCCTCTGAAACATCACCCTGATGAATGAAATTTGAGAAGGTCTCCAGGGCCCTCTGTATCCTGCCACTGGCATTACTGTCAAGACATTCAGCTGTCAGAGGTTTTCATTTAGCACAAATTATTCCCACTCACTCCCACTTCTTCTGGTTTTGGCATCTCAATAAATGGATTTACAACTTACCCAGCTGTTCAAACACAAAGGAACCGGTTTTTTTTGGTTTTTTTTTTAACGTTTTTAAAAATAAATTTATTTATTTTATTTACTTATTTTTGGCTGCAATGGGCCTTTGTTGCTGCACACGGGCTTTCTCTAGTGGCGGTGAGCGGGGGCTATTCTTCGTTGCGGTGCACGGGCTTCTCATTGCGGTGGCTTCCCTTGTTGCGGAGCACGGGCTCTAGGCACGCAGGCTTCAGTAGTTGTAGCACACAGCCTCAATAGTTGTGGCGCACGGGCTTAGTTGTTCCACATGGCATGTGGGATCTTCCCAGACCAGGGCTCGAAACCGTGTCCCCTGCATTGTCAGGTGGATTCTTAACCACTGCGCCGCCAGGGAAGCCCAAGGAACAGTTTTTGATTATTCTAGTTCTGTCAACTTCCACTTCCTATCTGATCTATCAAAGTCCTGTCACCTCCTTCTGAAAACTATATCCTGAATCTGCTCATCTCTCTTTATCTCCACCGCTAACGCCTTAGTCCAAGCCTCCATCATCTCTAACTTGGATGGTTCAATGGCCTCTTAACTGTTCTCCCTACTTCTTCCTTCCAATTCATTTTCTACTCAACAGCTAGAGTGACATTTCTAGCAAGTAAATCAGATTACATCACTCCCCTGCACCCTCTAAATACTTACATTACCCTTGATATCAAAGTCTCAGCATGAACTAAAAGTCCCTGTATCATCTGCCTCTCAGATAACATCTGTTAGCCCCTTTCCTTTTTCTTACTGGGATGCAACCACCCAGGCTTTCATTTCAGCCTTAGAACACACCACACTTGTATTCTCAGGGCATTTGCACTTGCAGCTTCCTCTACCCAAATCTTCACCCACAGTTTGTACATGGCTTGCTCCTTCTTGTCATCCAAATCTCCACTGAAATGTCCCCTTCCCAGGGAGTCTGTCCTAGATCACCCACTATAAATTACTGCTCTTTTTCTGTTACTATCACATCAAGTGTTTATTTTCTTTACTGTTCGGAATTTTCATAGAGGTTATCTGAAATTTCTTCGTTCCTTTATTATTATTATTTTTTTAATTTTTAAATTTATTATTTATTTATTTTATTTATGGCTGTGTTGGGTCTTCGTTTCTGTGTGAGGGCTTTCTCTAGTTGCAGCAAGTGGGGGCCACTCTTCAACGCGGTGCACAGGCCTCTCACTATTGCGGCCTCTCTTGTTGCGGAGCACATGCTCCAGAGGCGCAGGCTCAGTAATTGTGGCTCACGGGCCTAGTTGCTCCGCGGCATGTGGGATCTTCCCAGACCAGGACTCGAACCTGTGTCCCCTGCATTGGCAGGCAGATTCTCACCCACTGTGCCACCAGGGAAGCCCTCCTTTATTATTTTTTTCTTGCCTCCCCCAGTTCCCCTGGAGTACAAACTCCAAGGGAACTGAAGTCTTTGTCTGTCTTATTTAGCACTTATTCACCAGCAATGTTTAGAAGACAGCCCAGTTGTAATAAATGATCCATGAGTGAGTAAATGAGCAAACATCCTATAAATTAAGAAAAAAGCAAAAAAGGAAACTCAAATGGCCAATCAACACTTGGAAAGAAAATCTAATTATTTTCAGGGGGATGAAAAAAAAAAGCAAAGAAATGCCATTTTCATCCATCAGATGGGAGTGAAAAAAAATATCTGCCAAAACCAAGTCTTGGCAAAGTACTGAAAAAAACAGAACTTTCAAGCATTACCCTGAGAATGTCAAATGGTACATGCATTTCAGAGACCAATTTGGCAGCATAAATTGAAAAGGTGCTTGACATTTGACTCAAGAATTCCACTTTCCAGAATTCACACCAGCTTGCATATTTGCATAAGCAGATGTTATGAGAGTGTTTATTACAATATTTTTGTATTAACAGAAAAATTAAAGCAATCTAAATGTCTACTAATGAGGGAATAAATAAAATGTGGCAGGCATATTTATATGACAAAATACTACACAGGAGCCAAAAAAGGATGACCATTTCATGTATGTGTGTAAATGTATAAATATATACAAATCAAATGGCTATATCACCAATATATAATTTAAAGTTAAAAAGGAAATATGCACCTTGACATCATTTATGTGAATAAAACACACATATATCCTATATTAGTTATTGTTCAGGGTATAAAACATGGAGTGGAAAGAAACCGACCACTGACTGTTGTTACCTTTGGGGAGGGGCTGAGGGAATGGGACTCAGGGGATTTCTAATTGAAAAGGATTATGTTTCTAATGTTTTATTTGTTTCTGAAAGCAAATACAAGCAAGTTATTAGCCATTGCTAATTCTGGATGATGATCAT
Organism: Eubalaena glacialis; assembly: GCF_028564815.1. Classification (NCBI taxonomy): domain Eukaryota; kingdom Metazoa; phylum Chordata; class Mammalia; order Artiodactyla; family Balaenidae; genus Eubalaena; species Eubalaena glacialis. Next base: position 43,298,729 of record NC_083728.1, on the reverse strand, counting down.
ATGGGAGTTTTCCTATTTTTAAAGTCATATTCGATAAATTTCATTTCTAAAATGAAAAAATCAAATATAAAAATGAAGTCAATTATTTGGAGGTGGGAGCAGATGAGAAAGACCATCAGAGAGAAGCAGAGACTGAGCGAGCCACTGAGTCAAGCCTCTGTGCACTGCGGGGGGCTGTGGGGGATACTGCTGGGGTCCATGCCCTGGTCCCCTTTGGACCCATCGCCCTCCATTGCCAGGGTCACCTGCAAACAGCTCACAGTCATCCTTCCCTCTGGAGAACTGCCTCATCCGTCAGTCCCTGAGCTGTGCTCTTATACGCTTCTCACTGCCTATGTGAATGGCTGAGATGACAGTATGACAATGGGCATTTTATCTCAATATGTTATTAAGTCTTCCAGAACTTAAGATAACTTCTATGAGCTTTGTCTGAGAAAACCTAACCAAGTGAGGGTTTTTTTTTGTAGGTGGGGAGGAAGAATTGGATTAAAAGTAGTTCAAAATGACTAAAAATAAACCCTAAACTCAAGAAAGAAGATGCCCATCTCTTGCTATATGTCCCTATACAATCTCAATTGGCTGACGTCCTTAATATGAAACAAATACACCCATTCCACAATTAGAACAATAACCAAAAAAAGTGTAGAATGCCAAGAACCAGGAGATGTCAATACACTAAACGGTGTGTCCATCATCCATGGACAGAAGATCTGAAATCTGAAAGTGAGTGGGATCCCACGTGGAAGGGAAGCCAATTGCACCTCACTAAAGAAGGCGCACCTGCCAGACACCCTCTGCTACCTAGACCACGTTGCCCAGGGCACCTGTGCCCTGGTGAAGAAAAGCTGTATCCAAAGACTCCTCACCTTGCTGCTTGGGAAACCATAGTAGCAACCGTATGTAGAAGTCCTTGCATCTGCCCAGATTCACGATACTGATGTATGGTTTAGAGAGCTAGACAGAATTGGATGTGATTCCCAGTTCCACTGTTGACTAGCCACTGTGGGCTCTGGGTAAATGATGTAACCTCTCGGGCCTTCAATTTTCTTGCAAGTAAACGTGGGAGGTGTTACTAAAGATTTCATTGAAATCAGGCTTTCCATGGGTCCCTATTAGGCACATAACACGGGTAGAGCATTTTCCCTGAGCTAACGTGGGTTTTGGTCTGGCCTTGACAGCAACACGCACTGCTCTGTCTGTCCAGGACCTACCTTCATGCGAAAAGAATGGGATGTACTGAGTGCATAGGGGGCTGTGTGTACTCAGTTCATGGGGGGCTGTACTGAGTGCATGGTGAGGCTGTTCTCAGTGCATGGGGGGCTGTGTGTACTGAGTGCATTGGGGCTGAAATGAGTGCATGGGGGCCTGTACTGAGTGCATGGTGAGGCTATCCTGAGTGCTTGCGGGGCTATACTGAGTGCATGGTGAGGCTGTTCTCAGTGCATGGGGGGCTATGCTGAGTGCATGGGGTGCTCTGTGTACTGAGTGCAGGGGGGGCTGTACTGAGTGAATGCGGGTCTGCACTGAGTGGATGGGGGGCTGAACTGAGTGCAGGGGGTGCTGTACTGAGTGCATAGTGAGGCTGTTCTGAGGGCATGGGTTTCTGTGTGTAACGAGTGCATGGGGGGCTGTACTGAGTGCATGGTGAGGCTGTTCGAGTGCAGGGGGGCTATACTTGATGCATGGTGAGGCGGTACTGAGTGCAAGGAAGAGCTGTACTGAGTGCATGGTGGGCTGTATTGAGTGCATGGGGGGCTATGTGTACTACTTGCATGGGAGGCTGTACTGATTGCATGGGGGGCTGTGTGTACTGAGTGCATGGGGGGCTGTACTGAGTGCATGGTGAGGCTTTTCTGCCTGCATGGGGTATTGTGTGTACTGAGTGCATTGGGGCTGAACTCAGTGCATGGGGACCGGTACTGAGTGCATGGTGAGGCTATTCTGAGTGCTTGAGGGGCTGTACTGGTGCATTGTGGGCTGTGTGTAATGAGTGCATGGGGGTCTGTACTGAGTGCATGGGGGCTGTAGTGAGCGCATGGTGAGGCTGTTCTGAGTGCAACAGGGGCTGTGTGTACTGAGTACATCGGGGGCTGTGTGTACTGAGTTCATGGGGGGCTGTAATGAGTGCAAGCAGGGCTGTAGCCAGGGAATGGGGGGCTGAACTGAGTGCATGGTGAGGCTGTTCTGAGTGCATGGAGTGCTTTGTGTACTGAGTGCATTGGGGGCTGTACTGTGTGCATGGGTGACTGTATGTACTGAGTGCATAGGGGCTGTTCTGAGGGCAATGGGAGGCTGCTTTGAATGCATGGTGAGGCTGTACTGAGTGCATGGGGGATGTACTGAGGGCATGGGAGGCTGTACCTAGTGCATTCAAGGCTGTGTGTACTCAGTGCATTGGGGGCTTTACTGAGTGCGTGGCGGGCTGTATTGAGTGCAAGGGAGGCTGTACTGAGTGCATGGTGAGTCTGTTCTAAGTGCATGGGATTCTGTATGTACTGAGTGCATGGCGTTGCTGTCCTGAGTGCATTTTGAGGCTGTTCTGAGTGCATGGTGAGGCTGTTCTTAGTGCATGGGGTGCTGTGTGTACTGAATGCATAGGGGGCTGTACTGAGTAGATGGGGGCTGTCCTCAGTGCGTTGTGAGGCTTCTCTGAGTGCGTGGGGAGCTGTGTGTACTGAGTGCATGGGGTTTTGTATTGAGTGCATGGTGAGGCTGTACTGAGTGCATGGGGGATGTACTGAGTGCATGGTGAGGCTTTTCTGAGTGCATTGGGTGCAATATGTACTGAGAGCCTGGGGGGCTGCACTGATTTCATGGGGGCCTTTGTGTACTGAGTTCATGGGTGGCTGTACTGAGTGCATGTGGGGCTGTACTGAGTGATTGGGAGGCTGAACTGAGTGCATTGTGGGCTGTACTGAGTGCAAGGTCAGGCTGTTCTGAGTCCATGGGTGGCTGTGTGTACTAAGTGCACGGGGGGCTGTACTGGTTGCATGGGTGGCTGTGTGTATTGTGTGCATGAGGGGCTGTACTGAGTGCATGGTGAGGCATTTCTGGGTGCATTGTGTGCTGTGTGTACAGAGTTCATGGGGGGCTGTACTGTGTTCAGGGTGCGCTGTACTGAGTTCATAGGGGCCTGTGTGTACTGAGTGCAAGTGGGACAGTACTGAGCGCATGGAGGGCTGTACTGAGTTCATGGGGGGCTGCACTGAGTGCATGGGGGGCTGTACTAAGTGCATGGTGAGGCTGTTCTTAGTACATGGGTGGCTGTGTGTGCTGAGTGCGTGGGGGTCTGTAGTGAGTGCATGATGAGGCTGTTTTGAGTGCATGGGGGACTGTGTGTACTGAGTGCATTGGAGGCTGTGTTTTCTGAGTGCATGGGGGATGTACTGTGTGCTTGGGGGTTGTACTGAGTGCATGGGGGGTTATGTGTACTTAGTGCATGGGAGGCTGTATAGAGTGCATGGGGGGCTGTACTTAGTGCACGGTTAGGCTTTTCTGAATTCATGGGGGGCTGTACTGAGTGCATGGGCGGCTGTACGGGGTGCATGGTGAGGCTGTTCTTAGTACATGTGGGTTGTGTTTCCTGAATGCCTAGAGGCCTGTACAGAGTAGATCGTGGGCTGTCCTGAGTGTGTGGTGAGGCTGTTCTGAGTGCATGTGGGGCTGTGTGTACTGAGTGCATGGTGGGCTGTACTGAGTGCATGGGGAGCTGTACTGAGTGCATGGGGAGCTGTACTGAGTGCATGGGTGCTGTACTCCTCAGCAGAGAGCCCCTTTCTTCCAGTTTGTAATGTTCTATCTTTGCACATGCTGCAACAGCCTTCACCACCCTGGAAGTGCAGCATCACTAAGATCTGACACTGTATTGAGGTTACAGGTTTGTTTTTGTGACACCTGCCCAAAACTTTTATTCGTTAAAAAAATTTTTTTTACATGTATGTATGTAACCATTTGGGAGCTTGTAGTTGCTTTTGCCCTCTGTCTCTATATAAAGTAGCACAATCATTATAGCTTATATCACTAGCAGAGGTCAGAAATAATGTCTTGGACAGAAATTCAATTCCCTTTGCTTACTCAGCCCAACCAGAGCAGCTGTACTTTTGCCTGATATAACATATTTGATGGCAAACAAACTGGTAGATGTTATCTCATGTAATTTCATGATGTTGTTTCATTAGTGGATCAAATAGGCATTTACTGTTTCTCTCCCAGTTTCTCACCCACATGCTTACCCCCCAATTTATTCTTTTTCTTCCTCTTTACTATGTTGCTGGAAATATTTTGGCATTTTAACTTCCAGTAGAGCTGCATGTTTGAACATACATATTTGCTTTTTTCCCTCTGTAAATTCTATTAGCACAGCAGTAATTTAACATAGCAATTTAAAAAATAAGACCTACTAATATAAAGACTGGAGTGGCAACTATACCACCAGATGTTGGAAGATGGAAAATGGATGGATGGGAGGACCCTGACTTCTCAAACAAAAGAAAGCTAAATTACAAGCCTGAAGTGGGGAAAGAGAAGACGCAATCCAGTTAATATCCCATAGACCTCCAACAGATTCAGGAATTGGCAGTGTAGGGTTTTCCTGAAGTGGGAATGAAGATGGCACCATGACAGTTTGGTTGGAAGTCTTTTAAGGACGTTTGATTACAAGATCCTACTGTCACTCCATGTATCTGGGCAATTCCCTTTTGCAGCCTGGTAAAATGCAAGAAATGTAGTCATGGGAGCGGGTAATTGAGAGGTCTCTGGACTGGAGGGGTCTAGGCACAGCTGAGAGTAGAGTAGATATCACAGTGAAAAGAGCAAGGTTCAGGCTCGCACCTGGCATTTGCAGAGCCCAAAGCAAGAGTACCCAGGGGGACCATGGCTCCTGGCCTACCCTCGTCTCTCTTCTCACTCTAGTTCCCTGCCTTGCTGGCAGGGTCCTGAAATGAGTGTGTGTGGAGACTCAGTCCTCTGTTCAAGCTCTGTTAAACTCCTTGGCCATCCCTTGGTTTCAGGGGGGCCATACACTGTGGGTGAAATTATTCACCCTAAAAAGGACAGAATGAGAGAAGAGGCCCACATGGTTCCTGGAAGCAGGATTGAGGTCATGTGGACAATAATTCTGAAGCATAGTCTAGAAATGACGGACAGGTCCCCTTGACCTTGGGGAAGGACACTCCAAAGAATGGCCAGAATAGGATCCTTTAAAGAATGTTGCCCAGGCTAAAGTGTTCGACTGTCCCATACTGATTTTAACACACAAAATCCTGCACTCCAGGAAATACCTCAGTCCTGAGCAAACCATGATCACTGGTTACCCTTCCAGGCTTAAGGGTGAGACTATATTTGCATACTTAACTCTGAGACCCCCAGCCCTCTCTTCCCATTTAGTTCCCAGAGTGTGGGTAGCAAGACCTGTCTTCCGGCCAGGAAATTAAAAGTCTTCCTCTGAGGAAACTGACCTGTCCAAGAAGAAAGAGCTAAAGACTCTGACATTAAGGATTCCAGAGAGCTCCCTTAGATGCCTCTACAGTAAAGCCCAGAGTTGACAAAGCCCACCCACTGGCTCCAAGGCATCCAATCAGCATTTCAGGGTCCTAGGTGTAAATATAAGCAGACAGCCTAGGATCACCAGACAGTGGGGAAACATTTAGCATGAAAGATTAAGGCCAAAATAAACAGGGGGGAATAAAACTACTTAGAAGGAAACATTATGCAAGGAGAAGAAATTTAAAAAGCATCTACATTAATATCTTCAGAATCCTAAAGGGAGATATTGCATTCTTGAAGAAAAGAACAGGATATTATAGAAAGGAATGTTCAGATAATAAAAAGAGCTCTTAGAAGTTGAAACATGAGAACAGACATAAAAACTCCATGGAAGTCTTCGAAAATAAAGTTGAGAATATCTGCACAAAAGGAAGAATAAAATGGCAGAGATGGAAAGTAAGAGAAAAAAAGAAAAGGAAAGGTAGAGTACCAGTCCAGAAGGTCTAAAAGACCAAAAAAAAAAAAAAAAAAAAAGTTGGAATTTCAGACAGAGATATCAGAGAAAGAGAGGAGGAAACCATAATTCAAGAAATTCCCCAGAATAAAGGGATATAAATTTCCAGATTGAAAGAAGCCAGCAAGGGCCAAGCACATGGATGGGAATATTCCTATGCCAAGACACTGGAGAAATGTAAAATGCATGGGGACAAAGAGAAGATTCGACAAGAGAAAAAAATAGTCACAATTAAAGAATAAAAGTTGAGAATGGTCTTGAACTTCTCATGGCCAACTCTAGATAGCTATAGATAACACTAGATGCTGTAGACAACAGAGAAATGCCTTCATAATTCCAAAGGAAATTTATTTTCAAATAGAATTCTATACCTTAGCAACCTGTCACTTAATGTGAGGTTAGAATATTTTCAGACAGTCAAGGTGTCCAAAACTTTGCCTCAGGAACATTTTGGAGGATGTGCACCACCAAAGAAATAAAGAAACCAAAAAAAAAAAAAAAAAAGATAGAGGGTTTAAAAACAGAGAACCCAACTTAGGGAAGAGATAAAGAGAATCATCAGAAGGATGTTGATTTGCCAGGCACAAGGCAACTGTCCTGATGAAAGCATGATGCAGGGTTTTGGGAGAAACTTATTTGAAAAGATGAAATTACTGGATAATGACATATCTGAATAATTAAAAGGAGAGATAAATAAATTGGAAAATTTGAGGTTGCATTACTAAAAAAATACAGAGAGAATTAAAGAAACAAATAAAACAGATGATTATTAATTACAAACAAAACAATAGGTTCACAAGACATGGAAAGTAATTAAAGTATATTACAGGGAGGACCTGCAGAGAGCATTCCTATAATAATAATTGAATATTGTACTAACCCAAATTGGGATATAAATATCCTAAGAGGATGGGAAGAGGGGGAAAAGTACCTTTGTTAAGGGATAAGGGAGCAGGAAGATGCAGGAGAGATCATGCACGATCCATCACTTTCCCTAATAGGAAAACAACAGACAACACCCAAGACTGAAAATTAAGAGAAGACAATATTAGCATGGAATTTTGAGCAATGTGGATGTCTAAACAAAAAGAATAGACGTAAAAGGATGCAAATATTTGCCTGTTGGAAGAGGACAGTGACTGCAGGCATGTAGGGAATTGCTGTTTCAAACATTGGAAAACTGTCTCATATTTTACTCTTTAAAATATATACATGTATAACTTCATGAAATTACCCCCTCCAAGAAAGAACAAACTAGGGAATTTCTAAGTTGTAAACTAGTTTCCTTCTTATTCCATATTTTCTTTCTATTTAAAGATTTTTTATACAACCAACTTAATATGTTTTATTTAAATGGATTCAATGGTATTGACTAAAATAGCTGACAGAAAACCATAGTGGTACTATTTTAGCTTTAGGTTATGTGTAGTTTATTAAATTGAAAGGAGTCCAATAATGTGGTTTTAGCTTTTCATTAGGGAAAGTATGACATTTTTTTAAGTGAAGTGTGACATTTACTTTAATTATCTTTGAGTCCTTGAGCTGAATAAAGTTTAAATGTTGCATATTTGTAATTATAGAAAAGGCACAAGCCTCTTAGATAGTGTCATCCACAAGAGGGCAGACAGCAGAAGCAAGAAGAACTACAATCCTGCAGCCTGTGGAATGAAAACCAATTCACAGAAAGAGACAAGATGAAAAGGCAGAGAGCTATGTATGAGATGAAGGAACAAGATAAAACCCCAGAAAAACAACTAAATGAAGTGGAGATAGGCAACCTTCCAGAAAAAGAATTCAGAATAATGATAGTGAAGATGACCCAGGACCTTGGAAAAAGAATGGAAGCAAAGATCAAGAAGATGCAAGAAATGTTTAACAAAGACCTAGAAGAATTAAGGAACAAACACCTAGAAGAATTAAAGAACAAACAGAGATGAACAATACAATAACTGAAATGAAAAATACACTAGAAGGAATCGATAGCAGAATAACTGAGGCAGAAGAACGGATAAGTGACCTGGAAGACAGAATGGTGGAATTCACTGCTGCAGAACACATTAAAGAAAAAAGAATGAAAAGAAATGAAGACAGCCTAAGAGACATCTGGGACAACATTAAATGCACCAACATTTGCATTATAGAGGTCTCAGAAGGAGAAGAGAGAAAGAAAGGACCTGAGAAAATATTTGAAGAGATTATAGTTGAAAACTTCCCTAACATGGGAAAGGAAATAGCCACCCAAGTCCAGGAAGTACAGAGAGTCCCAGGCAGGATAAGCCCAAGGAGAAACACGCCGAGACACACAGTAATCAAACTGACAAAAATTAAAGACAAAAAAAATTATTAAAAGCAACAAGGGAGAAATGACAAATAACATACAAGGGAACTCCCATAAGGTTAACAGCTGATTTCTCAGCAGAAACTCTACAAGCCAGAAGGGAGTGGCACGATATATTTAAAGTGATGAAAGGTAAGAAACTACAACCAATATTACTCTACCCAGCAAAGATCTCATTCAGATTTGATGGAGAATTCAAAAGCTTTACAGACAAGCAAAAGCTAAGAGAATTCAGCACCACCAAATCAGCTCTACAACAAATGCTAAAGGAACTTCTCTGAGTGGGAAACACAAGAGAAGAAAAGGACCTACAAAAACAAACTGAAAACAATTAAGAAAATGGTAATAGGAACATACATATCAATAATTACCTTAAATGTGAATGGATTAAATGCTCCAACCAAAAGACACAGGCTCGCTGAATGGATACAAAAATAAGACCCATGTATATGCTGTCTACAAGAGACCAACTTCAGACCTAGGGACACATTCAGACTGAAAGTGAGGGGATGGAAAAATATTCAATGCAAATGGAAATCAAAAGACAGCTGGAGTAGCAATACACATGTCAGATAAAATACACTTTAAAATAATGTTACAAGAGACAAGGAAGGACACTACCTAATGATCAAGCAATCAATCCAAGAAGATTTAACAATTATAAATATATATGCACCCAACATAGGAGCACCTCAATACATAAGGCAAATGCTAACAGCTATAAAAGAGGAAACTGACAGTAACACAATAATAGTGGGGGACTTTAACACTTCATTTACACCAATGGACAGATCATCCAGACAGAAAATTAATAAGGAAACACAAGCTTTAAATGACACAATAGACCAGATAGATTTAATTGATATTTATAGGACATTCCATCTGAAAACAGCAGATTACACTTCTCAAGTGCACACGGAACATTCTCCAGGATAGATCACATCTTGGGTCACAAATCAAGCCTCAGTAAATTTAAGAAAAATGAAATCATATCAAGCATCTTTTCTGACCACAACAATATGAGATTAGAAATGAATTACAGGGAAAAAAAACATTAAAAAACACAAACACATGGATGCTAAACAATATGTTACTAAATAACCAAGAGATCACTGAAGAAATCAAAGAGGAAATCAAAAAATACCTAGAGAGAAATGACAATGAAAACACGATGATCCAAAACCTATGGGATGCAACAAAAGCAGTTCTAAGAGGGAAGTTTATAGCAATACAAGCCTACCTCAAGAAACAAGAAAAATCTCAAATAAACAATCTAATCTTACACCTAAAGGAACTAGAGAAAGAAGAACAAACAAAACCCAAAGTTAGTAGAAGGAAAAAATCATAAAGATCAGAGCAGAAATTAATGAAATGGAAACAAAGAAAACAATAGCAAAGATCAATAAAACTAAAAGCGGGTTCTTTGAGAAGATCAACAAAATTGATAAACCTTTAACCAGACTCATCAAGAAAAAGAGGGAGAGGACTCAAATCAATAAAATTAGAAATGAAAAAGGAGACGTTACAATGGACACCACAGAAATACAAAGTATCATAAGAGACTACTACAAGCAACTCTATGTCAATAAAATGGACAACCTGGAAGACAACTACTACAAGCAACTCTATGTCAATAAAATGGACAAATTTTTAGAAAGGTATAACCTTCCAAGACTGAACCAGGAAGAAATAGAAAATATGAACAGACCAATCACAAGCAATGAAAATGAAACTGTGATGAAAAATCTTCCAACAAACAAAATCCAGGACCAGTTGGCTTCACAGGTGAATTCTATCAACATTTAGAGAAGAGCTAACACCCATCCTTCTCAAACTCTTCCAAAAAATTGCAGAGGAAGGAACACTCCCCAACTCATTCTATGAGGCCACCATCACCTTGATACCAAAACCAGACACAGATACTGCAAAAAAAAAAGAGAAAATTACAGACCAATATCATTGATGAATATAGATGCAAAAATCCTCAACAAAATACTAGCAAACAGAATCCAACAACACATTAAAAGGATCATACACCATGATCAAGTGGGATTTATCCCAGGGATGCAAGGATTCTTCAATATATGCAAATCAATCCATGTGATACACCATATTAACAAATTGAAGCATAAAACCCATATGATCATCTCAAAAGATGCAGAAAAAGCTTTTGACAAAATTCCACACCCATTTCTGGTAAAAACTCTCCAGAAAGTCGTCATAGAGGGAATCTACCTCAACATAATAAAGGCCATATACGACAAACCCACAGCAAACATCATTCTCAATGGTGAAAAACTGAAAGCATTTCCTCTAAGATCAGGAACAAGACAAGGATGTCCACTCTCACCACTATTATTCAACTTAGTTTTGGGAGTCCTAGCCACAGCAATCAGAGAAGAAAAAGAATAAAAGGAATACAAATTGGAAAAGAAGAAGTAAAACTGTCACTGCTTGCAGATGACATGATACTATACATAAATAATCCTAAATATGCTACCAGAAAATTACTAGAGCTAATCAATGAATTTGGTAAAGTTGCAGGATACAAAATTAATGCACAGAAGTCTCTTGCATTCCTATACACTAACAAGGAAAGATTAGAAAGAGAAATTAAGGAAACAACCCCATTCACCATTGCAACAAAAAGAATAAAATACCTAGGAATAAACCTACCTAAAGAGGTAAAAGCCCTGTACTCAGAAAACTGTAAGACACTGATGATTTTTTTAACATCTTTATTGGAGTATAATTGTTTTACAATGTTGTGTTAGCTTCTGCTGTATAACAAAGTGAATCAGCTATACATATACATATATCTCCATATCCCCTCCCTCTTGTGTCTCCCTCCCGCCCTCCCTATCCCACCCCTCTAGGTGGGATAGCAGGGAGCTGATCTCCCTCTGCTATGCGACAGCTTCCCACTAGCTATTTTACATTTGGTAGTGTATATATGTCAATGCCACTCTCTCACTTCATCCCAGCTTACCCTTCCCCCTCCCCATGTCCTCAAGTCCATTCTCTACGTCTGTGTCTTTATTCCTGTCCTGCCCCTAGGTTCAAATAAACAAACAAATAGAACAGATAGAAAGCTTGAAAATAGACCCATGATACATAGAACTTGATGTACAAAAAAGGCAGCACCACAAATGTGGCAAAGCCATCTTCATGAGGAAAGAATAGATTGCTTAGAAATTATGCTGATAAAACTGGTTTACAATATGAAGAAAAATTAAGTGAAATCCCTACCTTACACTAAATACAAAGGTAAGTTTCAGATAGTATAAGATATAAATGGAAAAGTAAAACAGTGAAGCTAATGGAAGAAGAAGCAGGAGAATATCTTTGTGACTTAGGATGGGGAAATGTTTCTTAAACACGATCCAAAAATACAAAACTTAAATCACCAAGATGTATACTTTAAATATCTTACAATTTTATTTGTCAATTATACCTCAATAAAGCTGAAATTTTTTTAAAAATGGAAAAAAAAAAGACACTGATGAAAGAAATCAAAGATGACACAAACAGATGGAGAGATATACCATGTCCTTGGATTGGAAGAATCAATATTGTGAAAATGACTATACTACCCAAAGCAATTTAAAGATTCAGTGCAATCCCTATCAAATTACCAATGGCATTTTTTACAGAACTAGAACAAAAAATCTTAAAATTTGTATGGAGACACAAAAGATCCTGAATAGCCAAAGCAATCTTGAGGGAAAAAAACAGAATTGGAGGAATCAGACTCCCTGACTTCAGACTATACTACAAAGCTACAGTAATCAGACAATATGGTACTGGCACAAAAACAGAAATATGGATCAATGGAACAGGATAGAAAGTCCAGAGATAAACCCATGCACCTATGGTCAACTAATCTATGACAAAAGAGGCAAGGATATACAATGGAGAAAAGACAGTCTCTTCAATAAGTGGTGCTGGGAAAACTGGACAGCTACATGTAAAAGAATGAAATTAGAACATTTCCTAACACCATACACAAAAATAAACTGAAAATGGATTACAGACCTAAATGTAAGACCAGACACTATAAAACTCTTAGAGGAAAACATAGGCAGAACACTCTTTGACATAAATCACAGCAAGATCTTTTTGACCCACCTCCTAGAGTAATGGAAATAAAAACAAAAATTAAAAAACGGACCTAATTAAACTTAAAAGCTTTTGTACAGCAAAGGAAACTATAGACAAGACGAAAATGCAACCCTCAGAATGGGAGAAAATATTTGCAAATGAATCAACGGACAAAGGATTAATCTCAAAAATATATAAACAACTCATGCAGCTCAATATTAAAAAAAACAAACAACCTACTCAAATAATGGACAGAAGACCTAAATAGACATTTCTCCAAAGAAGACATACAGATGGCCAAGAGGCACATGAAAAGCTGCTCAACATAACTAATTATTAGAGAAATGCAAGTCAAAACTACAGTGAGGTATCACCTCACACCGGTTAGAATGGGTATCATCAGAAAATCTACAAACAACAAATGCTGGAGAGGGTGTGGAGAAAAGGGAACCCTCTTGCACTGTTGGTGGGAATGTAAATTGATACAGCCACTATGGAGAACAGTATGGAGGTTCCTTAAAAAACTAAATATAGAATTACCATTTGACCCAGCAATCCCACTACTAGGCATATACCTAGAGAAAACCATAATTCAAAAAGACACATGCACCCCAATGTTCATTGCAGCGCTATTTACAACAGCCAGGTCATGGAAGCAACCTAAATGCCCATCGACAGATGAACAGATTAAGAAGATGTGGTACATATATACAATGGAATATCACTCAACCAAAAAAAGGAATGAAATTGGGTCATTTGCAGAGACGTGTTGGACTTAGAGACTGTCATACAGAGTGAAGTAAGTCAGAAAGAGAAAAACAAATACCGTATATTAACGCATATATGTGAAATCTAGAAAAATGGTACAAATGAACCGGTTTGCAAAGCAGAAATAGAGACACAGGTGTAGAGAACAAACGTATGGACACCAAGGGGGGAAAGCGGGAGGTGGGGGTGGTGGTGGTGGTGGTGGGATGAATTCGGAGATTGGAATTGACATATATACACTAATATGTATAAAATAGATAACTAATAAGAACCTGCTGTATAAAAAAATAAATAAAATTTAATTTACAAAAAGAATTATAGGAAAAATTGATCTTCTAATCAATAGAATATTCTGATTGTAATCATGCTAGATTGATTGCGCAAATGTCCCTAGTTCTTCACCTTTCCTACATGCATCCTCTATGTAACGTGGCTTTGTATCAACCCCCGTTGACAGATGGAGTCTCTTTCTCCACCCTGGAATCTGGGCTGGCCTTGTGATTTTCTCGGCCAGCAGAATGGAAGTGATGGTGTGCAGGTTCTGAGGGAGCAATGTATGCTTCCACACTTTCTCTTGGACCCTACCACTTCCATGAGAACAAGCCAGGCTATTTGGTGGGACATTGGAAGACAACATGGATGAGAACTCGCTAGTCTTAGCCAAGGCCATGTTAAAACATCCTACAGCCAAGCATGTGAGGCAGCCTGGCTTAGGTCAGCAGAACTGTCAACCCAACCAACTGTTGACTGTAGAGACAGGAGTGAAACCAGATGCAACCAGAATTTTCTAGCTCACCTGAGACCTCAGAGTAATAAAAAAAAAAATTATTGGTCTTTAATCCACTAAATTTGGGGGTAGTTTTTTACACAGTACTAGCTAACTGATAAGCTAAGAATTATCAACTTGAACTGTATATAAGTAGTCAGCTTTCAAAGAATTAGAACTTAATTAAAAAATAGCATCTTTAAGAAGAAACTACATATTCTAAGTAGGGAAAATAATCTTAAAATGAAAGCATTTGTTCTGCTTTCCTAAGTATATATATGCACTACTGGGAAGAGCAACCAGGGAGAGATGAATTGCCCTGTATATAGAAGGAGGAAAATTGCTTTAGACTTAGAGAGAGGTTAACAAGACTAGCTCCTAAAAGGGCAAGAGTAGAAAGAAGTCAGAATGGTGAGTGTCCAAGTTGGGATTCCATAAAAGGACTGATATGTTTAAGATGTAATTTTTAGTTGTTTTCTGTGGGATGTAAAATGTAACATGTTCACCCTCACAACTTATGGTCCCTATGAACTTTCAGTAAAATCTATAATACTTACTCATGCTTTTATGTGACCAGACACTATATAATTAATTGCAGGGTGTTACAAATTTCCAATCCAGGTTATTAGTGGTGGGAGGACATCTTTTAAAGGACCCAGAAATCAGATGCAGTGGTACCCATCAAAGTGAAATTCCCCCAAATAAAATGACATTAAGAGAGAACTTTGAACTTATTGAGACTGTGAACCAATTTTACCCAGACCATTAAAGGAAGGGAGCTCAACTAATGTCTCAGTTACATAAGGCAGCATACAAGGATGTGGGGTATATGGGACTTCCCTGGTGGTCCAGTGGTTAAGACTCTGTGTTTCCACTGCAGGGGGTGCAGGTTCAATTCCTGGTCAGGGAATTAACATCCCACATGCCGCACGGTACAGCCAAAAAAATGTAGGGTATAATAGATAATATAGTAGATGTTAAACATACCTGTACTATAGGACCCAACAATCCCACTACTAGGTATTTACCCAAATGAAATGAAAACTTGTATTCACCTGTATTCAAAAACCTGTACAACAGGAACAGTGAGAATTTATAGCCAGGGAGCAGAGTGGGGCTCAGTGGATGGACAATTACTAAGATAATGATAATGTATCAAACTTATAGTCACCCCAGACTGGAAACAGCTCAAATATCCTTCAGCTGGAGTGTTGGTAACCAAACTGCAGTATATCCATAAAATGGAATACTAGTCAGCAATAAAAAGGAATGAACTGCTGAAACATGCAGCAACATAGATGAATCTCAAATACACTAAGTGAAAGAAGCCAGACTAGAAGGCTACTGTATGATTCCGTTTATATAACACTTTTGCGAAGACAAAACTATGGACAGAAGATAGATCCATGGTTGCCAGGAGCTGGGGATGTGTGTAGAGACTGACCAGAAAGGGGTGTAGGAGAATTTTTTGAAGTAAATGATGTGCCCTCCTTATTGACCTTGAAGGTGGCTACATGACTACATATATCTGTCAAAACTTGCAGAACTGTACACAAAAAAGGGAGAATTATACCTTAATTTTTTTAAATGGATAAAAATGTATTCAAGTTGAGACCTTAGCCTGAAAGAATTCTCAATCTACTTCTGGAGAACAGACACTATTGTTATAAAATTATCAATGATACAAGCGTAATTGCACTAAAAATTTCTTGAAGTTTATGGATATGAACTGACAAGGCAAAAAGAGATTTCTGGACCAGAAAAGATTAAGGAATCATAAAAGTATTGGTTGAATTTAAACTGGCTCTAAATGAAGGGTAGGAATTCATAAATGGGAAAAGAGAAAAGTAACCAGAAAGTCAGTATTTTATTCTTGCAACAGGAAGGAAGCCAGTGGGTCTGGAATGAGACACATACGGTTGTGGGGTTATTACTGTTAATAGAAACTGATGCTGCAGGAATCTTGGCATTCTCCCTTGCCAAGCCCTTTTGTCTGAAGCAATTCTCCAGAATGGTCTCCGTGACACTGAGGACACCCAGGCAACTGCTTCTTTCCATATCTATGTAATTCAAAATTGACTTTATTTGGAGACCTCAATTTGCAAGGGTTACATGGGAACTTGCTTCAAAATCAGGATCCAAAGAGACAAAACTTGAGACTTTGAAAGCAAAGACTTGTTTTACATTGAGATTTCCCTCCAAATGATAAAAGAATAAAAATGAGGGGAAGAGAATTAAGAAATCCAGATGGATCAAGTTTTCTTAGTCTGAGACAATTATCAGTGGCAAAGGAGGAAAAATACATATTTCAGTTAACACTTATTCTAGAGAATATGTTCATTTATATTGAAGAATTCCAGGTGACAGAATAAAATCCTACTTGGGAAGACAGTATGTTGTCATTTTTAAACTCTCTTTTATTTGTTATGATAATTATCTGTCTCTATTCAGCATAATTTTGTATTCCCACCTAGTTTAGAGATTATTGAGTGTTCTTACCCTGGGCTTATACACGTGAGCTGGAAATTATCCAGTATATCTCAAACTCTAAATGGTTTGGACAGCTCTTCTAATCAGCTTCAGAGTAAAGATTTGTGCTAAGCAAAGCTGGCTGTTTCTCTTTGAAAATATATTCTCAGTTTGGGTATGCCCCCATGAGCTTTGGTGAGAACAGGATGTTTTCCTGTAACGATAATAGACAATGCCACTTCCAGGAATGTCTGGGTTTGGTAATTTAAAGGAGCAAATGGCCCCACAGTTGCATCATATGATGTTCATTCTCATTAAATACTCAGGGCCAAAAATCAAGCAGAGTGAGATGCAGGGAAATCAGGCAATTTATATAAAGCAAAAACAAGTACTGCCTCATTAGCTATTTTTATTATTAATTTTAAATGTCTAGCAGTTTCTCTTAGGCAAAGGAGTAGCCAAAATAATTGCACAGTACCCTGGGATTTGTATTTTAGCTCTTTTTGGTAAATTCTGAGCGAAGTTTGTTAGATTGGAATTTAGCAGTAGCATCATTCAGTAGAATATAACATCTATTGCAGGCTGGAGACAGAGTGCTGTAACAGGCAAAGATTATGTGTGGAGTGGGCCGGCCCTAGGAATGGTATCAAGGTTAATTAGTTTAACTTGAAAGTTTTGATGATTATCAGACAGACAAATCTCAAAAGATTTCATAGGCAAGATTTTAGCCCTCAATGATATTCTATGATGATAATCCTGGAAATTATCATTGACAGCATTTGGAATGAGGGTTTTAGGGCAAAATCTAACAGTTTGAATAACTGTTGACAGCATTTTCCTTGGTACAGCATGCATTTTTTCACTTACAAGAACATTGCAACTTGCAAAATATTCAAACAATATAAATACATGCAGGGTAAAAATCAAAGTCTCCTCTCCAACCTCATTTGTCCCAAAGTAATCATTGGTAACAATGTTATGTATATTCTTCTAGAATCTTTCACACGCATCCACACACACACACCAAATAACCAATGTAGATATTACTGAGATTTTTGTAGAGAAATGGGGATAGATAGGTTACATGAATGTTTTATTTTTCAAAAAAAAGGATCTTTCCCTATAGTTCTGCAACTTGCTTTTACATTTACTAATATTCATGGACATTTTCCATGTCCATCTTCATAAATATAGTTCTCAAAAAAAATCTGTATAAAATTCTATAACATGATTGTACAATTTAAATATTGCCTTTTTGATGAACATTTAAATTATTTCTAATTATTTGACATCAAACCATGGTACAATAAACATTTTATACATGTCTCTTTGTGCAAGTTTAGGTATTGCTGAAGGACAGATTACTGGATGAAGTACTGTTGGGTCAAAGGATTTTAAATATTGACTGATAATAACAAGTTGCCCTCCAAAAAGGGCAGGGGAAACCTGAATAAACTTTCTCCCTCACCACAGGTCAATAGGTCAATGAGAGTTCCTTCTTCCTGCCAATATTAGATACTATTTATTATTTCAGTCAATCTGATTTTTTTAACTATGTAAAGTTCTTCCCTGATTGCTAATGAGGAGGAACATTCTTTTACAGTATATAAGTTTTTAAAATTTCATTTTCTGTGAATTATTTTTGGTAATCAATTCGTCATCCTTTTCTTATTGATTCATAGGAACCGTTTGCATATTAGGGATTGTGGTCAGTTGACTCACTTAACTTTCATCCCAACCCACTTCTTGCATGCAAAAATGGGCAGGTAAGCACCAGATTTCCCAGATTTTTCTGAAAGTTGGTTACTGAACATCATTTAGGAGCCACCAGTCAGATGCACTTGCAGAGTATGTTGCTCAGAAGAGACGGAAGAGGCAGGGCCCAGGACACTTATTTCACAGATGTCACTTGTGGAGGTGGTATGGCTTTGGAATCAATGGCTGTAGTTCAACTTTCTAATCTGTATGCTAGATTGGTTCATCTGCTAACTTTATTAATGAAGGCAATTCTCCTCATTTAGACAAATGGAACATGGATTTCTATCAGCAGTAGTAACAACAGAGTCAGGGTTTGTTAGCTTCCTGCAGCAGCCACAGAGGCAGCTTCCCAGATTATACCTGGGGCAGAGTAGTTTTGAGGCTGGACATAATTTATTTCTTTTTTTAAATTTATGTTTTATTGAAGTAACATTGCTTTATAACATTACGTTTCATGTCCACATTATATTTCTACTTCTGTATACACCACAGCGTGCTCACCACCAAAAATTTAGTTTCCACCCATCACCATACAGTTGATCCCCTTCTACCTATTTCCCCTCCCCCCGACCTTTCTCCTCTGGTAACCACTACTCTTTTCTCTGTATCTACGGGTTTGGTTTTGTTTGGCTTGATTTGTTCATTTATTTGGGTTAGTTGTTGTTTGTTTGCTTTTTATATTCCACATGTAAGTGAAATCATACAGTATTTGTCTTTCTCTATCTGACTTATTTTACCTAGCGTAGTACCCTCAAAGTCCATCCATGTTGTCGCAAATGACAAGATTTCATCTTTTTTATGGCTGAGTAGTATTACTTTTGTGTGTGTGTGTATACATATATATATATACACTATATATGGAATGAATATCTATTCATTCGTTGACAGGCACTTAGGTTGTTTCCATATCTTGGCTGTTGTAAATAATGCTGCAGTGAATGTAGGGGTGCATGTATCTTTTCAAATTAGTATTTTCATATTTTTTGGATAAATACACAGAAGTGGGATTGCTGGATCATATGGTAGTTCTATTCTAAATTACTTGAGAAATTCATTTTGCTGATGGTTCCCTTTGCAGTGCAGAAGCATTTTAGTTTGATGCAGCTCTGTTTGTTTATTGTTGCTTTTGTTTCCCTTGCCTGAGGAGACACATCTAGAAAGATATTGCTAAGACTGATGTCAAAGAACTCATTCCCCATATTTTCTTCTAAGAGTTTTATGGTTCAAGTCTTTAATCTATTTTGAGTTGATTTTTGTGTGTGCTGTGTGATAGTGGTCTTGTTTCATTTTTTTGCATGTGACTGTTCAGTTTTCCCAACACCATTTATTTGAAAATACTATTCTTTCTCCATTGTATGTTTTTTGCACCTTTGTTGTAAATTTATTGCCATATATGTGTAGGTTTATTTCTGGGCTCTCAATTATGTTCCATTGATTTATGAATCTATTTTTCTGCTAATTTTATATTGTTTTGATTACTCTAGCTTTGTAATATAGTTTGAAATCAGGAAGTGTGATACCTCCAGCTTTGTTCTTTTTTTTCTGAGGATTGCTTTGGCAATTTGAGCTCTTCCGTAGTTTCATATAAATTTTAGAGTTTTTGTTCTATTTCTGTGAAAAAATGTCCTTGGGATTTTAATATGGATTGTATTGAATCTGTAGATTGTTTTAGGTAATATGAACATTTTAACAATGTTATGTCTTCCAATCAATGATCATAGAATATCATTCCATTTATTTGTGTCATCTTCAATTTCTTTCAACAATGTATTATAGTTTTCAGTATATAGGTCTTTCACTCCCTTGGATAAATTTATTCCAAAGTATTTTTTCTTTTCTTTGCAATTGTAAATGGGATTATTTTCTTAATTTCTCTTTCTGCTAGCTCACTGTTAGCATACATAAATGGAACAGATTTTTGTACATTGATTTTGTATTATGTATCTTTACCATATTTGTTTATTATTTCTAATAGTTTTTTGGTGGAGTCTTTAAAGTTTTCTATACCATGTTATCCAAATAGTAAAAGTTTTACTTTTTTCTTTCTAATTTGGATGCCTTTTATTTCTTTTTCTTGCCTAATTGCTCTGACTAAAACTTCCAGTACTATGTTGAATAAGAGTGGGCATCCTTGTCTTGTTCCTGATTTTGGAGGGAAAGCTTTCAGTTCTTTATCATTGAGAATGATGCATTATGTTGAAGCATGTTATTTTTATACCCATTTTGTCAACAGTTTTTTAAAAAAAATTGGTGTTGAATCTTGTCAAATGTTATTTCCGAGATGATCATATCATTTTTATTCTTCATTTTGTTAATGTAGTGCATAATGTTGATTGATTTGTGGTTGTTGAACCATCCTTGCATCCCTGGAATAAATCCCACTTGATTGTGGTGTATGATCCTTTTAATGTATTGTTATATTCCATTTGCTAATATTTTGGGGGGGATTTTTGCATCTATGTCCATTAGCCTATACTTTTCCTTTTCTGTGTTGTCTTTGTCTGGTTTGGATGTCAAGGTAATGTTGGCCTCATAAAATGAATGAGGAAGCATTCCCTCCTCTTCAAATTTTGGAAGAGTTTGAGAAGGATAGTTATTAAATCTCCTTTGAATGTTTGGTAGAATTCACCAGTGAAGCCATCCGGTCCTGGACTTTTGTATTTGGGGAGATTTTTGATTACTCTTTCAATGTCTTTATTAGTGATCAGTCTACTAAGATTTTCTATTTCTTCATCTTTCTGTCTTGGGATGTTATATGATAGTAAGAATTTGTCCATTTCTTCTAGTTTTTTCTATTTGTTGGTGTTTAGCTGTCCAGAATATTATTTTATAATCCTTTGTATTTCTGTGTTATCCATTGTTATTTCTCCTCTTCCATTTCTGATTTCATCTGTGAGAGCCTTCTCTTTTTTTCTTAGTGAGTCTAGCTAAAGGCTTGTCAATTTCATTTATCTTTTCAAGGAACCAGCTCTTAGCTTGATTGATCTTTTCTATTTCATTTATTTTCACTATAATTTTTATTAGTTCCTTCCTTCTACACTCTTTGAGCTTTGTTCTTTTTCTAGTTCTTTTAGGTAAAACGTTAGATTGTTTATTTGAGATTTTTCTTTTTCTTGAGGTAGGCCTGTATAACTATAAATTTCTCTCATTGAGTTACTCCATGACACCTATTTTGAATTCTCTATCAGATTGCAATATTCCATGCTTTTAAGTTTGGCTTCTGGAGAATTGTTATTTTCTTTTGTGGTACAGTATTACTGTAATTCTTCATGGTGCTTGATGAGTTTTTCTTCTGCTGGTGCATTTGAAGTAGCAAACATCTTTCTTCTTTAGGTGAAGCTTTTTAATTTTTTTTTTTTTTTTACTTGTTTCTAAAGATTTAACAGGTTAGAAATTAGAGGACTTTCTTTTGTTTTTCAGTAGGTGGCACAATAGCACAAGTTTTTAGTTTTTCTTACCTGAGAGACCTCTGGTTATATTTGAGAGTCCACATTTTCCACCCTCCACTACCTCTGTCAGTGCCCTCATTATCACTGCTTGTGCCTCCGGGGTTATTGGTGCCTTGCTGATGACTGTCCAGTGTCACTAGTGTTGCTGCCTGGGGTATCAGGATGGTGGACTTTTCTGCCAGGTCCAGGATATCCTGAGTCACAGCCTCCACCACTGTGAGGGGAGGTGGAGGAGGCAGGAGCAACCAGGGACATGTGGGCACCTCTGCTGTGTCTGGTGTTGTCAGGTACATGGGCTCTGCTGCTGTGGGTGGGGCTCAAGGGGTCTGAGTAATGGGTGCCTCTGTGACTGGAGGGATGGGGTCTCAGGTCCACTGCCAGTGCTGCCCAGTTACTTGTGGCCATGCACATTGTTGTAGCAAGGAGACTGAAGTCATTTGTACCACTTCCCCTGCTGCTACCAGGTTCTCTGGGGCTGCAGGCTCAGCTGCTGCAGCTGGGGCATCCAGGACTGGAGACACTGCCTCCACTGTTCCCCTGCTTCCACCTCCTCTATGTGTTCCAGTCCACCCACATTTAGATGCACAGATTTGCAGGATTTTCAGCATCCTGGTATGTAAGGCAGAGTCATGTTTCTGAATTGTGAATGTTTTACTGGTTGTAGATTGAGGGGGAAGGATAAAGGGAGCATCTCACTCCACCATGATGCTGATGTCCCCTGGAAATAACTTCTACTCTTCTAGCTCCTATGTTGATTTTATTTATATCCTGTTCCCCATATTAGATTGTTTTCAGCCTAAAGCATCTTGTATGGATTTGCTGCCTGCAACTGAAACCTGAATATTACAGAAATAGTATCTGTTTTTAACTTTTCTGTATGTTATATATTTTCTTCAAGTCTGTCATTCATCTTATAAGTTTATATTTACAGAAGATTAAAAACATTTTTATAAAACCGAATCTGGCTATCTTTACCTTTATGAATTTTGAGTTTTGCATAGGAAGAACTTCCTAACCTCTGCTATATTTCCTTGTACTTCTAGAAATTTATTCCACCTGGATTTTATATTTTAGGTATGTGTAGGTAATAATTTTATTTTATTGCCCAAAGTGAATGGATTATTGGTCCAACAATAATTTATTTAATAGTCTAACTTTCCCCATTGAATTGAAATGTCACCTCTAAAAAATAGTATGTTCTCATTTATCATGAGTCTGTTTCTGAATTCTGTTCCATTAGTTATTTTTTTCTATTCCTGCTCAAACACCACACCATTTTATAACCTTAAAATATAATTTTGATTTTAATTTAATAATAATTATAGTAAATAATAATGACTATAAATTTAAGTAACTAGTCAAGTAACTAGAGTAGCAAGAAGCAGAACTTCAGTGTCTGAAAACTCCTTGAGGTCAATTCCATATTTTATTCGTATTTGTATTTAAGAAGACTACAATGATGCCCGCATATGACAAATATTTTTTGAGTGAACAAATCAAACAATTCATCTCTTTTATATAAATCACACAAAATTATAAAACTAACAATCTGATTATTGTTAGTGACTATATTTTGCAGCACATTTTTTTTTTTAATTATTAGCACCTTTAATTATTATTTATTTATTTATTTGGCTGTGTTGGGTCTTCGTTTCTGTGCGAGGGCTTCCTCTAGCTGCGGCAAGCGGGGGCCACTCTTCATCGTGGTGCGCAGGCCTCTCACTATCGTGGCCTCTCTTGTTGCGGAGCACAGGCTCCAGACGCGCAGGCTCAGCAGTTGTGGCTCACGGGCCTAGTTGCTCCGCGGCATGTGGGATCTTCCCAGACCAGGGCCCGAACCCGTGTCCCCTGCATTAGCAGGCAGATTCTCAACCACTGCACCACCAGGGAAGCCCTGCAGCACATTTTATACTAAGTGATTGTTCAAATCATATCAAGTTTTTGTGATCTTTTATTCAATCATGCTACATGTTAGAAAAGCAGAGGTTAGAAAATCTTTATATATAAATTTTTATGAGTATCATTAATAGTAAAACCATAAAGAGTCAATAAGAGAACAAAAAAGACTAAGCATCTGTCAAGGAAAATGAAAATAATCTGTCAGATCCTTCAAAATTTGGAGTATTGTGCCATTAGCAAAATTTTTGAAGATAATTCAGTAATGGTAATGACTATCATGATGGGGTTAGGTTAAAAAAGAAAAAAAATGCAGAATATATTATGGTAAGTAGTCAAGGAGGAATTACTGCAAAATGTTGTATGTATGTGGAAAAGCATTAGAAAAGAAAATTGGAAAATAATGGACTGTTTTGTGGAGGTAATGGGACTATACGTAATTTAAAAAAAAATTTTATTGGAATATAGTTGATTTACAATGTTGTGTTGTTTTATTTTTATTAATCCTAGCTTAATAGTACTTATACCAAAAAAAAAAAATTTAAGCATATTCAAGGACGTTGGCTAAAGAAAAAAAAAAAAAAAAAACTGTAGAGTGATAGACAATCTCATAGTCTGAGTTTCATAGAAAATAAAGCCCGAGGCAAAACTTAGGTGCTAGAACCTGTTTCTCCATACCTTCAACCTGAGCTGGCCTTTTAAACTTTCGTTAGCCTGTAGAATGTGACAAAAACAATTTTGTACCAATTTAGACTGCAAGAGGCCTTGCATGCTTCTGTGTACTCTGTCTCTCTCTCTCTCTCTCTCTCTCCCTTTCTCTCCAGACCCTTGCCTCTCTATGTGAACAGACCAGGGCTAGCTTGGTGTCTGATGACCCAGTTGTCCTGATTCTGTACCAGCCAACAACCAAACAACTGCAAGAAGCAGCATCACTGCCTTGATCTACTGCTGACTGTATATGCATAAGCATGCCCAGCCGAGACTAGAATAACCATAACTATTCAATTCATCCCAGCCTAAATTGCTAACCCACTGAATCAAGGGCTAAGTACATAACTGTTGTTTTAAGCTACTAAACTTTAAAGTAGCTTTTATGCAGCAATAAATATTTTATGCAGCAACAACTGATAGAGTGATCTTGCAAGTGAGTAGATCACACTTAAGAAAACCTGAAAAGGTTCATATTTTTAAAAATCCAGGGCACTCTAAATGTGCAGCCTTGCCTATGCATTGTATCTTCGAACTGAAAAGTGTTGCTGCAAATTAGTTTTCTAATTAGTCAAGTTCCAACATAATGAGTTTTCCAAAAATCTTTCTTTTAAAAGTAATACATGATACTGGCAAGAAGCCTTGATTGCTTTTTGTACTGGAAAGTGTTAATAACCTGTTCCCTTGCTTTTCATTAATTATTGCTTAATTTCCTGTGCAGTGGGTGGATTGTTTTTTTATAACAATGAAACCTGATGGAAATGTTTACTTAGACCTGTCATCCCAAACAATGGACATACATTACCAGTCTTATAGGCAGAGAGGAATTGCTCTCCATCTCTAGGAAAAATACTCATATGAAGAACTATGACTTACTTATAGCTGTAACACAGGTCTAATGGAAGCATTATTAGGAATTTGAATCATAATTGCTCCAGTATTTTCAGAATACAGTTGAAAGTTTTCCTTTTGCTTTAGAACTATGTGATGAGGTTTGTACTTCTGACCTCCGGCTGGGGGAGAAAAATGAAGACCAATTATGTCAAGACCCAATTAAAGGCACTAAGGAGACACCTTAAAGTGTTCTTCATAATTAGTCAACCACCATCTACTTAGTGCTATGTGTATTCAGATAATATCTGATCCCTAGTTGACACCATTCTTTCTGGTTATAAAATCAGACTCTGTTCTTTATAATAAAAATAGCAAAGCTAAAATTATTCTTGAGCGCCTGATTTTTATTTTATTAAGGTATAATTTACATAGAATGAAACATGGTTCTTAAGTGTTTAGTTGGACAATTATTTTGACAATTGACTAGGGCTGTGTAGCCATGTAACCACCACCCAAAATAAGATATACAACATTGTCATCACCTCAGAAAGTTCCCCTGTGCCTCTTTCTAGTCAAATTCTTCCCCAGAAGCAACCACTTTCTGAATTCACTCACCAAAAATTAGTTTTGATTTCTCTAGACTTCACATAAGTGGATTCACACAGTACATATTCTTCGGGGTCCATTTTTTCCTGTTGTTGAAACGTCTGTAAAATTTACTCATGTTGTTTCGTGTATTGGTAATTGGTTCCTTTTTATTACTAAGTATCAATAGTATTGAAAGGCTTCATACATCCTTAAAAGATTCTCTTCATGCACTGATTTGTGTGTATACAAGACACATTTAAAAAATGTAAGATCTTTACCAAAGTGGGCTTTTTGAGCAATTTTCATTCAGATAAAGTCTTCATATGATAAACACTCATTTGAAGTTAATCTAGAACTGAGAGAGGGTCTTTGCTTGTTAAGTTGCTTTTGTTTTCCAAAAGCATTTCAAAATCATGATTTTCAAAAATACAGACACAGCACCTGTGCTTAGCAATTTACCACTGCTAACACGATCATCAGCTTTTAAGGCAATTAGCTGTGTAAAAATAATCCACATCAAAGAAAAGAGTCAAATTCACAGTAGTCAGTCTTCAAAACGTTTCTCTTTTGTATGACAAGAATGATGTGGGTTTAATCAATAGATGTACCTGATGAGAAAAATTCTACCTCCTTGAACTTTGGGGGTGAAAATTATTTTAACATATCGCTTGGAACTGCTATAACTAATTAGGAAGAACACTTTAAGGTGTCTCCTTAGTGCCTTTAATTGGGTCTTGACATAATTGGTCTTCATTTTTCTCCCCCAGCCGGAGGTCAGAAGTACAAACCTCATCACATAGTTCTAAAGCAAAAGGAAAACTTTCAACTGTATTCTGAAAATACTGGAGCAATTATGATTCAAATTCCTAATAATGCTTCCATTAGACCTGTGTTACAGCTATAAGTAAGTCATAGTTCTTCATATGAGTATTTTTCCTAGAGCTTGGAACTGCTATAAATTTCTTAGTGATAAAATGTGATTGAAACCACATAGGTTTATAGGAACAATCTGAGTGTTATTTTGGGAATACTAATCCAAATATTAATGTTGACAATGTCCACATATTTAAATTGGTCTCTGGGTACATTCATTTTAAGTCAGTTGGCCAAAAAACATTTCAGGGTTAAATGCTATCTCCCAGGTCCAAAGCTACTACAAGTCCTTAAAGATCAATGAGTCATGGTTAATGACATATATCTATAAATTTATTACATGTTATTTTTTAGTTACAGTTTTTTCTCTGCCCAACTACTCAGGGTAATTAAATTAAACAGAAAGCAGAGATCCAAGAGTAATTGAGTATATGTTCCCGACTTTAAAAATCCCTGCTTGCTTAGTTTTCCAAGGAATTTGGGTAAGTTAAACACAGTTTGTGTATGTATACAAAGAAAGCACAGTCTTTCTCTGAGCGTAACAAAGCATGAAGAGAGATTACTGGAGAAGGGAAGAAAACCAAATATTGCTAGAAAAAGCACAAATTTTGCAAGTTGGATGAAACTAGAGTAATTATTTTTTAAAGCTTTCTCTCCCTCTTACAAAATAAGATTTCTCTCCCTCTTATAAAATGGAGAAACCAGTAAAGGTACATATGTCTAATTTCAATACCCAGAAAACAATACCATCAGGTACATTTTCTAAAGCTAACTGGGGCTGAAAGACAAATCTTTGTTTGCATAGTTTAAGTCCCATTTTTGTCTTGCCCTGAGAACATATATTTAAGTCATTGAATTCTTAATTATAAATTAAGAAGATATTATTTCACTAGATTCTAACATTTGAAGCCTTCTGTATAATTGTCATCTTAGCAGAAAAATACTCTCCTCCCCACAAATTCTTAATCTCATAGTCTATCTTTCTATGTATATCTGTCTATCTATCTATCTATATCTATCAATAGATATAGACAAAACCAATTATATTAGCTATTGCTACCTAACCATCTTAGAACCCAGTGGCTTGAAATAACAATAATTTATTATTTGTCAGGAGTTTACAGGTGGCTGGGTGGTTTTGCTGATAAGACCTAGGCTCAGCAGAGCTCACCTGTGTGTCTGCGGTCTGGCACGTGTCATCTAGATGGTTCTGATGATCTTTGTTGGACCCTCTCACATGTCTGAACCTTGGTCATACTGAGCCAGACCAGCTCCATGTATCTCTCATCCTCCAGCAAGCTGGCATTGGCACGTTGTCACAGTGAACACAGAGGACCAAGAGTAAAAGTGGAAATGCACAAATGATTTTTCAAGCCTTTGCATGCCCCATGTTTGCTAATGTCCCATTGGCCAAAGCAAGTCACATGACCAAGCCTTGGGGAGGCATTACCAAAGTGGGTAGATACAGGATAGAGTAAGAAAGGGACCTGAGAACCTCAGTGGAGAAACTCTGGCAGACTGAAAGAATTCTCAGAGAGCAAAATAGAGAAATAAATGCTCCAAACTCTAGGAGCTTTGCTTAGTGGTTCCCTTAGCCTAGAATGCTCTTGTTTGATCCCTCTCATTCATTCCATCTCAGTTTAAATGACCTTTCTTGAAGAGGTCTTGCCTCACTACCCTAATTAAAGACACTCTTTCCCCCTTATGACTTTACTTAGCACTAACTACCAATAATGAAATAAGAATATATAATAATATTATTTATTTTCCTTTTTTAATTTATTTTTTGGCTGTGTTGGGTCTTCAATGCTGCTCGCAGGCTTTCTCTAGCTGTGGCAAGAGGGCGCTACTCTTCGTTGTGGTGTGCGGGCTTCTCATTATGGTGGCTTCTCTTGTTGCAGAGCATGGGCTCTAGGCGCGAGGGCTTCAGTAGTTGTAGCACGCGGGCTCAGTAGTTGCGGCATGCGGGCTCAGCAGTTGTGGTTCGCAGGCTTTGTTGCTCCATGGCATGTGGGATCTTCCCAGACCAGGGATCAAACCTGTGTCCCCTTCATTGGCAGGCAGATTCTTTACCACTGAGCCACCAGGGAAGTCTTTATTTTCCTTCTTGACTATTGACTGCTTCTTCTTCTTCCCCACTAGAGTGTCCATTCCAATGATGCTGGGCTGGTTCACACCAGCCCATAAGAACCTACTGTTACATTTCCAGGAATTTTGTGAGTCAGTTGATATCATGTTGGTAATTTGAAATCAATGATAGCAAGAATATTTACTCCTAGAAAGTGGCATAAAGTACAAAGCAGGTCTTTGATTTGGAGAAAGGAGTACAGGGAGAAGGAGATGCTAAACACTTACCAGCATATACCTGTCATGCTTTCTTTGAAAGCAGTAGCTTATCTGTCTTTTTCCTCATTTCCTGAGCATCTAGCACACAGCCTTTGCATGTTAGCACTCAATAAATATTTGTTGAATAAGTGAATGAATTCATACATTAATAGACAAGTAAGTGAATAAATGAATGAATAAATGTCACATGGCTGATAGGTAGAAAGTGGGTCTAAATTGCAGGCTTTCTGCGTCCTGCTTTTCTGAGGGCTCTAATAATCTTGTAATGTTGAAAATCTCAACCTACTGTACTCCTCCTACTACACTAAAGTGGGCCTCGACTTGCCCCAGTACAGTCCTCCATGTCTGTAATTATAATAACCTCCTTTGGCCCAGAACTTGACCTTGCAGACCTGGGTACCATAACTGGTATGACTCAATTACCTGCAACTGTTCTCCCCCCAGCCATCCTCATACCATGATGTGTTATGATGTATTTTCTGCTCACCTGGCCACTATAGCCTGGGTAAATCCCAGATTCTGCCTAACTTCCTTCTTGTTCTATGGAGACTTTTTATGTTCACATTTCCACAGGAGACTCAAGACCTGATGATCTGTTATTTCCTAAGTATATCTTGCATTCTTCCATGCTTTCAATCTCCACTGCCACCACCCAGTCTCAGCCACTGTACTCTCTCACCAGGACTGCTACATTGCCCTCCTGACTGATCTCACCCCATCCACTATTGCCCTCTTCCATCCATTCACCACTTTGGGGCCAGAGAGATCATGTTACACTCCTATTACCCCAACTCCCACCCACCTCCACCTCACTTAAAAGGTTTCTCAGACTTCCTCTTTGTCTCAGAAGGAAGTCATCTCTCTCTAAGAGGGCCAGCAAAGCCTGCATCCTTTGACCCCTACCTTTCTCTCTTGCTCTTGAACTGGGCTCTTTTTGTTCCAGTCCCTGGAGCCTTCTTTTAGGCTCATATCTTGCCATTCTCCCTCTCTTTCCAGGCCCTTTGCACATGTTATTCTCTCCATCTCTCATCCTCTTCCTCTACTTCTCCCCTGCTTCCATTAACTCTTACTCCTCATCCTGCATCATCATGATTGACTTTGCCTTCCTGGTTGGGTCCAGTAGCAACTCTAATGTTCTTATAGCACCATGTATCTCAGTTTCTAAAGCATTAATGGTAGGTGCTGTTCGTAGGAGGGTCTGTCATTAATTTGTATGAGTATTTGATTGCTCTCCATTTCTCTTTTGTTCTGTCTCTCTCCAACTGTATTATAGAATAGGTGAATAAATGACAAAATGCCACAGAGATCAATATAACTGGGTTCTCAATTATAAGTGGTCTATAAGTGGAGAAATATTTCATTTTATGTTTTCTCATGGGACAACAAGACTATGCAAGAAGCAGATTACTCTGATTTCCTCCTGCTTCACTGGTTTCTAGCCTTTGGTATAAATACTCAGTATATGCTAATCTCACCCAAGCACAGCTCAATCCACTGCTTTCCAGTTTGTACCACCCTTGTTACAATGAAATCTCTCTTCTAGGTTCTCCAGAACCCCAATTTTGCCAAGTTCGTACATCTTTGTCATTTCTTATCTTTTACCACCTTTTACAGCTTTGACACCGTTTGTTGTCTTCTCCCTTTTTTTCACTTAAAAAATTAATTGTGGTAAAATACACATAAAATAAATTTTTTTAAAAATTAATTAATTTTTTTTTTTTTTTTGGCTGTGTTGAGTCTTCGTTTCTGTGTGAGGGCTTTCTCTAGTTGCGGCAAGCGGGGACCACTCTTCATCGCGATGCGCGGGCCTCTCACTGTCGCGGCCTCTCTTGTTGGGGAGCACAAGCTCCAGACGCGCAGGCTCAGTAGCTGTGGCTCACGGGCCTAGTTGCTCCGCGGCACGTGGGATCTTCCCAGACCAGGGCTCGAACCCGTGTCCCCTGCATTGGCAGGCAGATTCTCAACCACTGCGCCACCAGGGAAGCCCCACATAAAATAAAATTTACCGTCTTAATCATTTTTTTTAATAAGAGTATGAACAGCCAATTTTTTACAAAGGGTCAAAGAATTGAATAAGTTGATATACAAATGACAAGCTTATGAGAACATGTTCAACATCATTAATTATCAAGCAAAGCAATTAAAACCACAATAAAATGCCATTTCCTTCACTAGAAAACTTAACCATAATATATTTTTTAAAATTTTACTTATTTTTAATATTTTTTTCACACACATACACTGTATTTTATTTTTACAAGAGATAAATAGACTGACACCAAGCATTGTAAATGGATGACCACAACAAAAGCAACAATGATTGCAATTACCAAACACGAAACACACTCATACTATGTCATAATGTTGACATTCAGTCCAGTAATCCTCCACTGTAACAGCTCCCTTACTTTGCAGTGAAAATTGATTTGTACATTTTTTGCCTCTGAGTCCTTGTGGGATTTTTGTTTTTTATTCAAACAGAAAGTCACAAAAATTATAATCATCCTCATCAGTTCACTCCGTCCTTAATCATTTTTAAGTGTACCGTTCAGTAGCATTAAATATATTCACATTGTTGTGTAACCAATCTCCAGAACTTTTTCATCCTGCAAAACTGAAACTCAATATCCATTCAACAACTTCCCATCTCCCCTCCCTGCAGCCCTTGGCAACCACTATTCTACTTTCTGTTTCTATAAATCTGACTACTTTAGATACCCGTTATAAGTGGAATCTTACAGTATTTGTATTCCCTTCTTTTAGAAATTATTTCCTCCTTTGCCTTTTACAATATCAGACTGGTCTCTCACAATTTCTTCTACACCCTCTCTCCAATGTTCTCCTTCTCTCCCTGGTATTTCCCTTCCTATGATAGTTTGGGTGTCCTGAGACAAAAATTTGTGTGCAGGTAGTTTACTCCAGGGGTGATCCTAGGAAACCATGGTATGGAGTGGGGAAACGAGACAGGGAAGACAAGAACTGGTAAAATGTACCTTATCAATAGAAATGCACCATTTTGGGCAACTGGAGATCTGTCCCACTGGTGGCTCTGAGAGACAGTGTAGGACACAGCTCAGAGCTGCCCCAACCAAATGGGAGGAAACTGGGCATTCATCTACTGACAGCTCCCCATCCTCCTGGCTGAGGGTTCTTCCTAAGGGGTTAACTTCATGGTGTTTCCAGCCACCCCCTGCCTGGGCAACCATGTTCCACAGACAGAACGTCTCAGCTAGAGGGTGCAGTGTTAGCGGAGGAGATATGAAAGACACTGAAGATGTCTGCTAATGTCCTCTTTCTTTCCTTGCCCTTCTCATTCTACACATTGTCTCAGCTGATGCATGTCATCTACATCCCAGCCTTTCATTATCTTCTATATGCTGAAAACTTCCAAATCTTTGACCCAGAGTTTCCTCCTGCAATCTAGATCCTTATATTCATTTGCTTACTAGAGCTTATGGCACCTAAAAATCATCAAAATATTCCTCCTCCTCTAGTCCTATTTGTGGCAAATGATATACCCTCTCTCTCTGGTGACCACTTTCACCCTTAGCTTGGCTAATGGAACTGACTCCCTAGGTCTCCTGGGACAGAAATTTGGCTGTCACCTTGGAGACCTCCCTCATTGTCACTTCCCAGAGCTAATCAGTTATTAGGACCTGTCAATTCTAATTCTTTCAAAGCTCTCTAATCCATCTCTTCCACCACCACTGTTGTTTTCTTAGTTCATGTTCTTACTCTCTCACCTTAACTATTGCAAAATTCTCCAAATTTGACCTCTCCTCCTTCAATTTAAACTTCATCCAGTCCATGACTTATGCAGCAGGAAGAGGGATCTTCAATTGTAAATCTGGTCACATCACTCCCCTCTTTAAATCTTTTGATGATGCTTGATTATAGTAGTCATTTAAAAATTATGTTTTACTTTATCAGTTACAGAGAGGCAGACTTTTTATCTTTTGCTAGTTTCTGGAGTAAACAATAGGAATTAACCATTTCTTAAATATGGGAGGTAATACTTGTAAAACCAGTTAGAAATGGGGTGTTTTGGAAAAGGAGGTCTTTGACAACTAACTTAATTTCTTTAATTCTTACTGGTCCATTTCAATTTTCTCCATTTTGATTATGCTTGCAGTTATTTTTCTAAGAATTTGTTCTTTCCATCTAGGTATTCAAATTAATAGGATAGAGTAGTTCATAAGATTCGTTTTTTTTATTTTACATTTATGTTGCATATATAGTCTTTCTAGTTACTTTATGGATCTGTATATTTGCAAATTCCACTCCTCCCCATTCAGTTTTGCCAGAAATCTGTCTTTCTGTTAAGCTTTTCAAAGAATAAGTTTTTTGTTTTGCTTAATTATTACTATTTGCTTTTATTTCTATTGTTCACAATTTCACAAATTTCTGTCACTATTTTAATATTTCCCTCATCTTTGGTTTATTGGATTTCTTCTGCTATTTTTCATATTCTTTTTTTGCATGCTTAGCTCACTTTTTTTTTTTTTTTTTTACCCTTTTTGGTTTCTTGATGTATGTATTAGAGCTATATACTTTCTTTAGGTACTGCTTTTATGTCCCTCAGAATTTGACATGTCTTATAAAAGAGAAAACTATTTCTCTCTCTACTACACATACTTCTGATGACAAAGGTGTGAGTTTCTTCCAACATTGACCAATTCTCTCTGACACCAGGTCGGTATCCTACAATTCAATTCAATTTGGATACTACCTACCTGGAGTTAGCATAAGTTCACACAAGTTAAGGGCTCAGTCCCACAGGACTGTCCCCACTTCAGATACCAATCACAAGTCCAGACCTCTTATACTTTTGACCAACTGACTGTAAATCTGAGGTTCTCACAACTCCCTTCTTATGTTTGATAGTGTGCTTGAACCACTCACAATATTCAGAAAAGCACTTTACTTACTATTACCCTTTTATTGCAAAAGGATACAACTCAGGAACAGCCAGATGGAAGAGATGCAGAGGCCAAGGTATGAAGGAAGGGATGCAGAGCTTCCATGTTCTCTCTGTGCATGCCTCTCTCCCAGCACCTCTAAGTATTCACCAACCCAGAAGGTCTCCCAATTTCTTCATTTAGGGTTTTTATGGAAGCTTCATGACATAGGCATGATCGATTAAATCATTGGCCACCGGAGTTTTTTTTTTTGAATTTTATTTTATTTATTTCTTTATACAGCAGGTTCTTATTAGTTATCCATTTTATACATATTAGTGTATATATGTCAATCCCAATCTCCCAATCGGCCATTGGAGATTAACTCAACCTCTAGTCCCAAGTGGGGCTGAAATTTCCAACCCTCTAATCACATGGTTGGTTCCCTTGGCAACCAGCCGTATCCTGAGGTTACCCAAGAGCCCCAGCCACTAGACATTTCAATAGCATATTCAGCAATTCCAAGGGTTTTCGGAGCTGTGTGCCAGGAAATGGGGTCAAAGACAAAATATATTTCTTATTATGTCACAGGAGTTTTTGTACTATTCATTTCTAATGTTTCTTAATTCGGATGTAGAGTAAAGAGATAAAAGTGTACAATCTAACCTCTTAAATCCCCAAATACTGTCAAAAGAGGAATCCCTCTTGAGGTAGATTCCATGAGAACAAAGCAAAGAGATCATAAGAAATACTGAAAGCAAAAATACCAATTTTTTTCATGTTTTCAAACATAAGTGATGCCTATTATCAATCCTCATGCTTAGATAAGGGAAGAAAAGAACTTTTGAATGAATGAAAGATAGCTGGTTAGTGACTCTAATTCATTTAAACTGTTTTCTGGGAGTATCACCTTGTTCTGGATACCAATCAGAGATAAACCTTTATGAGACTTCTTTCACGTTTTTTATTATTAAATAAAAGAATTAAAACCTATTTTATCAAATAATGCTTTTAGCTATTTGTCTTGATTACAGCAACCTTACCCAGTTTCATTTTATAAATGTTATATTGTTTTTCCTGCAATTAAAAAATTAAATTAAATTATGTACTGTTGTCAGATCAATTTGTTTTTAGCAATTTATGCTATTCTTTTAAATTAAATACATAAAGATAGTTTGATCATGATATCTAGTGAAATTGAAGAAATTTTAATATGTGAGTCCTATATCATTATTCTCAAAAACAGAACACCAGACACACACACATACACACATATACAAACATATATTTCAGAGAAATGCTATGCTATCATACTCTTTGCTTTACAAATAATTTATATTTTAGATATGTTGAATTAAGTAATGAGAAGCAGGATATTATTATTTTTTAATAACTTACCATAAAGTCGATAAATTTTTATCATGTTTTTAGTAATATGCATTACAAAATGCATTCTGTAAGACAGGTATTTCAATATGCATCATAACATCTATTTGTATGGAAAAATGATGTCCCACTTTTTCTGACAGGTAAGATGAGTTTGGCTGATGAGTTTTAAAATGAGGCCTGGCTTTGCCAATTAAGTTATTCAGGGAAGTTTTCCATGAATTAATCTGTAGATTTTCATTAAAAAGAAGAATGTGTTTAAGGAATGTAATGCCTCAAGACATTATATAAAAATATTTTATTTGCAAAGGTATATAGAAGTTAGCAACATTTTGATTTTCCAAAACTTTTCAGAGTACATATCTAGTTGAAAGAGTAATAAGCTGAGTTAATAGTATATGATTATTCTTTGTAAAAACCTTTTTGCTATTTTTCCTAGAAACTGAGATATCAAACAGCTCTAGTGATTGGGATAGAAGTACTTTTGCAAGTCCAGGGGTTTCCAATCATGAGCTCTCAGCAAAATTGAAGGAGGAGTTTGTCAAGTTCATAGCTGAGAGAATCATTAAAAGATTATTCTGATAGATCAATCACAATGTTATTTTAGTGTATATTTGGAAAGTTCAAATAATAAAATGCTGTTGTTAATGCAAAACTCCTTCCAATCCTGTGTTCTTGTTTATGAGAAAAAGCTTTCACAGTGATTATATATACAAAAAGAAGAATAGAAATAGAATCCATGATAGACCCGTGTCCTTTTAGCAATAAAGAAATATTTATCTCCTTCATAAATATCCACAATATATAAATTGAGGAAAAGTCTCACTTATTAAGAAATGCACTTGCAAAAAAATTTTGCTTTTATATGAATACTTATTTATCGAAATTTGTAATAGATTTATAATGTTTGTACCAATTGTGAATTACCAATAATTGCAATACATTTTTAAACATAACAACCTTTATGGTTATCAGCAACAAAATATTTTTTTCAATTTATTATACATATTTTTGGTGCTGTGAAGAATGTAGAATGAACAATAAAAACTTTTAAATATCAAACAAATTACTATAAGAAACAGTTCAGTAGGAGAACCATAATAAAAATTTGGTTTTCAGCAGTAAGAGAAATGATGTAAATTTTCTGATTATCATTGGAGAATTTCTTAAAAATGGATGATGCTAAATTTCAAAATACCATTTATATTTAAATTCCTTTGGATATACTTAAAATATAATGTAATAGTTATTACATTATTAGATTCAACTTAAAATATTTGAGGTCTATAGTTTTTCAAAATTCTTTAATTTTAGGATATAGCAACAAATCATTTCAAAACCATTGTCTTGGGATGCCACTTCCAGGAAAACAGGCTTATGTATGGGCAGCATCAGGGCCACACAGCATCCCAGCCATATTGCAGTAAGGATGCACTGAAACTGGGATGAGCCATGGTAGGAGTCCAGACAAAGAGGTCAGGAAAAACCTTTGCCATACAAACTACCAGCACAGCTAAACTCTCATCTCAATTTTCATGTCTCTTCCAATGAAATTTCAAGTCCCTGCAATTCATGGCTCCTGCTATTAAGAAAATTTATGCAGAACTTTGCCTTTTTGTGTAAAGCTAGAGTATTCTTTAGCAAGCCTGCCTGAGGTTCATCTGATAGGCCAAGGAAGTGGGTCTAATAGAATGTTCTGTGATGATGAAAGTGTTCTATGTCTGAGCTATTCAATATGGTAGCCACTAGCCACATATGTCTATTGAGCACTTGAAATATGGCTAGTACAAAAAAGGGACACATTTTTAACTTTATATAAGTTTAATTAATTTAATTTAAAATTGAAATAGGCACATATGACATGGCTCTCATATTGGACAGAATGGCTCTAGCATAATGTATCTTTGTTTGATTGACTATTTACTATTGATTACAGCCCAGACTCTGCAAAGTTAAATGTTAACTTCTAGAAGACTGATAATTTGCAAATGATTTCTGTACTGTACTACAGGGCAATAAAACAATTTTATTGCCCTGTAGTACATTAACCAGTTTGTATTTAATTAACAATCTTATTTCAACATTTTTTTTTCTTTCATTGACAATATGTGCTTCAGTCTTTTGAACTCTCCTTCGACCCAACTTTACCATCCTGCTGATTATGCCATTAATGAGTTTCTGCTATTAATTAACACATGTTCCCTACATATTTGAGAGAAAGTAGTGCTTTTTAAGTTTTTGAAAATTATACTCTGAAGTTTTTTGCCATCTGACTTCATTTACTATTTACTGAGTCCATCTAGTCCTAAGATTTTGCTCCTGGATATAATCCATAAGCAACCTCTAATTAGCTTTGTTTGGAACCCAGTTCCTGTTTATATTTGGTAGAGGAAAAGAATATGGATTTTAAAGTCAGAGTGGGTTTTATTCAACAGAGTATTGGAAGTCCAAACGACACAAATCAGACCAGAAAAAAATTAATAAGAGGAATTCAAATTGGAAAGAAAGATGTAAAACTGTCACAGTTTATAGATGTCATGATCTATAGACATGACATGACATAGAAAATCCTTTAGATGCCACCAAAAACCTACTAGAAATCATCAATGAGTTTGGTAAAGTTTTAGGATACAAAATTAATATATAGGAAATTATTGTGTTTCTATACACTAACACTGAACAATCAAAAAGGAAATTAAGAAAACAATCCCATGCAAACAATAAAAAAAGAAAAAGAAAATAATCCCATTTATCACAGCATCAAAAAGAATTAAATACCTAGGAATAAGTCTAACAAAGGAGGTAAAAGACCTGTACTTGGAAAACTATAAAACACTGATGAAAGAAACTGAAGATGACACAAATAGATGGAAAGCTATACTGTGCTCAAGGATTGGAAGAATTAATATTGTTAAAATGACCACACTACCCAAGGCAATCTACAGATTCGATGCAATCCTTACCAAAATACCAATGGCATTTTTCACAGAACGAGGACAAATAATTCTAAAATTTGTTTGGAAACAGAAAAGACACCAAATAGCCAAAATTATCTTGAGAAAGAAGAATAAAGCTGGAGGTATCAGCACTCTGATTTCAAACTATACTGTACAGCTACAGTAATCAAAACATTATGGTACTGACACAAAAACAGACACATAGATCAATGGAACAGAAGAGAGAGCCTAGAAATGAACTACACTTATTAGGGCAATTAATCTACGACAAAAAGGGCAAGAATATACAATGGGAGAGAGGACGACCTCTTCAATAAATGGTGTTGGGAACACTGGACAGCTACATGCAAAAGATTCAAACTGGTTTACTTTCTCACAATTCAACATGGATTAAAGACTTGAACATAAGATCTGAAACCATAAAACGTGTAGAAGAAAACATAGACAGTACACTCATTGACATCAGTCTTAGTAATATTTACTTGGATATGTTTCCTAAAGCAAGGAAAACAAAAACAACAAAAAATGAACAAATGGGACTACATCAAACTAAAAAGCTTTTGCATGGCAAAGGAAACTCAACAAAATGAAAAGGCCTCCTACTGAATGGGAGAATATATTTGCAAATAATATATCTGACAAGGGGTTAATATCCAAAATATGCAAAGAAGTCATACAACTCAAGAACAATAAGTCAAACAACCTGATTAAAAAATGGGCAAAGGACCTGAATAGACATTTTTCCAAAGAAGACATACAAGTGGCCAACAGGCACATGAAAAGATGCTCAACATCACTAATCATCAGGCAAAGGAAAATCAAAACCATAATGAGATATCACCTCATACCTGTCTTTTGGCTATTACCAAAAAAAATTTTAAAAATAGCAAATGTTGGCGAGGATGTGGAGAAAAGGGAACACTCATGCACTGTCATTGGTAATGTAAATTGGTGCAACCACTATGGAAAACAGTATGGAGGTTCCTCAAAAAATTAAAAATAGAATTACCATACAATCCATCAATTCCATTCTACTCCTGGATATTTATCCAAAGAAAATGAAAACATTAACTAGAAAAGATATGCACCCCAATGTTCACTGCAGTGTTATTTACAATAACCAGGTATGGAAGCAACCTAAGTGCCCATCAATAGATGAATAGACAAAGAAGATGTGTTATACATATACAGTGGAATACTACTCAGCCATAAAAAAGAATGAGATCTTGCCATGACAACATGGATGGACCTAGAGGGTGTTATGCTAAGTGAAATAAGTAAGACAAGTAAAGACAAATATTGTATGATTTCACTCATATGTGTAATCTAAAAAACAAAAAAAAATGAACAGACATAATAAGCAGAAGCAGAGTCATAGAAGCAGAGAACAAACAGGTGGTTGCCAGAGAGGAGGAAGTGTGGGGAGGAGAAGAATA
The DNA here is from genome assembly GCF_028564815.1 of Eubalaena glacialis. Classification (NCBI taxonomy): domain Eukaryota; kingdom Metazoa; phylum Chordata; class Mammalia; order Artiodactyla; family Balaenidae; genus Eubalaena; species Eubalaena glacialis. The sequence continues at coordinate 43,259,160 of NC_083728.1, read as the reverse complement.
GGTGAGGGAGATTAAGAGGTACAAACTTCCAGATGCAAAATAAAGAGTCATGGGTGCAAAATGTACAGTGTGGGGAATATCGTCAATTATTATGTCATACCTTTGTATAGTGACATATCGTAACTAGACTTTCTGTGAGCATTTTGAAATGTATAGAAATACCAAATCACTATGTTGTGTAGCAGGAACTAACATAGTGTTGTAAGTCAATTACACTTCAAAAACAAACACACACACACACACACACTCATAGAAAAAGAGATCAGATTTGTGGTTACTAGAGAAGGCAGGGAGTGGGGGGAGGGAGACTTGAATGAAGGCAGTCAAAAGGTACAGATTTCTAGTTACAAGATAAATATGTACAAGGGGTGTAATGTACAACATGATAAATATAATTAAGACTTCTGTATGTTATATATGAAACTCGTTAAGAGAACAAATCTTAAGAGTTCTCATCACAAGGAAAATAATTTTTTTCTTTATCTTTATATCTATATGAGATTATGGGTGTTCACCAAACTTATTGTGATAATTGTTTCATGATGTATGTAAGTGAAATCATTATGCTGCACATCTTAAACTTATTCAGAGCTGTATGTCAATTATATCTCAATAAACCTGGAAGAAAAAAAAACCCAGAAACAAAAAAATTGGAGTTGCAATACCAAAAAACGATAACAAAATGAAGGAACTGCATGTGTGTTACAAGCTAGTGGGAGCTTTGGGTTGTTTGGTGGTGGGTTATCCCTAAATGATTTAATCCAAATAAATATGAAATACAAGAGAGAGAAAGAGAGCCAGAAGGAGAGGAAGAGAGATTTACTGTCAGCATGGTCAACAGGCAAAGACTGTGTTTTCATAGAGGAAATGAAGTTTGATACTTTGGAGGGAGAAAAATAGGATTTAGGTGAGAAGGAGAGAAAATAAACCATTTCTCAGTGAATGTCCTTTAGGAAAAGCCCACAGCTGAAACTCGGAAAGAAAGGAACAAACCTGTTAAGTTCCTGAAGATGAGGTGCTTGAGGTCATTGTCTTTAGGAGAGTATTCCTTTCCATGAAGAGATGGCAATAAATGACAACACAACCGTTTTACAAAACTTTAAAAATACCTTAAAATAAACAAAGATTGTCAAATAGGAACAGAAAATTAAAACAGCAAAGACTGTGTGTGCGAGGGGGTTGTAAATCAGGATACAATATAAACATCCCTCTGAGGAAGATAATCCATAAAGATTCCAATCAGCATCTTTAAAAATGAATCAAATAATAAATGAAATGCTGGTAGAAAGCATACTTATTTTGGGAAACAGGAAGTATAAAACACAAAAGCAAACAAATAAAGGAAACAAAATTAAACAAACAGAACAAGGTATTGGAAGGTGAGAAGTCTATGGAAATATCACAAATATTTTCAAGGAATTCTATAAAACTCTGAAAGTGAAAAAAAGTTCTAATGCAGCTAAACTCGGCAAAGAGAAGATGAAGTTTAACTTCTGGCAGGTTCAAGAGAAAAAAATCAAGACCTAAGGAGAGCATGGAGCGGTTCCTATAGGAAGCGGCCAACCAGAATGAAGGGAACACTGAGCTGAGAAAACCAGTAAAATTACAGTTTATTATAAAATTCAGAAAGACTTTGAGGAAACTCTTGTTTACAAAGAAAACGAATTTGAAGTTTTGAATAATTGCATTGGGCAGCTGAAATAACTGGTAAATCACCAGAGTGAGGAGATAAAATAAATCAGAGATGACAGATGATATATGTCTCCTGGATATAATCTTTGTTAACAATAGCTGGAAAAGATTGAGGCCATTTCCCATCCAAGCTGAGCGATGAAGTGTCAACCAGGCATGAGCTGGAAGAACAAACAAAGAACATGAGATTTGTTCTCTGCATTGAACAAAGCTCTACTGGAAAATGTATGCAAAACCTTGAAGCACAATGTAGGGATCTTGAAAGCAGATAAAGATGTGGCTTTGTGAAAGAAGCTGATTCAGGAAGAGAAGAAATAGGAAAAGAAAGAGCAAAAACAATCAGCTTCAGAGGAGATGAAAACTTAACCAGTGAAGAATTGAAGAAATGGGGGGGGGGGTTATAGAAATATCCATACACAATTCATAAGAAAGTTGCTTAAGATAAAAATTAATACCATGATATAAAAAAAGGAATGTTTCAAAAACCAGAGACTCTAAAACCAAAACCAGGAAGACTTGATTCTGAAACAGCCCAAAAGAAATGTTCTAATCAGTGGGCAAACTACATGGTGCATAATAATCATCTAGAGGGCTTGTTGAAATAAAGATGGCTGGGCCGCATCCCTGAATTTCTGATTCAGTAGATCTAGGGTAAGGCCTGAAAATCTGTATTTTAACAAGTTCTCTGGTTATGATGATACTGCTGGTCTGAGGACCACACTGTGAGAACCACTGCTCTAAACCAATCCCAGTTGCTTTTTAGAATTGCCTGGGCCCCTTGTAGACCTATTCAATTGGCATCTTTGTGTGTAGGGATCAGGTATTGGTATTTTTCAAAGCATCTCAGATGATTACAACACAACCAGGGTTGAGAACCACTGCACTTAGCCACACTGGTTCTTCTGACTAGTTCACTGAAATTGGCAACATAGTGCCTCTCATACCTACCTATGACATATTAATTTTTGATGTCTTTCTTTTCTCTTAACAGAAGATATTTGCCCAGAACTAAACAAGTCCAATGCATGGGCCTCCACTGAGCCTTAGGGAGTCCTGCCTCTGTTTGGGCTTATTGAAGTTTCATTGAAAAATCCAAGGAGCCACTCTGATGATAGGTCATGGGTTTAATTCTGATGCCAGAGGCTGCCACCTCCCCTTCTATGCTCTCCACCTTTCCAGGCATTCCCAGCATGATCTCACTGACAAGAGGATGCCCACCACTTTCAGGTCCATTTGGACTGCTACCAAAAGCCTGGGAAACTCATCTCCTTTTATTCTTCCCTTCACCTCTGGTTTTTGCTGTGTATTCACTTCCAGATTTAAGTAAATTACATTGGCTTTCACGGGGAATCAGGAACTTGCCTTCTGACCCAGTGAGGATAGACTTGGGCACCCAAGTTTTAAAAAACTCAGACTCTCTTGGTTCAAGAAAGAGCATCTTATCTGGTCTCAGATCAATACCTCTACCTCTACCCCCAAACCAAACCCAAGTGCCTCTTCACTTCTAGCTTTTGAAATATCTTTTTCAAGGTTTATTAGCACCCCCTCTCCATACATGCAGGACAAGCACATGCAAGTGCATGCACACACACACACACACACACACACACACATCCACTGGTCACAGCAGTGCAAAGGGCAATTCATAAGCTTCTCTTAGGCTTTTAGTCTGAGACAATGAACTATTTAAGTATTTCACTAGATTCAAAACTCTATGCTATTTTCACTTTCATTGAGGTAAACTTATATACAGTGTAATGCACAGCTCTTAAGTATAAAATTCAGTGTGTTTTGAAAATGTAATATCTTCCAAACAGAACATTTGCATCATCTTAGAAAGTTCCTTAATGCCTTATTTTAGGTTCCTGGACCCAATTCCAACATGCGTGTGTTGGGTGAGGTAGCGAATTTCCCACACATCACCAAGCAATTCTTGGAACATCAGCTGACAACCAGCCCCCATCCTTAGGTGAGATCCAAAAGTTACCTCATTAACATTCACTTAGGAAATTCCAAGGGTACAAAGACCAAGTATATATATATTTCTTATTATAAATCACAATATCACATGCCTCCTCTCAGTCAATCCAATAAGCAACCTCTGACCTGATCTTTATCACCACATATTAGTTTTGCCTGTTCTTGAACTTCCTATAAATGAAACGACACATTATGTCCTCAGTTTTGTCTTTTTTTGGTTCAGCATAATGACTGTGGGATTCACCCATATTGTTTTGTCTTAGAAGTTTATCTTTTTGTGTTGCTGAGTAGTATTCCACTATTTGAAAATGACATAATTACTTAATCCATTTCATGTTGATGGACATTTAAGTTATTTTCAGGTTTGGGCTCTTATCAATAAAGTTCTATGAAGATTCTTTACAAGTCTTTTTGTGGACATACATTTTCATTTCTCTTGCATGCACTTTCTCCCAGGAGGGCACTTACTGTATCATAACCATAAATGTTTAACTTTATAAAGACTTTTTTCCAAAGTTGATCATACCATTTTACACTCCAAACAGTTCCAGTAGTTCTACATTCTCACTGGTATTTGGTGTGGTCAGTCTGTTTTATTTTTAACCACTCTGGTGGGTTTGAAGTGGTAACATTTACTATTTCTGAAGAATTTTTTTCAATGTATGCTGACCTGAAATTGTCCATATTTGAGCCAAATTATTTAATGCTAAGGTTTGTATTTATTTTTTTAAGTTTTCTACAGATGGAAATTAATTTTTGAGCTGCAGTCTCCTTCTATAATATGACCTATTTCATTTTTAATGAAATAAAATTAATGAAAATAAATAAATTCCTTTCAAATAAAATAATTTAAATTACCAGAAAAAGAAACATGAGCTAGAAGAGAAATTTGGAATACAGAGTGTAAATAGCACTGATTTAAGGTTACAATTTAAGTAGGAAACCAAAGGAAGGCTAAAAAAAGGAAGGTTATAATATAGCAGATCAGTATTTAATAAAACCACTATTCTGAGAATAACGTGCAGGTTTTCCATGAGCATTTAGTACACAATTCAACTATAGCTTCTTCCGCATTAAAACAAAATGAAATGTTACTCCTTCATTAGACTAATACTTAAACTGTTTCCATTTGTTTCTGCAAAATACACTTTTAATTGTATTTATTATTATGTTTTCTATTAATTTTTTTGAGTAATATAAATTTAAAAACTTTTTTATTGGGTGTTCTGCATAAAACAATTGCTCAAAATATATGAGAAAAACTAGTGTTCATAATCTATAGCAGTGATTCTCAAACTTCAATGGGTGTGAGAACTTGGTAAAAATACAAAGACCGAGGCCCTGCCCTGCTTCAAGAAACTTGATCATGTGTGTTCTTTATTAGTTCTTCAGGTGATGCTGAGACACACCAAAGTTCAATAACCACTGCTCTGCAGCATATTCCAGCATGAGGCCACATGGAAAGAAAACAAAATGCAACTCAATTACGGTGCAGTTGTCAGCGATGACCAACAGGTGGCTCACTTGATCACGACACTGTTTAGCAAAACGAGTTCATTTGCATATCAAGGCATCTCCAGAAAAATAAGTAGTAAGTAAACACAAAGACTACACAAAATGCCCTTTCTTCAGTCTCTTTGAATGTGTGACTCCTAACAAGTCTTCTAGACAAACATGTAGGAACTTCCATTCTTGAATCTGAAAATATTTCTTCAGACTTTTTATGTTAGACTGCGTTCCTTCTTAAGAAAAATTCAGTTATGTCAAGATAAAATAATCAAGAAAATACTCCGTACATTATCCTGCACTTCACTTCACCAAAAGGTCAGGAAGTGATTCATTCCGCTCTGGTTTGGGTTCACCCAGGTAGATAACCTTACAGGTTCACATTGGGAATTACTTTAAAGATTAAAAGCCTGCCGCTTAGGCCTGGATTTAATTACAGCTGATCAATTGCAGTGATTCTGGCTGCACAGTTGGCTTGCTTTGAGTTTACTGAAAAACAACATGCTGTTTGGAATTGTACAGCATGTTCTTCCTGGGTGACAGCTAGGTAGGGATTACTACTTCACATTAAACCCCCAGTCAAGGTGGCATGTTCCAAATCAGGCAGTGATTTCCCAGATCTCTGCTTATAGGTAGAATTTCAATGCTCAATTCACTTGGAATTTTCCCACGTGCTCACAATTTCCAAATAAAGGGCTCCAGATAAGCCTGAAGAATATACTTCATTTATTCACTGATCACTGGTAAGCATTTATTGACTGCCCACTCCATGCCAGATAATGAGTAAGGCCTGAGAATTAAGACATAAAAGATATATTTTAGTCTTGGAGGCAGACAAGTGGTCAACTTGTTATAGTTGTGTGATAACCATCACTTCTGTAATTGATGGGTGGATGCCTGCCATTTTCATTGTTATATCCTCATTGCCTAGCACAATGCCCAACCCAGGGCGTCAACTTAATCAATATTTTCTCAATTATGAAGCTTATAGAAGTTATCAGAGGTCATCAAGAGAACACAATGAACAGTTACATAACTCAAATGAGGGAGAAAGATCTTTGGAGAACTTCTCTTGGGTTAGTTTCCTTTGACAGGGTATGTCTACAGAGGAATCTGTACATTTCCAATTTTATAGTGAAACTGACATTACCCTGCCCATATGCCCTCAGCACTCATTTCTATGCTACAGGCAACTTACTGGGAACACCTAAGACTCAACACTTGAGGGCTTTTTTCCTGGCCTTAGAACACACCCAGTTGCTGCCGGAAGTCCCCCCAAGAGCAGTGACTTCCAGGAGTTGGTGGATAAATACCTCACCTTTTTTCCTTCACAGTTGAGATAACTCTGAAGTTGTTCTACACTGTCTCTTAGAGTTCCTCAGTGGGATAGAATTTCTCTAATTGCCCACAGTGGTAAGGGGCTTAATAACACACCTTTTACTAGATTGCTTCCATTCTGGTTCATTATCCTTTCCCTTACCTGTGCTTCCTGGCATCAATTCCCAAATAAAACTCTCACACTCAAGTTCTTGTCTTAGGGTCTGCATCTGGGGCAAACTCAACCCAAGGATAAATATGAGCTGTCCATGTACAGATGTATGAGAGATGGGGAGAAGGTGAGTGACATGTGCACATACATGGAAGCAGGAGGGAACTTGAGACTGAATAGTTACAATTGGTGGAACAGAGGATGCAAGGTCTGGAAATGATGATAAGGGATCTTGAATGCTACTGCAAAAAATCTGCATTTTATTTTGAAGGCTGTGAGGATCCACTAAAATATTTTTAAAAGGAAAGGAAGGGACGTAGCTGTAAGACACAGAGAAGTGTAGATGAGGCTTCAATAGTGAATGAAATAACCCAGGACAAGGGGTACTGCTTTTAGAATCTGACAAGTTCCTCCACATAAAAATGCACATAAACACATATGCATAATTTGGCAAAGGAATTTCCAGGTGTTCACTGACTGCCTTTGAAGTATAACCATAAATGACCTCAAGGTTTCCAGAAGAGTGTTCAGGAGCTCCAAGTATTGAGTGAGAAGAGGGCTGGGGAGTTTAAGTGCACACAGGAATAAAAAAAGTAGAATAAGAAGATGTCACTGGGACAGGAAAAGACTCAAAGCAGAGTTTTACTGGGAGAAAAACAAAAAGATGCTCTTGGTTGAGCCACTTTTGATTAGTAGGCGATGACAGAGAATACTGCTGTCTAGTTCTCCATTTTTTGTTATTAATCACTCAAACAGGAAAAAAAATGGTAACCATCAATCAGGAAATATTCCATGGCAGAGGACAAAAATGAAAGTTTTCAAGTGAAGTTCAGTTAATAAATGTATTGCTTGGTTCTAACAATGTTAGTTGTTTGGTTTTCTTTTTTTTTTTTTATTGAAGTATAGTTGATTTACAATGTTGTGTTAGTTTCAGGTGTGCAGCAAAGTGACTTAGATATATATAGATATCCTTTTACAGATTATTTTCATTATAGGTTATTATAACATATTGAATACGGTCCCCTGTGCTTGTTGTTTCTAGGTCCTTGTTGTTTCTCTGTTTTATATACAGTAGGGTATATATGTTAATCTCAAACTTCTAATTTATCCCTCCTCCAACCTTTCCCCTTTGGTAACCATATGTTTGTTTTCTAGGTCTGAGTCTGCTTTTGTTTTGTAAATAAGTTATTTTGTATCATTTTTTTTAGATTCCACCTATATGATATCATATGGTACTTATCTTTCTCTGTCAGACTTACTTCACTTAGTATGATAATCTCTAGGTCCATCTATGTTGCTGCAAATGGCATTATTTCATGCTCTTTTAGGGCTGAGTAATATTCCATGGCATATGTATGATATCTTCTTTATCCATTCATCCATTGATTGACATTTATGTTGCTTCCATGTCTTGGCTATTGTAAATAATGTTGCCATGAATATTGGGGTGCATGTATATTTTTTAATTAGAATTTTCATCTTTTCCCGATATATGCCCAGGAGCGGGATTGTTGGATCATATGTTAATTCTATTTTTAGGTTTTTAAGGAACCTTCATACTGTTTTCCATTAGTGGCTGCACCAATTTAAATTCCCACCAACAGCGTAGGAGGGTTCCCTTTTCTCTATACCCTCTCCAGCCTTTTTCATTTTTAGACTTTTTGATGATGGCCACTCTGACCAGTGTGAATTTTTTTGGTTTTCCCTAAGTTAGTTGTTAATATTTAAAAGTAAAGTGACTTCCCTGGTGGTCCAGTGGCTAGGACCCCATGTTTCCAATGCAGGGCACCTGGGTTCGATCCCTTGTCGGGGAACTAGATCCCACATACCACAACTAAAAGAGCATGTGTGCTGCAACTAAGACCCAGTGCAGCCGTATAAATAATAAATATTTTTAAAAATTAAAAAATAAAAGTAAAGACATTTTTAGATTTTCTTGGAAAAAAAAGAAAAAAAAAAACCATCTAGGCCAGCATTCCCATCCAGTTCGCACTATCTGACTAGCTGTTGCCCCCATAGGATGTTGTATTGGATCTCCAACTGAGCACAACTCTTTTACCTGTACTCATTTACTGACCCTCAAAAACTTTTCAATCTTTTTGAATCTTAGGATTCTTACAGTGAAGTCTCATATCTCAAAACTCACCGCCACTATTCATTCATTCATTCATTCAGTTACTCATTAGCATTCATTGAATGTCTGCTCTATGCTAGGAACCATGCTAGAAGCTAGGAATAAGAAAGACAAACATGACAGTTCTTACTCCAAGCTATTCATAGCAAAGCCAATAGAAGCCCCCCAAAAATGGTAGACTTAGAAAAATCCTGTTGTCAGTTGTACAACACCAAAAGGGTCCCAAGGCACTGTGAACTTGTGTGCTTTGATCACAAAATTCAGAGGTCTACTCTCTCCTGATAAGTCATTACATTCACAGGTTGGATCAATTATTCAAGGAATAATACAACCATTCATAACTTTTAGGAGTGGAACAAAGAAGAGCATGAATACTAAAGAAAAATGAGAAGGGAATATGAAAGAATACTACAAAGGAAGGCAAGCAGGAAGTTTTCCCAAATGAAAAAGAGAAAGGAAAATGTGGTGGATGCTTTTTGATCACCACTACCAGCCTGGCGCACACATGGGCTTGTGTTCCCATATCCCAGCTTCTCTAAATATTGTTTGCTAATGGCTCACAGCAGCTTAGAACTACCTTTGGTCAATGGGAGCCACCTTCTATAGGAGGTTATAAACCCAGAGAAGAAAAATATCCCACAGTCAGCAACTGATGGACACAGGGGTACAAAAGCCCAGGTGAGAATGTCACAACCCACACTCCAGAACTCCCTGTGGGATCAGACGAGGTCAGATTTCAGCTGAGACCATGTCTTTGCTTACTTTATTTCCCCTGTTATAACCTGGTTTCCCCATTCCTCTTCTGAGAACTCTTCCTCAATTAATCACCTACTCCTGAATCCCTGGCTCATGCTCTGCTTCTAGGGATTTCTGCCCAACATAAAACACAAAGACCAATAAAAACTTTTATTAATAATTGTCTCATTAACAGAGAATAGCAAAATAGCAGACTCTTAGGGTGCAATCAGATTTTGAGAAACTTGATCAGGGTATAACGATATAGTAATGGTATTTCATGATTTATGTAACACAAACTCAAAATTCAATTTGTAGTTCTCGTTAGGGAAAACAGTAAACCGTCCTAGAAGTTCATATATTTCCATATTAGAGATGAGACATTATTAGCTTTAATTCCAATGATAAATAATACCAGTCTCCACAAGCTTCTTTTTTTTTAAACATCTTTATTGGAGTATAATTGCTTTAAAATGGTGTGTTAGTTTCTGCTTTATAACAAAGTGAATCAGCTATACATATACATATATCCCCATATCTCCTCCCTCTTGTGTCTCCCTCCAACCCTCCCTATCCCACCCCTCTAGGTGGTCACAAAGCACCGAGCTGATCTCCCTGTGCTATGCGGCTGCTTCCCACTAGCTATCTATTTTACATTTGGTAGTGTATATATGTCCATGCCACTCTCTCACTTTGTCCCAGCTTACCCTTCCCCCTCCCCAAGTCTTCAAGTCCATTCTCTAGTAGGTCTGTGTCTTTATTCCCGTCCTGCTCCTGGGTTCTTCATGACCTTTTTTTTTTTTTTTTTTCAGATTCCATATATATGTGCTAGCATACGGTATTTGTTTTTCTCTTTCTGACTTATTTCACTCTGTATGACAGTCTCTAGGTCAATCCACCTCACTACAAATAACTCAGTTTTGTTTCTTTTTATGGCTGAGTAATATTCCATTGTACATACGTGCCACATCTTCTTTATCCATTCACCTGTCGACGGACACTTAGGTTGCTTCCATGTCCTGGCTATTGTAAATAGAGCTGCAATGAACATTGTGGTACATGATTCTTTTTGAATTATGGTTTTCTCATGGTATATGCCCGGTAGTGGGATTGCTGGGTCGTATGGTAGTTCTATTTTTAGTTTTTTAAGGAACCTCCATACTGTTCTCCATAGTGGCTGTATCAACTTACATTCCCACCAACAGTGCAAGAGGGTTCCCTTTTCTCCACACCCTCTCCAGCATTTATTGTTTGTAGATTTTTTGATGATGGCCATTCTGACCGGTGTGAGATGATATCTCATTGTAGTTTTGATTTGTATTTCTCTAATGATTAATGATGTTGAGAATTCTTTCATGTGTTTGTTGGCAATCTGTATATCTTCTTTGGAGAAATGTCTATTTAGGTCTTCTTCCCATTTTGCATTGGGTTGTTTGCTTTTTTGATATTGAGCTGCATGAGCTGCTTGTAAATTTTGGAGATTACTCTTTTGTCAGTTGCTTCATTTGCAAATATTTTCTCCCACTCTGAGGGTTGTCTTTTCGTCTTGTTTATTGTTTCCTTTGCTGTGCAAAAGCTTTTAAGTTTCATTAGGTCCCATTTATTTTTGTTTTTATTTCCATTTCTCTAGGAGGTGGGTCAAAAAGGATCTTGCTGTGGTTTATGTCATAGAGTGTTCTGCCTATGTTTTCCTCTAAGAGTTTGATAGTGTCTGGCCTTACATTTAGGTCTTTAATCCATTTTGAGTTTATTTTTGTGTATTGTGTTAGTGAGTGTTCTAATTTCATTCTTTTACATGAAGCTGTCCCGTTTTCCCAGCACCACTTATTGAAGAGGCTATCTTTTCTCCATTGTATATTCTTGCCTCCTTTATCAAAGATAAGGTGACCATATGTGCATGGGTTTATCTCTGGGCTTTCTATCTTGTTCCATTGATCTATATTTCTGTTTTTGTGCCAGTACCATACTGTCTTGATTACTGTAGCTTTGTAGTATAGTCTGAAGTCAGGGAGGCTCATTCCTCCAGCTCCATTTTTCTTTCTCAAGATTGCTTTGGCTATTCGGGGTCTTTTGTGTTTCCATACAAATTGTGAATTTTTTAGTTCTAGTTCTGTGAAAAATGCCAGTGGTAGTTTGGTAGGGATTGCATTGAATCTGTAGATTGCTTTGGGTAGTATAGTCATTTTCACAATGTTGATTCTTCCAATCCAAGAACATGGTATATCTCTCCATCTGTTGGTATCATCTTTAATTTCTTTCATCAGTGTCTTATAGTTTTCTGCATACAGGTCTTTTGTCTCCTTAGGTAGGTTTATTCCTAGGTATTTTATTCTTTTTGTTGCAATGGTAAATGGGAGTGGTTCCTTAATTTCAAATTTTTCATCATTAGTATATAGGAATGCAAGAGATTTCTGTGCATTTATTTTGTATCCTGCCACTTTGCCAAATTCATTGATTAGCTCTAGTAGTTTTCTGGTAGCATCTTTAGGATTCTCTATGTATAGTATCATGTCATCTGCAAACAGTGACAGCTTTACTTCTTCTTTTCTGATTTGGATTCCTTTTATTTCTTTTTCTTCTCTGGTTGCTGTGGCTAAAACTTCCAAAACAATGTTGAATAATAGTGGGGAGAGTGGGCAATGTTGTCTTGTTCCTGATCTTAGTGGAAATGGTTTCAGTTTTTCACCACTGAGAATGATGTTGGCTGTGGGTTTGTCATATATGGCCTTTATTATGTTGAGGTAAGTTCCCTCTATGCCTACTTTCTGGAAGGTTTTTATCATAAATGGGTGTTGAATTTTGTCGAAAGCTTTTTCTGCATCTATTGAGATGATCTTATGATTTTTATGTTTCAATTTGTTAATATGGTGTATCACATTGATTGATTTGCATATATTGAAGAATCCTTGCATTCCTGGGATAAACCCCACTTGAACATGGTGTATGATCCTTTTAAGGTGCTGTTTGATTCTGTTTGCTAGTATTTTGTTGAGGAAGCGTCTAAGGGGCTTCCTGTTTGTGATAATGACAGGAAAGCTGGTTTCTGTTGGTTTGTGCTAGGCAGATGGGTTTCAGTCCAAGGACAAAGACAAGGACCATTAACTCTGGACTTCTTATTTCTAGGAAATGCTTGACCTATAGATCATCTGGATTCTCACTTAATCATTAGGTGAGGAAAATGAACTCAAAATGGAAAGGGCTGCAAGATCATGTCTTTAAACATTAAGGGAAGTCCTCCTGCCCTTGTGCAAAACATTTAGCCGCTGCCTCACTATCTTTCCTTCCACTGCTTTCAAATTTCATCCTGCTTCTCTTTCCACCTGCACTTACTTGACAGACCACACACACTATTGGGAGCGAGTTTGCATTTTAAGAGGACTGAGAGGAATTAGGGTTGAATATTTAGGAATATCCATCTTTTGACCAAATAAATGTCACGATGGTCTTGTTGGTTGCAGTTCCCATTTCAGATATATGTGCACATCTGGGGTATGCAGTTTGTTTAACAAGGTACAATCTCACTTGAGGAATGAAGTACTTGAGCTCCTGACAGAATGACATTCACATTCACAGCAGAGAGAAAAGAAAAGAAAACGCAAATCAGTTATTGTCCAATTGGGATTGGTGGACAGCAAATGTTCAGACAAGTTTACAGAAAAATTTTTAAGTTATCAAGAATAATGTAGAACATTTTCAGAAATGTATCAACTCTGTCACCAGGATATATGTTAATTCTCAAACTAAAAACATATGTTGACAACCATATATGGAAAACAAATGTTCCTTGATTTGCTCTCTTACCTGTTTTAGGTAATTTTCCCAATCCTGGCAACCCTACCCACCTTACTCCAATTTTCTCTATAAAACATACACTGACTTTTATTCATTTATTATTTGTACTCTCCTCATACCCTCCCACACAAACACCATAATATTAGGAGTATTGGCTATTTTGTTCACTCTTCTGCACCCAGCAACTAACTGGTTCTTGGCATACAATAGGTGCTTTATACATATTGAATATTTACCAAATGAATGTGCAAATGATAATGGCAACTTCAGATGTCTGATTGCAAGTGATAAAAATGTAGAGTGCAGGAACACTAATAAATAAAATAGGAATCTTGAAAAGCATTTCCAGTCTTCAAGAAAATATCTTTACTACATTTTCTAATTATTTAGGGGGAGCACCAATGTATTCCTGCCTTCTGTCTGCTGGATCTGCAAGGAAATTCTGGGAAGGGATATTTTAGTACGGAAAATATACTGGGGTTTTTTTTTCTCAATAAGGAGTTCATTTTGCATCCTAACTAAGCAGAACATATAATGTGCGTATCATGCGGTCACGCACTGAAGCTTGGAAGAAAATACGAAATTGCCTAGAACTGAATCTTGGCAATATCTCTGAGCTGTGAGACGTGCTTCACTTAGGATAAGGCCAGGCTATGAGTGAGAGAAAGTCCAAAATGACTGAAATAGTATATATTAACTCCTCTGTCATGTAACAGAAGTCTACAGCTAGTAGTTCTGTACTAGAAGTGTAGCTTCCAGATCATCAGGGACCCAGGCTCTTCCTATTTTTTGGCTCCACCATGTCATTGGATAGCCTTCATCCCCCAGGTCACCTGCCAGAGCTCAAATCCCTAAAAGGATCATTCAAGACCTAAAGAAGGAAAAACGTCAGAAGGGTGACAAGGACTTCTCTCAAAAAAATGTTTCTCTCCTCATAGCCTCAGCTTCCTTTATGCATCCTCAAGTTCTCTACCACATTAGGCTTGCATTGGCGATGCCCTAGTCACATGCAAACCTAGCTTCAAGAGAGGCTGGGAAAGGTAATCTAACTAAGGTAAGCCAACTGCATTGCTGCCCTAAATGTAATTGTGATTCTATTGCTAGAGAACGGGTATTGGGTGGCAACTGACACGCCTCAAGTAAATTCTTTATCCCCTTTAAGCCTTAGTTTTCTCATCTGTGAAATAGGGATAATAAAGTTGTCGAGAGTACTGTGTGAATTAATGCACAGAAAATCCACGGGACGATGCCTGACACATAGTAAATATGTGATTGTTAATTGATGTAGTTGTTACTATTACCGTCCGTGACTTCCAAGAGCTTAACAGTTTCTAGGGGAGACAAGTCAAGCACGGGACATAAATAAATAGTAGTGAAATCCAGTAGATGATAATATCTCTAAATCAATAGGGCAGATGAGTATTACAGATATGAGCAGGGACCCCAAGGTTGGGGAGATTTTAGCTGTGCCCTATGCAGTACGGGTGGTTGTAAAAGGAAGACAAATTTGGTGCCCTCAAATTTCTTCAAAAGCACTTTTCAAAAAAAACAAAACTTTTTATGCTTGTAATTTAGTTTGCTGAGGACAGTTAATTAACATATTGCCATTGAAGGAAGCCATATTTTCATTTCAAGCCAGCTAGCAGCCACTCTGCGGTAGGTAGGGAGGAAAGTATTGTTTTGCTCCATGGGTCTCTCTCTCTCTCTGGTTTATTCTGCTCTCTAGAAGGAAGAAAGAAGAATCAGTGAAGAAGCTTTTCTCAAATGGGAAACTTCTCTATGAAAGGCAGTCAGGGGAATAATTCCTGTAATTAAGAACCCATAATAAACAGCTGTGAGATACTCATACTCTGATAGATGATCTTTCTAGAGCTATATGCTGTTACTCATGTGGTCCATAGACCGGCAGCATCAGCAACACCTGCAAGCTTGTTGGAAATGCAGATTCTCAGACTCCACCCCAGACCTGTTGAGTCAGAATCTGCAATTTATTAGGGATTTGTATGAGCTCGGTTTGAGACTCACTGGTATATAATAGATTCCTGTTCTCAAGTTAATAGTATTTGGGGAGAAATAAAGCATAAACCTATTAAAAAGAACAAAACAGTGAACACAACATTTCAAGTGATTCTGGAATAACAAAAGGCTTGACATGAAACCTATCTGAACATTAAAACTGTGTGCCAACCTGAGAGAATTTCATTAAGAACAGCTATTGTTTGTTTGCCTAATATCTCTTTTTCTGAGAACTGCACCATCTCCTTCTGGCAACTTCCAGTGCTCACTCCATCCACATTGTCCTCATATTGTAATCAAAGAAAACCTTTATCTTCTAAGTCAGTCTCCAGCCCTGTTCATTAACACAGGCAGGTAGTTTACACTCTCTGGGAGGAGGCTGTCTTTGGGAGAATATTCATTAACTATGAATACGTGGAGTGCCAGGTCCTTTTTGGTGGCTTCTGCTTGCTATATTAGCATCATCTTCAGTCCAAGTTTTGCACCTCTCTCTGTCACTGCCCCAGCACCGACATCCACATTTTGAGAACACAATATGTTGAATTGTCAAAGAAGACTCACAAAGTTATGGGTCCTACCCCAAACTAAAACTTACTAATAATTCCAAGGAAGCAGGAAGTCACCAGTCACAGGTGAAACATTCATGTCTTGGAAGAATCTGAGACAGTGAGACACAGATCCCAAAAGACCATTTTTTCTCCCTCATTTAACTGAATTTTGGCTTCATATTTAACAGAGAAAATTCTTTCTGAGCAATGTATATGGAGACACTACTCACAGAGACCCATTTGCATGTTAGAAACACCCATGTCACACTCTGTTAACTACAATCTATGATATGACTTTCCATTCTTCAGCCATCCATGACCTATAAATCCATAAATTCCAGTTTTGTATACTGTAATCAAGAGATACCAGGCACGTCCCATAAAAAAAAAAAAAAGGTAAGGACTCTCTGGTATCTTCCACCAATAAACACCATTAGAATGTTTACCAGGAGGTCTTGTCCTCAGGTCATTACCACATTTACATGGAGACTTGACTGAATTAATTACTTCTAGATATCTCTGCTAAGAGGGGAATGGGTTACTGACCTGCTGTTGTTTCACGCCCACTAATAGACCTGCCTGAGCTCCTATATTTTCCATTTATCTCAATCAGTTTTGTCAGTAATCTAACCCAGAAATCTACAAGCCATTCTCAATTCCATCCTCTCCTTCTCCATCTATAACCAATAGATCACTATCCCCTACACCTTATATCACTCTTGAATCCATTCTTGTTTTCACTGTCACTATAGTTCAAGTTTTCACAACCTGTTAGCCAAATATCGTGATCTTGTCTTATCTGTCCATTTCTAATCTCTTCCTCATCAAAATTACTGTCAAAATGGTTTCCAGAGTGATCTTTCTAAAATATAACTCTGGTAAACTCTTCAACAGCTTCAATGATTCCTGTGTGGCTAACTATTCCTGCATAATCAATCACCAAAACTAAGGGGTTGAATGCAACAATAATTAATTTTCATAGATCATGAAGCCAGGAATGAGCTGGGCTTTCTCATGCATCTGTGTGTCAGTTGGGTTTGCTGCTCTAGACTAGCTTGGCTGAGGTAGCTTAGCTGGAGCAACTTTATTCCACGTGTCTCTCAATCCCCTCCTGGGACCAACAGACTGACCTGAGCATCTCTTTACAGCAATGATAGCAGCACAAAAGCACAAGCTCCAATGTGCAAATTCATCCTACACCCCTGCCTGTATTATGTCCACTAATTTCTCAGAGTTAATGGATGTGACAGGTGACTGCCCCCATGAGGTCATGTCAAAAATATATATACAGGGAAAGGTGAAAAAATGGGGCCAATAATGCAATCTACCATATCTTCTAATGGCCGGAGGACAAAATCCAGGCAAGATGCTTATGTAGCCACTACACACAGAAGCTTCATCATCTCAATGTTTTCCTCCCAGGTGGTTGACTACTCTGACTAGGTACATATGTCTAGCTCTTAACACAAACGTTGTAGAATATTTGCACCTCAGTCTCCTCAACAAGACAAGGAACTTCTTGAGAGCATTCTTATGTCTCATTCATCTTTATATTCCCAGACTCTAGTACAGGACCTGAACCCTGAAGTTGCTTAATAAATCTTCTTAAGTTGAATTGAGCAGAATTGAAAATATATCTCCTAGAGTCTGAACCCAGTTTGTGTTGTACACAGTGTTTCTAGCAGTTCTGAGAAATTCAACGAGGTATGTGGGGAGTGGATGAGGAGATTCTTGGGGAGTAATCCCCTGTCCCTGGGAGGTTAACTTTTAAGAGGGGCAGGTTCCCAGGTTTCAGGGAGATTTGGAGATCACACTATTTGCTATGACAAGGAAAAACATGAGGTTCAGTAGCAGCAACTGGGGTGGAAATTGGGAATCTGGCCCCAGGAAAAAATTGCAGAGGCCCAGCATCATTCAAAGCTGAAACAGGAAAGATTTGATTCTAAACACCAGAGAGTGGTGAACGCTTTAAATCTCTCTCTTCTGAGGTCAAAATTGATTCTTAAAGACCGATGGTGAAGTCAAATGACCCCATCTCTGAGAAGAGGAGGCAAGTGGAGAAGACAAACCAATCATTTTCTGGCAATTCTTAAAGCCAGAATATTTATTAACCTTGTCATTAACCATAACACGGTCTACTACCAGGAAATATGATCAGAATCACAAAGTAATAAGATGTTTGACTGAATGCTGAGTGAGTCTCTGGTTGGCCTAGGGGTGAAATATGATCTATATGACATAGTTTGCCAATTCAGTGATAGAGAAAAGAGAAAAATAGAACCTACAGTAAAAGACTGTTTTCTACACAACCCCCACCCCCAAACGCATGCACACAAACTCATACATCTCAAAAGTATTTTGAACGGTCATGAAGAACCTAGGGGCAGGACGGGAATAAAGACGCAGACCTATTGGAGAATAGACTTGAGGACACGGGGAGGGGGAAGGGTAAGCTGGGATGAAGTGAGAGTGTGGCATGGACTTATATATACTACCAACTGTAAATAGATAGCTAGTGGGAAGCAGCCGCATAGCACAGGGAGATCAGTTCTGTGCTTTGTGACCACCTAGAGGGGTGGGATACAGAGGGCGGGAGGGAGGGAGATGCAAGAGGGAGGAGATATGGGGATATATGTATATGTATAGCTGATTCACTTTGTTATAAAGCAGAAATTAACACACCATTGTAAAGCAATTATACTCCAATAAAGATGTTAAAAAAAAAACAAACTTAGAACTGCTAAAAAAAAAAAAATAAAGCATGCCTAATTAAAAGTATTTTGATGAGATGACATAAATTAATATGGCCAGCTGGGCTTCCTGGCTAGCACGTGCAAAAAGAAAAAAAGAAATCAAAGAGCTTATTAGACATGCTTTAAAGAGTCCAACTTAATCATTATTCTAAAAATATAAAAATGGAGTCTCAATAGGAGAGAGGAAAATGCCAGGGCTGATCGTTTCTCATAATTAAAAGAACAAAACAAATATTACAGCCTTATTTATAAAATGAATAGGTTATAGTATTTAACCTGTTCTGTCCTGAGTTTATTTGTTAATACACTTCTAATGGCCTTTTTACTTCCTAGGACATAATAAGGGAATAAGAACCTGGCTGCTTCTTTAGAATGGACTAATTAACTTAGATTATAAGACCATTCAATCCTTCCTGTGAGAAAGCAGTTTTGTAAGGGACAGGGAAGGAATTCACACATATTTTACACCTACAATGTTGTAAACACTCTTCGGCATGCTTTATTAATTTTGTTCCCTCTTAAACTGCCTTTTTGTAATGAGAAGATCTAAAATTATTTTTGAAATTAATTAATTCATTTTCACAAGGAAAATAATTGCCTGTTTTAAAATGTGTAACTTCCCATAAGAGGTGGCTCTACTGTTGATTCTCTATGTAAAGAACTATAAAAAGCCCTGTGTAAAAAGAATTAAAATAGGATCCTTCTTTTAGAGCACTTACAGTCTACCATCAACTATAATGAAGAGATAGAAATTAATCTATGGGAAAAAAGAATATATGATACAGATGAAAGTCTACGCAATTTCAGAAAAATGAAATATTCCTTCTAGCTTGGGATGTCAAGGTTGATTCAATGGGACAAAGGAAAATTAAATTGAGACTTAACAGGTTAGATTTGGACATGAAGCAAACACTTCATACATTCAAAGCTAAGGGAACATATGTACGTGTATGAATCCATGCGTATATACATCTCATAATTCTGTCCACAGAAAAGACCTAGAAGCAGTGACAAGATAGTAGCAATGAGCACACATAGTGCCCAGATCTTGGTTTCTAAACACCATTCTTCAACAAAAGCAATCAGTTTCCTTATAAAAGTGGTTTATTCCAGGGCCAAGTCAGGAAAAATACAAGATTCCTAAGGAGCAAGTCCCAGTCCTTGGAATATCTTATAATGCAATAATATAAAGAAGTGCTTGAAAAAGGATGGGTCATGTTAAAAGGGCACAGTAGCCACTTGAATGAGCAACCAATGTTCAAAGCCAGAACTAGCTGATACGATAATATTACATGATAAATCAAAAAATAAAATAAATATCCATGAACCCATGGTAACATAAATAAATAATTAAATATACTATAATGGAGGAGCAGAAATAGCTCTTCCTTATAATATAATCATGATTAAAATGTGCTATTATTAATGCTATTAATATGTTAATATAATATTAATACACAACACTATATGTTATTAAATATATTTAACATATAATTAATAAATGTAGAAGAAATGAAGGAAATGCAAATTCACCATTAGGCAAAAAACACAGTAATAATTGTTACAGACACAATCTACAGGAGGATGTTAAAATTAATGGGTAAACGTTTGAGGAGAAGCAGGACTTTTGCATGGTCTCAAAGAATCTCCTCCAAAATGGTTATTAATTAAAGAGGGGAAAACAGTAACTTTATAGTAGAGAACAATTTGAACTGACACATCTTGTATCCAAAGGCTCACAGCAACATTGTTGGTAATACAAAAGTATGGGGGGGAAACTCCCAATGCCCAAAGACAAAGAAGGCATCAATAGAGATAAATTTATCCAAAAGAATATCATACAGCAATCTCATGGATGAATCTTAGGGACCCAATATTGAGTGAAAAAGTCTCAGAAGACCACATAGAACATGGGGGCCTTCTGAAAAAAGTCTAAGAACAATTAAACTAAACAATATGTTGTTTAAACATATATCCATTCTTTAGAACTCTATATAAAAATTTAAAATTTATATAAATTATCAACACAGAGTTGAGGACGGGGGTCCCTTTAAGGGAGGCGGGAAGATGAGAGAAGGAAGAAACACATCGGTATATGCAAGTGCTTGTTAATTTCTAGTTGTTGAGTTTAGTGAAGGATCCAAGACTGTTCATCACATCATCTGAAAGTAAGTGAATAATGAATAGATGAATGAATGAAAGATGGCTGTGCATGGATGGGTGATAGCACATCACGAACCAGGGATTATGCTAAATCCCATCCTGCGCAATTGAGGTCAAATTAAAAGAAAAAGCCAGAGTACACAGAGAGGGGAAATATCCCTAAGATTATCTTTAATAACACTCACTGCACATATTTACTGAAATTTATCAGCACATTCGTCTCTCCTCACCATTTATTAATCACTCCTGAGAGACTAACCATAAGCATTGAGTTAAGTAAAAGAAGGGCTGTAGAACAGTTACAGTTTTCTGAAAACAAAAGGGAAAACCAATGTGTGGCCTTCAACCTTTTCATCCATTTCATGTGTGCAAGGTTGTAACCATTTTGAGTAAGTTAAGCCACCAGCAAACCTCAGACACAGGAAACAGTATGTACTATGGGTTGAAAAGTAGGGTCTGTCAGGTAAGCTACTTGCTTGAGAACTCTTCGGAGTTTTGAGAATCGTTAGAGAAACAGAGAGCTCTCAGAAACCACATGCATTTTTAGATCTTTTTTCTTTGAAAACTTACAAAGATATAGTGGTTCAGGAGTTTCAGTCATAAAAGGAAAAGTCTAAGACCCTAACAGTGAACATCTCCTTAAACTGTATGCCTTTGGGGCCTCACTTACCTGGCTGGTCCTAGCCTTGGGGCTAATTCTAGAGGTAGTCAAGGAGGTGGGTGAGTGGTTTGGCAGTGAAGCAAAGCTGGCTCACACAATCTATACTATTGTGGAGGTACACCATTTGTTAGCAATCACCAAGAACAAGTAGGAAGTTAATTAATTAAAAGCTGAGTTAGACTTCCAATTTATTAAAGAAAGCATAGCTATTTAATCAGCTTACCAAAAAACCATGTGCTATCATTGACCAAGTCTTGTTCTCCTCGTGATGAAGGATATGTCAATTGCCTATGCTCAAAGGAAGCAGAACAGTTTATTTAGACATGATGCATGACCACTGAATTTGTAGAATGGTTTCTGCATTCTTATTTCATAAAGAGTTGATTGTATTTAAATATCACTCTTAAATGAAGCAACAAGAAAATTCTGTGGACTCTCCTCCCCCTAAAATGTACAGGTGAGTATGCAGAACAAGGTTCTCCCTCTTCTGTCTGCTTTTTCTCTTCACACCTGCACATTTCCTTCTTTGTCTGAGGATATTAACATTTTTTAAAGTTTTTTTTTTCTATTCCCTCACTGTTTCTCTCTTTCCCTCCTCCAGTTTCCTTTTTCCATCTGTCCAACTGTTTTTTTTCTCCTCTTTCATTCATATTAGAGCGTTTCTTCGAATGTCTTTTATTTTTATTGTCTTTTTTTTTATTTTATTTTTATTCTTCTTATTAAAGAAGTAGGGTGTGAGTGGGCTTATGAAATGCCCCATATGCAAGTCTAAATAAGTTGCTCTGTTTTTCAAGCCCAGCTTTTTCACCTCTCCTTCTGACATAACTGCTGCCTCCAAATCCTAAACCTTCCAGGGTTCCAGAGTGAATCAGCTTTCTTCTTTTGCTCTGTTCTCCTGCAGAGCTGAGTCAGTGGCCACTCCTCCACTGACCCTCTGGCTTCCAAACAGCAGTTGAGATTAGTCACCTGAGAATGTCCCCTCTCTTGGTCTCCCCATCCTTGTGGGTTTAGGGCTTTTGAAAAATACCTGTACTTTATCTTAGTGAAGCTTCAGGAAGTAGAGGAGAGAAATGCATGTGGTCATGTTAAAGTCAGAAGTGGTGGATTTTAACATTGAAAAAACCAACGTTAGAAGAGACCTTGAGATAATGAGGCTTATCGCCACGAGGAGGGACAAGAAGAGTGTGATCATGCTTACCGTGGGGCTAATAAAATTCCACATAAGGTGTAATCGTATATGTCTGTGCATCACAGATTTATATTATATTATATATAAATTATTATTAATTAATATAAATTATTGTTAATTATATAAATATCAGATTTATATCATATTTTACACCCATTTGTATACATTTTCATTACTTTAATTATGAAATTAAAAGTTATAGTCGTAGCACATGTTGAGGAACCTTGGCATTTTGGCAGCACAATGACAAGAGAGGGTTAGGGGAAGTGGGAATTTGAATTACAGGCATCATCAGGTTCAAGTGTGTTCCACCTGGAGAACTTCAAGCAAGCAGGTGGGACATCGCATTGTGAGACATTCAGCAAAGAGCATTGTGCATAGTCTGCAGAGTAGCAAGAGCCTTTGGTTCTAGGAATCAGGCCTTCCATTGCCAGATGCTAATCAAAGGGCCAGGACCCTGCCAAGGCCTTCAGGCTGGGACTGAAGGAGGGGGATGCAGGATAAAAATAAACTAGGCTGAGGTCTGGGGAAATTAGCTAGAAGAAACTGTAAGCAGCTCTTTGCAGGAAACCGTGAGCAGCGTGACCCAACTCATTTGGTAGCAACACTAGTCCTGTGGCTGGGACACCATAGAATGGGTCCTGGTGGAATTGGAGGTGGGGGTACTCGAGGGCTGTGTCTTGAAAGTTTCAACCCCCCTTCAATACACCCTCCATTCCATCCTCTCTGGAGTTCTTCTCTGACCAGGTTTATCAGTTTTCTCACTTCCGTCAGTGAAGTGAAGTATGACACACTTTAAGTTCCTTTCCTGAATCTTTCAAGCAGAAAACATCGAATATGGTTCTAAGGGTCCAAAGATAAGATTTATTTATTAAGTACATGGAGTGTTAGAAATTTGCTCTCAAAATGTAAGAACCCTCGAGACATGTAGAGAAATCATTCAGCTTGATGTTAAGGAAAATACGACTCTAATCACATAGCCTAAGCTCCAGGTCATTATTATTATGGTATTGCCAATCTAAATCATCTGCCACTTTCAAATGATTGTTGGTTTTGAGTCAGAGACTAATCAACTCTTGGTGTAACCTCTGAAATCGTTTCTGAACCTCCAAAAAGCTAACGTCCATACAGTGGAATATTACTCAGCCATAAATAATGAAATCGTGCCATTTGGAGCAACATGGATGGGCCTAGAGATTATCATACTAAATGAAGTAAGTCAGACAGAGAAAGACAAATATCAAATGTTATCACTTATATGTAGAATCTAAAAAAATGATACAAATGAACTTATTTACGTAACAGAAATAGACTTACAGACATAGAAAACAAACATGGTTACCAAAGAGGAAAGGGGGAGAGGGATAAATCAGGAGTTTGGGATTAACATATACACACTACTATATATAAAATAGATAACCAACAAGGACCTACTATGTAGCACAGGGGACTCTATATTCAAATCTTATAATAACCTATAATGGAAAAGAATCTGAAAAAGAATGTGTGTATATATATATATGAATCACTTTGCTGTACACCTGAAACTAACACAACACTGTAAATCAACTATACTTCAATATTAAAAAAAAAAGTAGCTAACGTCCAGTTCTTCAAAAACATAACGCTGGTAGCCGGGAGGGAGTCCGGGAAAAAGACTGCAGCTGCCAAAGAGGCAAGAGAATTTTTCTTGCCTCTTTGTTTCGCGGCGCGCAAGGAGAGGGGACTCAGAGCGCCGCCTAAACGAGCTCCAGAGACGGGCGCGAGCCGCGGCTATCAGCGCGGATCCCACAGCAACAGGGACGCAGAGGGAAAAACGGAGAGATTCCCGCACAGAGGCTCGGCGCCGAGCAGCACTCACCAGCCCGAGAGGCTTGTCTGCTCACCCGCCGGGGCGGGCGGGGGCTGGCAGCTGAGGCGCGGGCTTCGGTCGGATCCCAGGTAGAGGACTGGGGTTGGCTGCGTGAACACAGCCTGAAGGGTCTAGCGCACCACAACTAGCCGGGAGGGTGCACGAGAAAAAGTCTGCAGCTGCCGAAGAGGCGGGAGACTTTTTCTTGCCTCTTTGTTTCGCGGCGTGCGGGGAGAGGGGATTCAGAGCGCCACTTAAACGAACTCCAGAGACGGGCGCGAGCCGCGGCTATCAGCGCGGACCCCAGAGACGGGCATGAGACGCTAAGGCTGCTGCTGCCGCCACCAAACAGCCTGTGGGCGAGCACAGGTCATTCTCCACACCGCCCCTCCCGGGAGCCTGTGCAGCCCGCCACGGCCAGGCTCCCGTAATCCGGGGACAACTTCCCCGGGAGAGCGCACGGCGCGCCTCAGGCTGCTGCAACGTCACGCCGGCTTCTGCCGCCGCAGGCTCGCCCCGCCTCCTCCGTACCGCTCCCTCCCCCCGGCCTGACTGAGCCAGAGCCCCCGAATCAGCTGCTCCTTTAACCCCGTTCTGTCTGGGCGGGGAACAGACGCCCTCGGGGGACCTACATGCAGAGGCGGGTCCAGGTCCAAAGCTGAACGCCGGGAGCTGTACGAACAAAGAAGAGAAAGGGAAATCTCTCCCAGCAGCCTCAGAAGCAGCGGATTAAAGCTCCACAAACAACTTGATGTGCCTGCATCTGTTGAATACCTGAATAGACAACGAATCATCCCAAATTTAGGAGATGGACTTTGGGAGCAGGATATATTAACTTTTCCCCTTTTCCTTTTTTTTGTGAGTGTAGATGTGTATGCTTCTGGGTGAGATTTTGTCTGTATAGCTTTGCTCTCACCGTTAGTCCTAGGGTTAGGTCTGTCCGTTTTTTTTTTTTTTTTTTGGCTTAAAAATTTTTTTTTCCCTAATAAATGTTTTCTTAATAATTTTTTCCTTATTTTCTATTTTTAAAAAAATTTTTAATAAGTTTTTTCATATTTTTTATTTTAAAAAATTAAAAAAATTTTTTTAAATAAATTTTTTCTAAATAATTTTTTTCTTATTTTTAGTATAAAAAATTAATAAATCTATATTTAAAAATTAAAAAAAATTTTTTTTCTTAATAAATTTACTCTTAATAATTTTTTTTCTTATTTTTTATTATAATTGCTTTATTTTATTTTATTTTATCCTCTTTTTTTCTTTCTTTCCATTTTTTCTCCCTTTTATTCTGAGCCGTGTGGATGAAAGGCTCTTGGTGCTCCAGCCAGGCATCAGGGCTGTGCCTCTGAGGTGGGAGAG
This sequence comes from Eubalaena glacialis, assembly GCF_028564815.1. Classification (NCBI taxonomy): domain Eukaryota; kingdom Metazoa; phylum Chordata; class Mammalia; order Artiodactyla; family Balaenidae; genus Eubalaena; species Eubalaena glacialis. The sequence continues at coordinate 43,233,291 of NC_083728.1, read as the reverse complement.
CCAACTTCAGGACACTGGTCCACAAGAGACCTCCCAGCTCCACGTAATACCAAACGGCGAAAATCTCTCACAGATCTCCATCTCAACATCAAGACCCAGCTTCACTCAACGACCAGCAAGCTACAGTGCTGGACACCCTATGCCAAACAACTAGCAAGAGAGGAACACAGCCCCATCCATTAACAGAGAGGCTGCCTAAAATCATAATAAGGCCACAGACACCCCAAAACACACCACCAGACGTGGACGAACCCACCAGAAAGACAACATCCAGCCTCATCCACCAGAACACAGGCACTAGTTCCCTCCACCAGGAAACCTACACAACCCACTGAACCAACCTTAGCCACTGGGGACAGATACCAAAAACAACGGGAACTACGAACCTGCAGCCTGTGAAAAGGAGACCCCAAACACAGTAAGATAAGCAAAATGAGAAGACAGAAAAACACACAGCAGATGAAGGAGCAGGGTCAAAACACACCAGACCTAACAAATGAAGAGGAAATAGGTAGTCTACCTGAAAAAGAATTCAGAATAATGATAGTAAGGATGATCCAAAGTCTTGGAAATAGAATAGACAAAATGCAAGAAACATTTAACAAGGACGTAGAAGAACTAAAGAGGAACCAAGAAACGATGACAAGCACAATAAATGAAATTAAAAATACTCTAGATGGGATCAATAGCAGAATAACTGAGGCAGAAGAACGGATAAGTGACCTGGAAGATAAAATGGTGGAAATAACTACTGCAGACCAGAATAAAGAAAAAAGAATGAAAAGAACTGAGGACAGTCTCAGAGACCTCTGGGACAACATTAAACGCACCAACATTCGAATTATAGGGGTCCCAGAAGAAGAAGAGAAAAAGAAAGGGACTGAGAAAATATTTGAAGAGATTATAGTTGAAAACTTCCCTAATATGGGAAAGGAAATAGTTAATCAAGTCCTGGAAGCACAGAGAGTCCCATACAGGATAAATCCAAGGAGAAACACACCAAGACACATATTAATCAAACTATCAAAAATTAAATATAAAGAAAACATATTAAAAGCAGCAAGGGAAAAACAACAGATAACACACAAGGGCATCCCCATAAGGTTAACAGCTGATCTTTCAGCAGAAACGCTGCAAGCCAGAAGGGAGTGGCAGGATATACTTAAAGTGATGAAGGAGAAAAACCTACAACCAAGATTACTCTACCCAGCAAGGATCTCATTCAGATTTGATGGAGAAATTAAAACCTTTACAGACAAGCAAAAGCTGAGAGAGTTCAGCACCACCAAACCAGCTTTACAACAAATGCTAAAGGAACTTCTCTAGGCAAGAAACACAAGAGAAGGAAAACACCTACAATAACAAACCCAAAACATTTAAGAAAATGGGAATAGGAACATACATATCGATAATTACCTTAAATGTAAATGGATTAAATGCTCCCACCAAAAGACACAGACTGGCTGAATGGATACAAAAACAAGACCCATATATATGCTGTCTACAAGAGACCCACTTCAGACCTAGAGACACATACAGACTGAAAGTGAGGGGATGGAAAAAGATATTCCATGCAAATGGAAATCAAAAGAAAGCTGGAGTAGCAATTCTCATATCAGACAAAATAGACTTTAAAATAAAGACAATTACAAGAGACAAAGACGGACACTATATAATGATCAAGGGATCGATCCAAGAGGAAGGTATAACAATTGTAAATATTTATGCACCCAACATAGGAGCACCTCAATACATAAGGCAAATACTAACAGCCATAAAAGGGGAAATCGACAGTAACACAATCATAGTAGGGGACTTTAACACCCCACTTTCACCAATGGACAGATCATCCAAAATGAAAATAAATAAGGAAACACAAGCTTTAAATGATACATTAAACAAGATGGACTTAATTGATATTTATAGGACATTCCACCCAAAAACAACAGAATACACATTTTTCTCAAGTGCTCATGGAACATTCTCCAGGATAGATCATATCTTGGGTCACAAATCAAGCCTTGGTAAATTTAAGAAAATTGAAATCGTATCAAGTATCTTTTCCGACCACAACGCTATGAGACTAGATATCAATTACAGGAAAAGATCTGTAAAAAATACAAACACATGGAGGCTACACAATACACTACTTAATAACGAAGTGATCACTGAAGAAATCAAAGAGGAAATCAAAAAATACCTAGAAACAAATGACAATGGAGACACGACGATCCAAAACCTATGGGATGCAGCAAAAGCAGTTCTAAGAGGGAAGTTTATAGCAATACAAGCCTACATCAAGAAACAGGAAACATCTCGAATAAACAACCTAACCTTGCACCTAAAGCAATTAGAGAAAGAAGAACAAAAAAACCCCAAAGCTAGCAGAAGGAAAGAAATCATAAAGATCAGATCAGAAATAAATGAAAAAGAAATGAAGGAAACAATAGCAAAAATCAATGAAACTAAAAGCTGGTTCTTTGAGAAGATAAACAAAATTGATAAACCATTAGCCAGACTCATCAAGAGAAAAAAGGAGAAGACTCAAATTAATAGAATTAGAAATGAAAAAGGAGAAGTAACCACTGACACTGCAGAAATACAAACGATCATAAGAGATTACTACAAGCAACTCTATGCTAATAAAATGGACAACCTGGAAGAAATGGACAGATTCTTAGAAATGCACAACCTGCCGAGACTGAACCAGGAAGAAATAGAAAATATGAACAGACCAATCACAAGCACTGAAATTGAAACTGTGATTAAAAATCTTCCAACACACAAAAGCCCAGGACCAGATGGCTTCACAGGCGAATTCTATCAAACATTTAGAGAAGAGCTAACACCTATCCTTCTCAAACTCTTCCAAAATATTGCAGAGGGAGGAACACTCCCCAACTCATTCTACGAGGCCACCATCACCCTGATACCAAAACCAGGCAAAGATGTCACAAAGAAAGAAAACTACAGGCCAATATCACTGATGAACATAGATGCAAAAATCCTCAACAAAATACTAGCAAACAGAATCCAACAGCACATTAAAAGGATCATACACCATGATCAAGTGGGGTTTATTCCAGGAATGCAAGGATTCTTCAATATACGCAAATCAATCAACGTGATACATCATATTAACAAATTGAAGGAGAAAAACCATATGATCATCTCAATAGATGCAGAGAAAGCTTTCGACAAAATTCAACACCCATTTATGATAAAAGTCCTGCAGAAAGTAGGCATAGAGGGAACTTTCCTCAACATAATAAAGGCCGTATATGACAAACCCACAGCCAACATTGTCCTCAATGGTGAAAAACTGAAACCATTTCCACTAAGATCAGGAACAAGACAAGGTTGCCCACTCTCACCACTATTATTCAACATAGTTTTGGAAGTGTTAGCCACAGCAATCAGAGACGAAAAAGAAATAAAAGGAATCCAAATCGGAAAAGAAGAAGTAAAGCTGTCACTGTTTGCAGATGACATGATACTATACATAGAGAATCCAAAAGATGCTACCAGAAAACTACTAGAGCTAATCAATGAATTTGGTAAAGTAGCAGGATACAAAATTAATGCACAGAAATCTCTTGCATTCCTGTATACTAATGATGAAAAATCTGAAAGTGAAATTAAGAAAACACTCCCGTTTACCATTGCAACAAAAAGAATAAAATACCTAGGAATAAACCTACCTAAGGAGACAAAAGACCTGTATGCAGAAAATTATAGGACACTGATGAAAGAAATTAAAGATGATACAAATAGATGGAGAGATATACCATGTTCTTGGATTGGAAGAATCAACATTGTGAAAATGACTCTGCTACCCAAAGCAATCTACAGATTCAATGCAATCCCTATCAAACTACCACTGGCATTTTTCACAGAACTAGAACAAAAAATTTCACAATTTGTATGGAAACACAAAAGACCCCGAATAGCCAAAGCAATCTTGAGAACGAAAAATGGAGCTGGAGGAATCAGGCTCCCTGACTTCAGACTATATTACAAAGCTACAGTAATCAAGACAGTTTGGTACTGGCACAAAAACAGAAATATAGATCAATGGAACAGGATAGAAAGCCCAGAGATAAGCCCACGCACATATGGTCACCTTATCTTTGATAAAGGAGGCAAGCATATACAGTGGAGAAAAGACAGCCTCTTCAATAAGTGGTGCTGGGAAAATTGGACAGGTACATGTAAAAGTATGAAATTAGAACACTCCCTAACACCATACACAAAAATAAACTCAAAATGGATTAAAGACCTAAGTGTAAGGCCAGACACTATCAAACTCTTAGAGGAAAACATAGGCAGAACACTGTATGACATAAGTCACAGCAAGATCCTTTTTGACCCAGGTCCTAGAGAAATGGAAATAAAAACACAAATAAACAAATGGGACCTAATGAAACTTAAAAGCTTTTGCACAGCAAAGGAAACCATAAACAAGACCAAAAGACAACCCTCAGAATGGGAGAAAATATTTGCAAATGAAGCAACTGACAAAGGATTAATCTCCAAGATTTACAAGCAGCTCATGCAGCTCAATAACAAAAAAACAAACAACCCAATCCAAAAATGGGCAGAAGACCTAAATAGACATTTCTCCAAAGAAGAGATACAGATTGCCAACAGACACATGAAAGAATGCTCAACATCATTAATCATTAGAGAAATGCAAATCAAAACTACAATGAGGTATCATCTCACACCGGTCAGAATGGCCATCATCAAAAAATCTAGAAACAATAAATGCTGGAGAGGGTGTGGAGAAAAGGGAACCCTCTTGCACTGTTGGTGGGAATGTAAATTGATACAGCCACTATGGAGAACAGTATGGAGGTTCCTTAAAAAACTAAAAATAGAACTACCATATGACCCAGCAATCCCACTACTGGGCATATACCCTGAGAAAACCATAATTCAGAAAGAGTCATGTACCAAAATATTCATTGCAGCTCTGTTTACAATAGCCAGGACATGGAAGCAACCTAGGTGTCCATCATCGGATGAATGGATAAAGAAGATGTGGCACATATATACAATGGAATATTACTCAGCCATAAAAAGAAATGAAATGGAGGTGTTTGTAATGAGGTGGATGGAGTTAGAGTCTGTCATACAGAGTGAAGTAAGTCAGAAAGAGAAAAACAAATACAGTATGCTAACACATATATATGGAATCTAAGGGAAAAAAAAAAAAAAAAAGAGGTCATGAAGAACCTAGTGGCAAGATGGGAATAAAGACACAGACCTACTAGAGAATGGACTTGAGGATATGGGGAGGGGGAGGGGTGAGATGTGACAGGGTGAGAGAGTGTCATGGACATATATACACTACCAAATGTAAAATAGATAACTAGTGGGAAGCAGCCGCATAGCACAGGGAGATCAGCTCGGTGCTTTGTGACCACCTAGAGGGGTGGGATAGGGAGGGTGGGAGGGAGGGAGATGCAAGAGGGAAGAGATATGGCAACATATGTATATGTGTAACTGATTCACTTTGTTGTAAAGCAGAAGCTAGCACACCATTGTAAAGCAATTATACTTCAATAAAGATGTTTAAAAAAAAAAAAAAAAAAAAAAAAAAAAAAAAAACATAACACTGAATTCCATGGCTTTCTAGATGACACCTCTGTCATATCTGACATTTTAACTACTCACATCCCACACTTGATCATTTAAATTGGCTTCTTGTCCAAGTTGTCCCCATAGAAAATTTCATTCAGGAAATTTTATTTCAGTAAATGAGTGTTTCTTTTTAATATTTAGATTTTTTTCAAGTTATGCAAAAAAGTCAGGAGCAGGCCTAATGTAAAGTTTGTGGTATGACGGCCATTTAGACAGCACACATTGTAGAAGGGGTGAGGCATGAGCACTAAGCCAAGCACAGGCTCTTCTGTGGGCATCACGTGCCACTCCAAGAGGAATGTTTGGATCCTGGGGTTGGAGGGTGGAGGGGGGGTAGCACTTGAAAAAGTTCATCTTCTAACACTGTTACTATCGAGCAGCGAGGCCTGCTTGTGAGTTCATGTTAAGGAGGAAAAAATCAATATAATCGAGGAAAATGATAACATATTATGCTCCTGGTAAAAAGCCGATTAGCTTTGCATATCGTCTCCACCAAAAGTACATCTTATGAATGTACTTTCATGATCTGAGCACTTTACATTTGCCGTTTAAAACCCTCACAATCACACTGAACATTATTCCCTTTATAGAAATAAAAGTAAAAACATATTAAAAGCGAAGTAGGGCTTCCCTGGTGGCGCAGTGGTTGAGAATCTGCCTGCCAATGCAGGGCACACGGGTTCGAGCCCTGCTCTGGGAAGATCCCATATGCCGCGGAGCAACTGGGCCCGTGAGCCACAATTACTGAGCCTGCGCGTCTGGAGCCTGTGCTCCGCAACAAGAGAGACCGCGATAGTGAGAGGCCCGCACACCGCGATGAAGAGTGGCCCCCACTTGCCGCAACTAGAGAAAGCCCTCGCACAGAAACGAAGACCCAACACAGCCATAAGTAAATAAATAAATAAATAAAATTAAAAAAAAAAAAGCGAAGTAAACTGTCCAAGGGTATCCAAATAGTAAGTAGTAGAGTAAAAATTTAAACTAGTGGTTACCAGTGGGGAGAAGGAAGGGGGAGGGGCAATATAGGAGTAGGGGATCAAGCGGTACCAACTATTATGTATAAAATATAAGATATATAAAAATATAAAATATATAATAGTTGGTACCGCTTGATCCCCTACCCCTTTATTGCCCCTCCTCTCTTCCCTCCCCCTTTCCCTCTCCTCACTGGTAACCAGTAGTTTGTTCTCTATATCTGTGAGTCTGTTTTTTTTTACCGCAAATTCTGACTGTAACTCCAAAGGCTACTTTCAAGCCGTAAGTCACATTGTGTTTTGAAGGATAGCAGGATGGCAGCTAATTGCATGAGCATCAATCCACCTCCAACCCTACTCTCCCAAAGATGCCTAAGACTTGCTCTCCTTTTCACTTGTTACTGCTCATTTATACCAATATCAAATCCTGCCCTGTTCAAATTGGGACAACTACAAACACCACTCAAAGTATTAGAAGTTTTGTTATGACTTGCCCTAAATGGAAAAAATAAAGAAGGAAAAAGGAAGAAAAATCCCATCTAAGTCAGTATTAACTGTGTTGCCTTTCAATTCTATCAAATTAGAGTTTTTCCCTTATACACACACTGGGAGGAAGTGTCTATATGAGAGAACTGGGCAGATCCGGCATGTAATTCTAGCTCAGCCAGTTACTAGCTAAACTGGCCTTGAGCAAATCACTTAACTTCTCTGAGTTTTTATTTCCTCATCCATAAAAAGATTATAGTAATACCTTCAGTCTCATAGCAGTGTGAGGAGAATTAATTAGTTTAATTAATGAGAATTAATAGGTAAAGCACTTAGACGAGAGCTGGTAAATGTTATATGCATAATAAATTGCTATTATTGGCCATAATTACTGTTTTGCTCTGCTCTCAGCCTATCAATAACCAGTGTTGTAGTTGGACCAGCCCTTGGGGTTCTTGTTATGATTGCAAGACACCCTTCAGTAATAATCATCAGGAAACTTTAAAAAAATAAAGGTTTATTACTTACAAGACCTGGAAATTACACAGCACACCTGGGGCCACACAATGAGGTTGCAGGTAGAGAGAAAGAGAGCCGACCTGGGGTTCTGCTTCTATTGGAATTGAGAGTGGGGGCCTAGGGTTTTGTGGGCTCACAATTTTTGGTAAATTTAAAACATAAAAGGAGGAATTTAAAACATGAGAAGAGAAAAACAAAACAAACAAAAAAATCAGTGGCCCAAATGGTGAGTTATCAAAATCATCCAAGATCTCTGAAGCAAGGGAGACTCAGTGGGGGGAAATGGCCTGGCTCTTCATCTAGTCTTGTTGCTGGCAATGTGTGTATTCAAGATTGCCGTCTTTGAACTGAGCGCCTCTCTGAAATGGATGCCTCAGCAATCAAAGCTGAAGTCAGGCACTTGCATTATGAAAAAAATTTTTAAAAACTATCAGGGCTTATACTACAACTACCATGTAGTAAACTTACTATTTTAATTCTGCTTTTCACCAAGCAAAAGAAAAAATTATCTTTCTACCTTTAATAGGTTTTAGTCTATGTATGTTGACATTTCCATTGAATTTTTAAAGGTCTTGAATAGTATCTTACATTAAATTAATTGCTAAATTAAATGTTAGCAAATTGTGGTTTTCTACAATTTGTGACATTCTGTAGTAACTCTGTAACATAGACCAAAATAATAACATATTGTCAATATGGTACATGCTCACGTACTAGTGACAGGTTTATGTTGAAATATTTCAATTCTCTGTCTTCTACTTACAACCAATTTCACAGGTATTTACCATGTGAAAGGTCTTGGGCTACATATTGAGGAACACAAGGTAGACAAGATGGGATTCCTCTTCTCAAGGAGCTTCAAATCTAGTGAGAGAAAAAGGCTTGGCTTGTATGATAAATTATAGACAGAATGTACTATGTGTCAGAGCTGTGTATTGACAGAAGCTCTAAGAAGAGGGAAAGGAGATAGCCTTACTCCAAAGGAAGATGATCATAAATTCTTTTAAAGATTGGATGATTTGGGTCTAGGCCTTAAAAAATGGGTGGAGATTGCTGGGGTGCAATTAGAACAGGACAGGTATTTTGATGCAAACCAGCAGCTTGTTTACAACAGATTCAGACCTAATTGCTTGGTTATTCTATTTGTTTGACGTCCATTCCAGGTTTAAATAGTTCCAATATCACATCTGAGGCACAATGAACCAGTTTCTATTCATGGTTACCTCATCAGTACCTAGGCACACAGTAAATATTTGGAAGGAATGTCTGAAGCTATGAGTGTGCTCTAGTAATCTTGAGTGTCCTTTATGACTGGCATCTAAGGTGTCTGTGTGGACTAGAGGATGTGAAAACATTGGCAAGATAAATTGGCACATGTCACAAAGATATTCCAATTCCACCCTAAGAAAGTTTGACTTTATTCCATAACAAAGGATAATACTGACTTTTTTTTTGTTGGAAGAAATTATATGGCCATGGCTTATATTCAAGAAGTTTACTCTGGCAGCTATGAGAAGGTAAATTAGAGGGGTAGGATCACGATTTGGTAGAGGGAGGAGCAAGTAACCAATAATAGGTCATTGTCACTTCCTAGAACATAAATAATGAAGGGACAGATCATACCATAGGAATAGAAAGAAGGCATAAGAGACAGTACAGAAAGAGTCTCCCTAGAATTCAGCACCAGAACGGAGGACCTTAAGCATTTGATGCAATCAATCTACCATTATAACTATTATTTTTATGTGGTTATTAGCAGGTGGAGGTAAAAAAATAATTTTTTCTCTACCCTTCTAAGTTCTTGGCTGAGATATCCCCTATAATAAAAGAGAGATTAACAAGAGAAAAACAATTTTAATTTAATTTTGTACGTACAGGGGGCCTCAAAGATATAGGACCCAAAGAAGACCAAAGCAGATAGCATTTATGCTTTTTAGACAAAGAAACAATAAATATGTGAAGAATTGACAAGACAAAGGAGTTTAACCTTCAAGTAGTTAATTAGTGAGGAAGCAACAAGTTTTGTTGATAAAGCCTTCTCTGCCCTGAATTCCCTATCCCTGCTGATAAGGATGTCTCTTTGCCTCCTGGTACAGGCAGAGTACCTTTCACACGGCTTCCTGGTTTCAGGGGAACAAAGGAGGGTCAACGTGTCCTTCTTGCACTGGCTGTTTCTTAAGTAACTTTAATTCAAAATAGTCAATATGCCAAAGTGGCATATTTTGAGCTGTCTTGCCCTGAACCCCATCACAAGCAAATATCCTTCCCACTTAGGGAATATCCCAAAATAAGTAGAATGCAGAGCTGAATTCCAACCATGGAAGATAAAGGGGGTAAGCTTTCTCTTTTCTCACTCCCTGGCACCTAGGGATGATCATATTACCTAATTTGGGACAATGAAATGCTCCCATCCAGGATTTTGAAAGATCCAGACCACTTGCTATGGCAGCTTGGGGACTGAGAGCCAGAAGACCAATGACAAGTGTCCAGTGGTCAATGATGGTACCCTATGAGGAGCCCATGATGCAGCCTTGGCTGTGTTCTCTTCCCAGCCACACTGCTCCCCTTGATGACTGTTCATTTTCCAAAATTGGTTCTCCAGAACTTTTTTTTTATTCCAAAAGCTAACAAATATATTTCCAAAACATTCATTTTTTAATTTAAGTTAGTCAAAGTTGGTTTTGGTGGTTTCCACCAAGTCTGTGGCCTGGTACCCCAAGTCTCCCATAAGGCAGTACGCACAGTCCTGCATTCTGTCAAAAAACTGACATTACTGTGTCTGCAAGCTCTTAAGTAAAACAGCTACTTCTCCAGAATAGCCAATGTCAGCTGGGCAAGTAGCATCACCATCATATAATTAAGAAAATGCCCATTTACACGTTTACCAGTCAATTTTCATTCTCAAATCAGAGCCTACTAACTCAAAGGAATCTCCCAATGGAGGAATACATATATCGATTATTCACTCAACAAACATTGAATTCTTACTGTGAACCAAACTTCTCAGGTTCTGGGAATAAAAAGACAAATAAGATATCATCCCTCCTTTTCAGGAACTCACAGTCTCAGTAAGAGACTGATACCAAGCAGGGCCCTGTGGAGCTCCTGGGCACAAAGCCTTTCTGTGTCCCCCATTTCTTTGATTATAGGAAATAGCCTTTATCCAGCCTCCATGACCTTACCTGAGTTCCAATGGGCCGATTCAAGCAGTTGTTAACTAGGGAAGGGAGGGGAATCGAGACCAGGGAGAAACAGTCAAGAGAAACAATAGTGCAGCCTTGGGGCAAGGTCCTGGTTCCCCATCAATGGATACACACAACAATATCTCTGAGCTGCTTTGCAGATACTGAAACCCCCTCCGGGTTAACTATGGTATGCTGCCCACAAGCATGTAGACCCCAGACCAGCTGGAGCCTGAAGGTTCATGATACTGACTCCTATTTACCTCACCACCACCCATCAGAAGAATGTCCACAAGCTGATCACACCCTCCTTGAACCATTACTATAAAATTGCTCACTATCCTCTCCAAGTTGGGACACAGTTTTTCGAGGCAGGAGCCCGCTGTGCCCCCTTTGCCTGGCAAAGTAATAAAGCTATCCTTTTCTACTTCACCCAAAACTCCTAAAACTCTGTCTCCGAGATTCAGTTCAGCAATGGTGTCCAGAGAAGCTGAGATTTTGGCATCAAGATCTAGATGTGAACAAGTAATGGTGGGACCTTTTCTAGGTGCCAAGATGGCGACAGCCTCAGAGAATTCAGAATGTCACAGGACAGGTAACCTCTCAGCGGGGTCTAGAGGATGAGTCAGAAATTTTTCAGATGCATAAGAATGATTTCGGAGGCACGCAGCAGTAAGCGGCAGTCTGCAGCAAAGCGGCAGGGAGCAGTAGCTGGAAGCAAGATCTTAGTTACCGGACGGGGAGCCTTAACTGTTAGACCACAGAGGCCAGCGGCTAAGGCCTAAACTCCCAGTTCTTGCCTGCCTTGTCGGGAAAGAATTCAGGTGAGGAGGCAGAAGGTAAAGAAAAAAGTAAAAAGTTTATCGGAAAAGCAGAGTATATGCAGAAAGACGCACGGGCAAACTCAGAAAGTGGGTTGCACCTTTGGGAAGTTTAAATCCTTTATAACGGTGCAGTTTTCCAGGGCTTTGTCTTCCTTCTGGCCAATCATTGCTTTGTTCCCCCTGGCCAATTTGTCTCAGGACCTTCCCTTAGGTGCGCACGCACCTCTCAGCCAAGATGGATCTCGACGCAAAGGACCCTGGGGGAAGCAAGACTCATTATGGCCTGGTGTTGTCACCTGACTGTTGACCCTCAAGGAGCCTTTCTGCGCATGTGTAGTGCCTCCCTTGCCCCAAAGAGGGGGGAAGCGGAGATCCCTTGACTTTTTACTCAAACAAGGTTTTGTCCCTCTGTTCTTGCCAGGACTGTTATCTTAAGGTATCCACAGGAGACAAAGCTTGGCTATTTACCCTGTCCCTGTCGTTGCTTCCATTTCAGAGAATAAACAGGAGGCTGATTTTAAATGTCTAACCTGGAGCCCATCTATCTCCTGTCTCAGGAAATGCAAACAGGAGACTAGTTGTAAGCGTCTGCCCTGAAGCCCACTTTTTCCTGTTCTATGAAATGTAAACAGGAGGCCAGTTGTAAATGCCTAACCTGGAGCCCATCTACCTCCTGCCTCAAGAAGTGGTGTAAATATTCATGAGTATAAGGAAACGCTTTAGAGGAAAACAAGTTTTGAGTCAAAGATGTGGCCATCCATCCACATTGATTTTAAGTTTCATTGTCCTAACCTCTAAATAGGAGATTCCTGGAGGAATTTTCCATTTAATGACGATTAAATGAGAAAGCACAGAGGAGGTTCCTGAGACAATGTACGCATTCACCAAATATTAGTTCCTTTCCTTCGTTTCTGTTATATTTATTATTTTTTTAACAACTTTATTGGAGTATAATTGCTTTACAATGGTGTGTTAGTTTCTGCTGTATAACAAAGTGAATCAGCTATACATATACACATATCCCCATATCTCCTCCCTCTTGCGTCTCCCTCCCACCCTCCCTATCCCACCCCTCTAAGTGTTCACAAAGCACCGAGCTGATCTCCCTGTGCTACGTGGCTGCTTCCCACTAGCTATCTATTTTACATTTGTTAGTATATATAAGTCCATGCCACTCTCTCACTTCATCCCAGCTTACCCTTCACCCTCCCCATGTCCTCAAGTCCATTCTCTACGTCTATGTCTTTATTCCTGTCCTGCCCCTAGGTTCTTCATGACTTTTCTTTTTTTTTTTTTTAGGTTCCATATATATGTGTTAGCGTACGGTATTTGTTTTTCTCTTTCTGACTTACGTCACTCTGAATGACAGTCTCTAGGTCCATCCACCTCACTACAAATAACTCAATTTTGTTTCTTTTATGGCTGAGTAATATTCCATTGTATATATGTGCAACATCTTCTTTATCCATTCATCTGTCGATGGACACTTAGGTTGCTTCCATGTCCTGGCTATTGTAAATAGAGCTGCAATGAACATTGTGGTGCATGATTCTTTTTGAATTATGGTTTTCTCAGGGTATTATGGTTTCTCCCAGTAGTGGGATTGCTGGGACGTGTGGCAGTTCTATTTTTAGTTTTTTAAGGAACCTCCATACTGTTCTCCATAGTGGCTGTATCAATTTACATTCCCACCAACAGTGCAAGATGGTTCCCTTTTCTCCACACCCTCTCCAGCACCCTCTCCAGTAAAGTCCCCTACTATGATTGTGTTACTGTCGATTTCCCCTTTTATGGCTGTTAGCATTTGCCTTATGTATTGAGGTGATCCTATGTTGGGTGCATAAACATTTACAATTGTTATATCTTCTTCTTGGATTAATCCCTTGATCATTATGTAGTGTCCTTCTTTGTCTCTTATAATAGTCTTTATTTTAAAGTCTATTTTGTCTGATATGAGAATTGCTACTCCAGCTTTCTTTTGATTTCCATTTGCATGGAATATCTTTTTCCATCCCCTCACTTTCAGTCTGTATGTGTCCCTAGGTCTGAAGTGGGTCTCTTGTAGACAGCATATATATGGGTCTTGTTTTCATGTCCATTCAGCCAGTCTATGTCTTTTGGTTGGAGCATTTATTCCATTTACCTTTAAGGTAATTATTGATATGTATGTTCCTATTAACATTTTCATAATTGTTTTGGGTTTATTATTGTAGATCTTTTCCTTCTCTTGTGTTTCCTGCCTAGAGAAGTTCCTTTAGCATTTGTTGTAAAGCTGGTTTGGTGGTGTTGAATTCTCTTAGCTTTTGCTTGTCTGTAAAGGTTTTAATTTCTCCGTTGAATCTGAATGAGATCCTTGCTGGGTAGAGTAATCTTAGTTGTAGGTTTTTCCCTTTCATCACTTTAAATATGTCCTGTCACTCCCTTCTGGCTTGCAGAGTTTCTGCTGAAAGTTCAGCTGTTAACCTTATGGGGATTCCCTTCTATGTTATTTGTTGTTTTTCCCTTGCTGCTTTTAATATTTTTTCTTTGTATTTAATTTTTGATAGTTTGATTAATATGTGTCTTGGCGTGTTTCTCCTTGGATTTATCCTGTATGGGACTCTCTGCACTTCCTGGACTTGATTAACCCTTTCCTTTCCCATATTAGGGGAAGTTTTCAACTATAATCTCTTCAAATATTTTCCCAGTCCCTTTCTTTTTCTCTTCTTCTGGGACCCCTATAATTCGAATGTTGGTAGGTTTAATGTTCTCCCAGAGGTCTCTGAGACTGTCATCAATTCTTTTCATTCTTTTTTCTTTATTCTGCTCTGCAGTAGTTACTTCCACTATTTTATCTTCCAGGTCACTTATCCGTTCTTCTGCCTCAGTTATTCCGCTATTGATTCCTTCTAGAGAATTTTTAATTTCATTTATTGTGTTGTTCATCATTGTTTGTTTGCTCTTTAGTTCTTCTAGGTCCTTGTTAAACGTTTCTTGTATTTTCTCCATTCTATTTCCAAGATTTTGGATCATCTTTACTATCATTATTCTGAATTCTTTTTCAGGTAGACTGCCTATTTCCTCTTCATTTATTTGGTCTGGTGGGTTTTTACCTTGCTCCTTCATCTGCTGTGTGTTTCTCTGTCTCCTCATTTTGCTTATCTTACTGTGTTTGAGGTCTCCTTTTCACAGGCTGCAGGTTTGTAGTTCCCGTGGTCTTTGGTATCTGTCCCCAGTGGCTAAGGTTGGTTCAGTGGGTTGTGTAGGCTTCCTGGTGGAGGGGACGAGTGCCTGTGTTCTGGTGGATGAGGTTGGATCTTGTCTTTCTGGTGGGCAGGACTGTGTCTTGTGGTGTGTTTTGGGGTGCCTGTGACCTTATTATGATTTTAGGCAGCCTCTCTGCTGATGGGTGGGGTTGTGTTCCTGTCTTGCTAGTTGTTTGGCATAGGGTGTCCAGCACTGTAACTTGCTGGTCCTTGAGTGGAGCTGGGTCTTAGAGTTGAGATGCAGATCTCTGGGAGAGCTTTTGCCATTTGATATTATGTGGAGCCGGAAGGTCTCTGGTGGACTAATGTTCTGAACTCGGCTCTTCCACCTCAGAGGCACAGGCCTGATTTCCGGCAAGAGCACCAAGACCCTGTCAGCCACACAGCTCAGAAGAAAAGGGAGAAAGAAAGAAAGAAAGAAAGAAAGAAAGAAAGAAAGAAAGAAAGAAAGAAAGAAAGAAAGAAAGAAAGAAAGAAAGAGAAAGAAAGAAAGAAAGGAAAAGAAAGAAAGAAAGAAAGAGAAAGAGAGAAAGAAAGAATGAAAGAAAAAAGAAAGGAAGGAAGGAAGGAAAGAAAGAAAGAAGAAAGAGAAAAAAAGAAAGAGGAGAAAGAAAGAAAATACAAAGAAATAAAGTTATTAAAATAAAAAATTATTAAAAATAAAAAAATTAAGAAGTATTTTTAAAAAAAGAAAGAAAGAAGAGAGCAACCAAACCAAAAAACAAATCCACCAATGATAACAAGCACTAAAAACTATACTAAAAAAAAAACAATGGACAGACAGAACCTTAGAACAAATGGTAAAAGCAAAGCTATACAGACAAAATCACACAAAGAAGCATACACATACACAGTCACCAACAGGGAAAAAGAAAAAATATATATATATCTATATATAAAAAAATAATAAATAAATAAAGGAAGAGAGCAACCAAATCAATAAACAAATCTACCAATGATAATAAGCTCTAAATACTAAACTAAGATAGACATAAAACCAGAAACCAGTCAGTCGCATACTGCAAACCCCAAGTCTATAGTTACTCCCAAAGTCCACCGCCTCAATTTTGGGAAGATTCGTTGTCTATTCAGGTATTCCACAGATGCAGGGTACATCAAGTTGATTGTGGAGATTTAATCCGCTGATTCTGAGGCTGCTGGGAGAGATTTCCCTTTCTATTCTTTGTTCGCACAGCTCCCGGGGTTCAGCTTTGTATTTGGACCTGCCTCTGCGTGTAGGTCGCCTGAGGGCGTCTGTTCTTCGCTCAGACAGGACGGGGTTAAAGTAGCAGCTGATTCGGGGGCTCTGGCTCACTCAGGCCAGGAGGAGGGAGGGGTATGGATGCGGGGCGAGCCTGCAGCGGCAGAGGCCAGCGTGACCTTGCACCAGCCTGAGGCGCGCCGTGCGTTCTCCCGGGGAAGTTGTCCCTGGATCACGGGACCCTGGCAGTGGCGGGCTGCACAGGCTCCCGGGAGGGGAGGTGTGGATAGTGACCTGTGCTTACTCACAGGCTTCTTGGTGGTGGCAGCAGCAGCCTTAGCGTCTCATGACAGTCTGTGGTGTCCGCGCTGGAGCTGCGGCTTGCGCCCGTCTCTGGAGCTCATTTAGGCGGTGCTCTGAATCCCCTCTCCTTGTGCACCCCGAAACAATGGTCCCTTGCCTCTTCGGCAGCTGCAAACTTTTTCCTGGACTCCCTCCCGGCTAGCTGTGGTGCACTAGCCCCCTTCAGGCTGTGTTCACGCAGCCACCCCCAGTTCTCTCCTTGGGATCTGACCTCCCAAGCCCGAGCCTCAGCTCCCAGCCCCCGCCCGCCCTGGCGGGTGAGCAGACAAGCCCCTCGGGCTGGTGAGTGCTGCTCGGCACCGATCCTCTGTGCGGGAATCTCTCTGCTTTGCCCTCCGCACCCCTGTTGCTGCGCTTTCCTCCGTGGCTCCGAAGCTTCCCCCCTCCGCCACCCGCAGTCTCCACCCACGAAGGGGCTTCCTAGTGTGTGGAAACCTTTCCTCCTTCACAGCTCCCTCCCACTGGTGCAGGTCCCGTCCCTATTCTTTTGTCTCTGTTGTTTCTTTTTTCTTTTGCCTTACCCAGGTACGTGGGGAATTTCTTGCCTTTTGGGAGGTCTGAGGTCTTCTGCCAGCGTTCAGTAGGTGTTCTGTAGGAGTTGTTCCACATGTAGATGTATTTCTGATGTATTTGTGGAGAGGAAGGTGATCTCCACGTCTTACTCTTCCTCCGTCTTGAAGGTCTCCTGTGTTATGTTTATTTTAAGAACACTTTTCATCAGGGTTGTTCTTTCAGATTCATGAAGCCCAGTGCTTTTTTCCCCTGTCAAATCAATTTAATACATTACCTGAAAATATTTTTTTAAATGATTATTTAGAAAAGCAAAACACATAAGTGGAACTAGTGACTGAAAAAGTATTTGAGTTGCTTGTTTAAGAAAATGCTGGAAAAGTTCTTCACACAGTTACCAAAGACAGGATGGGCACACCATCTCCCATCCAGGATTCAGTTTTTGTATTTTTCAACTCCAGAGTTCCCGTTTGGTTCTTTTTGATAATTTCTTTCTCTTTGTTGATATTTTCTATCTGATGCAATATTATCTTTGTACCTTCTTTTACTCTTTAATCACAGTTTTCATTCGTTGTTTGAACATATTTATGATGGCTATTTTAAAGTCTTTGTTGAATCCAACATCTGGTTGCTCTCACAAGATCTTTCAGTTACTTGCTCTTTTTCCAGCTTATGGGATATGCATTCCTGTTTCTTTGTGTGTCTTGTGATATTTTGTTGGAAAATGGATATTTTAGATAATATATTGTAGTCACTCTGGGTACTTCTTCCCCCTCCTCACCATCCCTACTTCCAGGGCTTGTTATTATTATTTGCTTATTTATTTGTTTAGTGCCTGGATGGATTATTTGAGTGGAGACTATTTCCTCCACACAGTGTGAAGCCTCTTATGATGCTCCTGGTGGTGGGGCAGTGCAATTTTGGATGAGACTATGGTCACCCAGAGAGGACAGGGATTTTAGCAGAGCTCTCTTTGTCTCTTTTCCTGACCACACCCAGAGATTAAGAGCCACCGATTTCTGGCTGACTGCTGTTTTTTTTTCAACAGTGGCCTCTGGCATAAATGGCTCTACAAACTAATACCATCAAATCCAGGCTCCTTTGAAAGGTTAGTTACTAAAGTCAGTGTGTTAGATTTGTTCTGACCCCAGAGGGATCCTCTCTGCGGTCCCAGTTCCTCTGGCAAACTACTGCTCCCACAGTTTAATATCTATCTCCAGTGACTCTACCGGTCTCCTCCCAGTTACCTCTCACCACAACCTCCATTGTTTTTGAGAGCACCTGAAGGCTTGAACTTCTCTGCACTCTGTGGCAAATAAAGTCAGTTCCTTGGTGAAGAGATTAGAAGCTATCTGTTTTAAGGCCTGTTTTGTCCCCCAGGCAACACCCCTGGAGCCAAGATTCTGGAGCTGGGGTTGGGGACAACAGTGCATCTCTCTCTGAGTGACACCTCTGCTTTAGGAACTGGACACTAGGTATTAGGGAAAGGCAGTAGTCTTGAGACAGGGAGGAAGGGGAAAGAGCACAATTGTTAAAAGAATGTTACAGCATTTGAGGATAGGACAAAAACTGGTTAAAACCTACTAGGCCCAAGATGGTGGAAGATTTGACTTCCAGTAGACCTTGAACCTCATTATATGCTCATTGTAATACATTAGCATATGATAAATGACACACCCGTAACCACCATGACAGTTTGAGGCTGTCATGACCATAAAAGGCCAAAAAGTGGGTGTGGTCCAATTCCTGGAAATCCCTGCCCCATCCCCAAAATAGTTGGAATAATCCTTCCACTCGTTAGGTATGAAATTACCCAGCCCATAAAAACTAACAACCCCACACCCTGGGGCTGCTCTCACCTTCTGAGATGGTTGCATTCTGCCTATGGAATGTGTATCTCTCTAAATAAACTTGTTTTCACTTTACTATGGCTGGATCTTGAATTTTTTTTTTTTAAGATTTATTTATTATTTATTTAATTTATTTTTTTGGCTGCATAGGGTCTTAGTTGTGGCACATGGGATCGTTGTTGAGGCATGTGGGATCTTTCGTTGTGGCACGTGGGCTTCTCTCTAGTTGTGGCTTGCGGGTTTTTTCTCTCTCTAGTTGTGGCACATGGGCTCCAGGGCATGTGAGCTCTGTAGTTGTGGCACGTGGGCTCTGTAGTTTGCGGCACATGGGCTCTCTAGTAGAGGTGCACGAGCTCAGTAGTTGTGGTTTGCGGGTTTAGTTGCCCCAGGGCATGTGGGATCTTAGTTCCCTGACCAGGGATCAAACCTGCGTCCCCTGCATTGGAAGGCAGATTCTTCACCACTGGGCCACCAGGGAAGTCCCGTTCTTGAATTTTTTCCCGCGCGAAGCCAAGGACCCTCTCTTGGCAGGCCCATCCTAGGAACTTGCTGGAGACCATCCTCTCACTCCGCCCTTCTCCTGCAGCAGTCTCTGATCATCTCAGTTTGCTTCTCTTGGCATGGAACCATGGCCTTGCAAGCTGAGGCAAGAGACCCCAATATTGTTAGAGGTACTGTGCCCCAGGTGGAGCCTCCTTCTCACAAGTGGGGGCTGGCAGAAGGAAGGACTCCCACCTCTTGAGTGAATTCTCCCAGAACTTAGTCTTAGCAACAGGTAGCTGGGGGGTAGGATGAGAAACATTGAAGTGCTGACCCCCAGTAAGATAGCCCTCCAAGCTGGAAAGTGGGGTGTAGAGGGAGCCCTGTGTTTGGGGCTGTACTAGTCTGGAGTGCAGTTTTGTCTCACTGAACTAGAAAGGAAAGAGAGGGAGTGGTCTTGGTTCAAATACTACAGAATCTCACTGTTCTTACTGAATTTTGGTAGATTTTCTTAAACAGATATTTCTTCATTTGCTGTGTACCCTTACCATTTCTAGAGACATATATAATTTTTACCAATTTCCCTGGGGAACAGATCCACAAAGACCCTCAGCTCCTCATGCTGCATACTGCAAAATGAATTCCCTTTCATCTAATACTTGTGTCTATACATTCATCTTTGTCTGATGTTAAGACTGTGACCTCTGTTTTCCAATTTAGATTAGCATTAGATCTTATTCTTTTGCCCAATTTTTTTGTTATTCTCTTTTCACATCTGTCTTGTGTATTCTGCAGGTAGTTAGATTTTGTTTCTTAATCCTAACATATGATCTATTATTTTTAAAATTTCCTTTTTATTGTCAGTGCCTAGGACCATACCTAACATTCATTAGATATCTGTGGAAGAAGGATTGTTTCCTCTCCTGAGGCCTGTGTGGGGAGGGTCCACCCCAGGACTCAGTGAGAAAGCCCAAGGGTTTGCCAAAATCATATATCATTCCCGCTGGAAACTCTTAGGACTCACCGAGATCAACCTCATTTAAAAAAAAAAAAAAAAATTAACATCTTTTTGAGGTATAAATGACAAACGGCCGACATTTAAAGTATATAATTTGGTATTTTGTTATATACAGCAGGAGACAATCACCACACTCAAGATAGTTAACATATTCATTGCCCCCAAGTTTTTCTGGTGCCTCTTGTGTTCCTTACCCAAACCATAACCTCTGCCCTCATGCAGCAGTTCTAACGTTTATTGACCATGATACCACATAGATCTAAGCAGGCCCAACTGAAGAAAAACCAATCTATCAGGCCCTTCAGTATGTTATGCTCTAATTGTTTTATCCTCTTAGTCCAATAATTCTTCTTAAGGATTCAGGATATAGCTCCCAATGACCTCACCTAGTACTGGGTAAAATAAATAATGGAATTGTTCAAGTCAGTTCTCAAAAACCAAATCTCATGTGTGTGATCTTACTACTTACAGAACTGCCACATTTTGGGACCCAGGACAGGCTGCCCCAAAATGTGCCTCAGTGGAATATTACCTCAAATTAATGTTACTAAAGAAACGGCTAATACAAGAGGGACACTTTGACCCTCCTCTTGTCTCCCTGAAAGCAGGAAATAAATATCTCACATGTTCATTGCAGCACTATTTACAATAGCCAGGTCATGGAAGCAACCTAAATGCCCATCGACAGATGAATGGATAAAGAAGATGTGGTACATATATACAATGGAATATTACTCAGCCATAAAAAGGAACGAAATTGAGTGATTTGTTGAGACGTGGATGGATCTAGAGACTGTCATACAGAGTGAAGTAAGTCAGAAAGAGAAAAACAAATATCGTATATTAACACATGTATGTGAAACCTAGAAAAATGGTACAGATGAACCGGGTTGCAGGGCAGAAGTTGAGACACAGATGTAGAGAACAAACGTATGGACACCAAGGGGGGAAAACTGCGGTGGGGTGGGGATGGTGGTGTGCTGAATTGGGCGATTGGGATTGACATGTATACAGTGATGTGTATAAAATGATGACTGATTAAAAAATAAATAAATAAAATAAAAAGAGGAGAGGAAAACAAAAATAAATAATAAATAAATAAATAAATATCTCACATGAAAGGTGCCCTCCCTGTACCAGAAGATAAAAAAAAAAAAAAATCCTTAATACCAGAGATAGGGAATTTGGGGCCAAAATGTTTATGTATAAACAAACCTAGTTTCTTTTTAAATTTACTACCCCAAGCTCATATTCTGTTTAGATTCTTCACCAGCTAAGCAGTCAAAGCCTAAGTTGCTTTGTCCTGTCAATTCCTCTTAAATTTATTTATTTATTGTCCAACAAGTATAAAAGTTGCTTGCTTTTGCCACTTCTTATGTCCCATTTCTATGGGACCTCCAGGCCCACGAATTAAACTTGTTCCTTTTTCCCCTGTTAATCTGTCTTGTGTCAATTTTATTATTAGTCCAGCCACAAGAACTCAAGAGAGGTGGGGGGAAGTTTCCCCCTCCCCGAAAACCTTGTCTCTCCTGACTTTTCCATATTTTAATATTTTCTTTTTGGATTCAACTGTATGATTCTTTGAAAGAGAATTTTTTGACGGGAGTGATTAGGGGAAAAGAGGAGGTGCTGCCAGCTGCTAACTCCAGTTCTCTGAAGCCTCCAAAACAAATATATTTTTTAAACTTTCCAGAACATATTTGTTGAGAAGTGTCGTGGCTGGCTAAACTCACCTAATTGGGATAACAGACGTTAATTTGTTTATCAAGAATAAAGTAAAAATCTAAGTATATTTTCCATACAGTGTCCCATATGGATGATACAAACATTTAATCAGTCCAAACAGTTTTTGTTTTATCTGAATATTTTACCTAATACATTATGTATGCTCAAATATTATAACTTTATAGGATTATTTTTTAAGTAAAAGGAAATGTGTAAAGTATCTCCATTTAACCAAACTTCTCTATTGTGCTTAATTAATTTCACATACTGGTGGGAGTGGAGGAGAGAGCTAATATTTGAATTTAAGAGAAGTGACTTTGGAACAAGACCAGGACTGAGTAACTACTCTGCCTGTTACTAGCTTTGTGATCTCAGGCAAATTACTTAACATCTCCAACGGATGATTTCATCATCTTTAAAATGGAGGAAATAACATCTACCTCACAGGGTAATGGTGAAAATGAAGTGAGACAATATATGTATAATATTTATAATGGGGTCTGAACCATAATAAGTGCTATTTATGTTTGGGATTCTGTATATGGAAATCATACCATTTGAAATGAGTGTTTTCTTTGATGTTATGATTTACAAAACAAGCCAAGTGGATCATAGATTTGAATTTGAAATTTAGCTTTAAATATACTGATATTTAGGAGTTACTCAGTTTTCCTGGGTCTCTCCCATGTATACACATTATTAAACTTTTGTTTGATTTTCTCCTGTTTAAAAAAAAATACTGACATTCAAATATAATTATATAGTTTACATTGTTGTCAAATATTTTTTTCATCACTTTAGGATAAAACGATAGCTCTAAAAATGTTAGGCAGGGAAAGTTGAAAATAGCTCAAGACTATTGGCCAGGGAGCTCTGTACAAGAATGTTAAATGAGAAAAAGAAAGCCCACTTTCATTGTTTTACTTCATTCTTCTGAACACTTGCTACTCAAGTAAATGCTCAGCTTTGTCGTCAGAAGTCTTTGTTTTAGGGGGATCTATTTTTCCTTGTATTCCTTGGCCCAGTGCATACATATGAAGGCATCCTGTAATCTGTTGACTATCTGAAGTGGAAAAAAAAAAAAAAAACCCTTCCCCTGCCATGCATTTTTCTATGCTCCTTGATCCCCAGTACCCTTGAACCTAAGGTAACCCAGCATGAATAAGCCAGAGAGGGAGGGGCGGTGAGGGAGGATGCTGCCACGGTAACAAACACACACATGAGCTTGCTACTTCCTGTGATGATCATGCTCCGGAAATGGTACCCTAATTCCCGAGGACAGGTGTGTATAAAATGCACTGATGGACAAAACCACAAGTGCTCACTTGTGTCTATGTTCTCTCCTTTCTTCCCCTTAGCTCATGTTACATCTCTCAGCCTCCCTTTCAGCTAGCTGCAGTCATGTGATGAGTCCTAGCCAATGGCATGTGACTAGGGGCAATGAGTGCCATGTCTAGTCTTGACCCATTAAAAAACTGGGACTCCTGATATTCATCCCACTTTTCCTATTCTCCAACAGAATGAGCAGACTTCAAAAACCTAGATGGGAGACAAATATGGAAAGAGCCTAGATCCCCTCAGTAACTAACTAGGTGTTTGGTCTATTTTAAATAATGCCATCACTTTATTATGGCCACAAAGGAGATCCTACACAAATCCACTTCTAGATAAAATCATGAAGAAGGCAAATTTTTTCTCTGATTCTTTGTTTCTTTTTCAACACCCTCCTCTCTTTGATGATAATAATTAACATTTATTCAGTACTTAATATATAACACACATTATACTAATTTCTATACTAATTACAGATATTACCTTTTTGAACCTCTCTATGAACTATATGCAGTATGATCTGTTACTAACCTCATTTTGCAATGGAGGAAATGAAGCACAGAGAGGTTAAATTACAGATCCCTAGTAGACAATGGAATCAAGATTTGAACTCAGAACATTCATGTCTAATAACTAAGCTATATGACTTCCCAATGCATTCTAGGTATCCAGTTTCCTTAGCTATGCAGAACCTTCTACAGAAGTTGTTATCTCAGATGACTCACCAAGCACATCATTTTTCCTCCTCTTATGCCCTTCATAGCACCCTATCCTAAATTCCACTTCTTCAGATATTTATTATACAAAGAAATTAACATATTAATTAAAATTTTATTACTGAGCACTCACTATGCTAAAAGATTAGTATTAACTCTAATGGGCATAGTAAAAATGTACAGGACCTGATACTTGATTTCAAGGGGATTTCAGTGTCTTTATCATATGGCGACTCTACCCTGAACTGGAATCCAGAATGTTCAAAAGTCCTGGGGTGGGGTTTGGAGTATCTTTGGCCCATTATTTTGATGAGTGATATAAATCATATCTAAAGGTAGTAGAGAAGTGTGTCCAACTGGACTGTAAAAGCAGAGGGTCAGCAGTGAGTAGAGTGCCAGGAGCACATATGCTGAAACAAGTGGGGATTAGAAGGTAGGTGGGAGGCAGTTTCCCTGGTGGCGCAGTTGTTAAGAATCCGCCTGCCAATGCAGGGAACACGGGTTCGAGCCCTGGTTTGGGAAGATCCCACATGCCGCGGAGCAACTAAGCCTGTGAGCCACAACTACTGAGCCTGTGCGTATGGAGCCTGTGCTCCGCAACGGAAGAGGCCACGACAGTGAGAGGCCTGCGCACAGCGATGAAGAGAGGCCCCCGCTCGCCGCAACTGGAGAAAGCCCTCGCACAGAAACGAAGACCCAACACAGCCAAAAATAAATAAATAAATAACTTAAAAAAAAAAAAAAAGAAGGTAGGTGGGAGAACAGGAATGTGGGGGAAGAGGTAGGTGGCTCTGTTGTGATTTCAGAAATGAACTCCTAAGCATGCTGTACATTTTTTCCATCTCCTTGTGTATATCTGTACAGTGGATCTGGGATCACTTGAAGGGGCTAGAACAAGCTGAAGTATGGAAAGATGTCACTTGTATACCGGGAAAGGTAATAAACTGTGGGGGAGTTCATAAAATGTAGTACAAAGGATAAGTGCCTCTGACTGAATGACAGCTGGAAAGATTTTATGGAAGAAGTAACTGTGATGTTGAGCTTTCCTGAGTGCATGGGATTGTGAATGTGGATACTGGAAAAAAGGCAAGAAAAGGCACCAGAGGCAGTGGAACCTGCATCAACAAAGGTATGGAGGTAAGAAAGTTCAAGATGTCCTAGAGAAACAGCAAGTTGTTAAATTTTTAGAGTGAAAGTTGCACAGGGGTAGCACTAAGAGATAAAAGTGAGAGATGATAGGCAAGTGAGAGGAAGAGTTCACAGGTGACTGAGACTTGGAGGGAATCCAGAGTGATGATTGAGCCTATCAGAGCAGAATTCCTCAAGTGAGAGAATTTAGGAAAAGAAAGAAAAGGGCCAAAGACAGAAGAAAACTTGGGAAGGAACTCTAAATGTATTAGAAAAAAGACCTAAAGATGAAAGGCTCTGAACCAGTGGAATGAAGAAAGCAATGGAGATAATCAAGAAGTACTGGGGTGGGAAGAAGATAAATTGCCAAGTGCTGACCAGAACTCCCTCAATAAGTGATCAATCATCCCCAGTGAAGTGACCGGAGCTGTGCCACAAGCTGTCTATAAAAGATTATAAGCCAGAGAAGGCAAGAAGGATTAACAGACAAATGAGGAGGAGAAGGTGGAGGTGTAGATGGAGGTTATTACTCTCCAGAGACACACTTAGAGGCTCAGAAGAGGAACACGATGGGGAGCAGATGAGTTTTTAAACTAGGGGACAACTGAGCAGGTTTCCAGCCAGGAGAATGAAGAAATGATGAGAAAAAGCTTAACATGCAGGAGGGGGTGGGTAGGAGAAAACAACTGATGGAGGGAGAAGAAGGGATGGTAGTAGGAGAGTGAAACTTAGAAAAGATGGTGGGTTAATACAGAAATTCTTTTGGTGGAGAAAGTGAAAATGGGGGGAACCAAAATCAGATGACTTTGAACTTAATAAAGTTGGACATCACATCGTCTTCAAAGAAGTGGGTGAGGATGGGAGCCCAAGAGAGTGAAAAGTTTTGGCATAAGATCTGTGAGGAATGTCTACAAAGATTGTACTAGATTTTAATCCATCAATCACAAAGCATTTAGAGAACATCTAGTATATGTCACATGGTCTATTAGATATGCTTTCACTTTCCAAAGTGCTGGTGGTTACTGCCAACTAGGTGATAGCAGCAAATGTTGTAAAATGTGCTGTCCACTCCATCACAGAAGTCACTAATAAAAATAAGGAGTGATTTTGGATTTAGGTCCTTAAGGCAACCAACTTGCTTTCTCTTTTCAGTGTAAAACCAAAGCACTGACAGCTACATTTGGGCAATTTAAGTCAACATTATTTATAGCACTATTTCATTGTAACCTCTATTTTGTATGCCTGGCTATGAGTCCATCTTCTTACCTTTTCATCATAACTTTCACAGAATCGTTCATGGCTTTATACTTAATAAATTACTGTCTCATTAAACAGATATGAAGTTATGGGTGTGGAATGTTAGAGAAAGTACCATTTTAACTTGAAGTTCAAAGAATTTGTGGATCAGTGATTCACTCAAAATGCGGCAATGAAAGAAAATTGAGAAATGGGCTAAGAATTGAAAAAGACAAAAACATCAAGATAGAGTAAATACACTTAGAGAAATGGTGAAATTTGTAATATTGAAGGAGGGAACTCAAGGACAACAGACACTGTCCATGCTCCACTAACATCCTTTTGGCATTCCCCTTTCAAATGCACTCTGATGTCTTACTAAGAAAGCCTGAGACTTTCTCTGGCTTCCAGAGCATTACTGGCTAAAGCACAGGACAGGACAGAAGTGCTATGAATTAATGCCCCTGGGAGGGTCCTTCAACCAATAATATATAGAATTTAGCACATACATTTTCCAGATTCCTCATTCCCCAGATGGGACAATTCAGAGACACTTTCTACCCATCTCCCAGAGGACCCCAGCAGGATGAGCCTCAGTTGCCTACAGTGGCAACCTGTTCATCAACAGGTAATGGATTGTTTTCCTTCCCTTCCTTACTTCCCTCTTCCTTACTCATTTTCCACACTTGCTTCCCCAAAACAATGACTTGCATTCAAATCCTTGCTCAAGGGGAATTGAGCCTAACACAGAGAGTGAAACCAAATTCTTCTGCAGAAGAGAAAAAAAATAGGGACTTCCTTGGTGGTGCAGTGGTGAAGAATCCGCCTGCCAGTGCAGGGGACACGGTTTCAATCCCTGGTCTGGGAAGATCCCATATGCGGTGGAGTAACTAAGCCCATGTGCCACAACTACTGAGCCTGCACTCTAGAGCCCATGAAGCACAACTACTGAGCCTGCACTCTAGAGCCCACTAGGCACAACTACTGAAGCCCGCTCGCCTAGATCCCGTGCTCCACAACAAGAGAAGCCATCGCAATGAGAAGCCCGCGCACTGCAACGAAGAGTAGCCCCCACTCGCCTCAACTAAAGAAAGCCCGTGGGCAGCAACGAAGAGCCAGCGCAGCCAAAAATAACTAATTAACTAACTAACTAACTAAATAAATAAATAAATTTTAAAAAATGGTCCACATCAAAAAAATCTTAAAAAAAAAATAAATAAATAAAATAAAATTCTAATATCCTTTAAAAAAAAAGAGAAAAGATAGAATCCATCACTATAGACTACATCTTCTTTGAAAACTTAGTCCACATCCAGTTAAGCCACCACCTATCCAATTCCCCAAAATAGAAACGTAAAAATTATCTTTGACAATTTCCTCTTTCTCACATTTTGTATTGAGATCAAAAAGTTCTGTAGGGTTTACCTCCTAAATATCTCTCAAATTACTTCTCTCCATCTCTGTTTGCATAACCTTAGGCTGCCTCATCTCCCCCTTAGACTCTTGTACCAGCTTCTTAACTGGTCTTCTGCATTCATTCTGGTTCTCCTCCAATCCATTCTCCACTCAGCATCCCTAGGTGAACTTTTCAAAGCCAAGTCTGATTTTTTACATCTCGCACATTGCTTAAAACACTTTAATGGCTACCACAGACTGAATGTTTGTGCCCCCGCCCAAATTCTTATGTCCAATCCTAATGCCCAATGTGATGGTATTTGGAGGTGATTAGGTCATAGGGTGGAACTCTCATGAATGGAATTAGTACCCTTATGAAAGAGACCCCAGAGAGCTCCCTCACCCCTTCCACCATGTTAGGACACAGTGAGAAGACAGCTATCTCTTTCTACCAGGAAGTGGGATCTCACCAGACTCCAAATCTGCCAGTGCCTTGATTTTGGACTTTCTTGTCTCCAGAGCTGTGAGAAATAAATTTCTGTTGTTTTTAAGCCTCCCAGTTTATGGCATTTTATTATAGTAGCCTGAGCTGACTAAGACAATGGCTTTCCACCTCTCTTGTATTACAGCCAACACTTCTCAACACAGCCTGCAAGATTTTGCATGATCTGGACTCTCTCCCACCCCCTACATCTCTGGTCTCAACTTCAACCACATTCCCCTTGCTTTCAACTTTCCAGCCATCCAGCCCTTCTTACGTTCAGTTCCTCCAAATTTCTTGTTCCCTTGCACCATTGTTATGTTTGTAAAAACTGTTTTGCTTTCTTAGAAAAAGTCCTTCTCTGCAATCTTCCCCTCACCTAACCCCTTGCCTAGTTAATGCCTGCTCTTCTTCAGATCTCAGGTCCAGAGTCACTTTTTTTGAAAAGTTCCCAAACATGCCTTATTAGGTTAAATCTCTCTATTACGGGCTGTTATAGAACTATGTAACTCTATGTTCACTTTTCACTATTATAATTTTTACATTTATATCACTGGTTATTTTACTAAAGTTGGTCTCATCTACACTGTATCTCCTATAATACCAAAGACTTTGTCTTTTTTTTTTTTTATCACTTTTTACTTTCTAGTTCCTAGCACAGTAATTTGTACCCAGTAACTGCTCAATTTGCTGAGTGAATGAAAGACAAGATAACCCAATGAATGTATGTGTGATAACTCTGCATTTATCCCTCTAGAAGTAAGTATGTTTTTGTGAGAAAAAGGAACATGGCTTTTGGGGAAGCAGAAAAGGGTACGTAAGAAAGAACCGTCAGACAGAGAAAGACTAATACTATATGATCTCACTTATATGTAGTATCTAAAAAAACAAAGCAAAAAACCTCACCAAACCCATAGAAAAAGAGATCAGATGTATGGTTAAGAGAGAGGGGGTTTGCAAGGAAGAAGGAATTAGAGAAAGGTGGTCAAAAGATACAAACTTCCAGTTATAAGGATGTAATGTACATGATGAATATAGTTAAACACTTTTGTAATGGTATACAGGAAAGCTGTTAAGAGAGTAGATCCTAAGAGTTCTCATCACAAGAAGAAAATGTTTTTCTTTTCTTATTATTGTACCTATATGAGACGACGGATGCTAACTAAACTTATTGTGATAATCATTTCACAATATATGTAAATCACCCATCATGCTAGTATATAGCATGATGGGTGATTTAAAGTTAAATCTATATATATAGATTTAACTTAAAGTTATATAGTGATGTATGTCAATTATTTCTCAGTAAAACTGGAAAAAAAATTTAAAAGAAGGAATTGTATATGAGTTTCCATGTAGGAAAGTATTGTCTTTCTGCACTAATGTTAGTAATATTACAGAAGAGAAACTTGTAGTGAGTCAAATCTGCTTGCCTCTCTGACTTTCTCCAGCAATGTGATAACAGGGTAAAAATAAAGCAGATTATCTAGTGCTGAGGATGGTGAATATAGCAAATTAGAAGCCTTAGGGTATATAGGATGTTAAGAGGTGATTATTTTTGTATGGATTACTAAGCATCCTCAAGGTGTCTTGCTTTCTCTTTGCCCATTCCTGGGAAGAGATCTTCCCTTATCATAAAACTGTCCCTAATCTATGTTTTAAGAGTTAGTCTCTATTAACAGAAGAACATTTTGTTGAACTTGGAACATTTTTCTGAGAGGATCTAGAGGAATTGAAGCCATCTCCAGAGGCTTCACAGTATCTGAATGACCCGGTAAAGATTCTTCATCTCTATAGTGTGGATGGAGGACCAGAGAGAATCTATTGATGGAGTAGTGAGACCCTGCTTGTAAGTGGTCCAGAGGGATAAAACTATAGAGGGGACCAGGGGAAGAAACAGGAATGAGGGTGACCACTTACCCTGGAGGGACTGATGAGCAACTTGATGAAAAAAGGACAGCTCTGTTTTTCACTAAGCTCCAGACTCTGTAGTTGTGATCATCTGATGTGGCTTTATTTTTAGTGGCACTATCCCATGCCTTTCTCTCTCTGAAATTTAGGGACACTACTAAATGGTTGTGTGAATCTTTATAATCTTGCTGGATGAAAGAGTAAAACTAAATGTGGCCCTTTTAGTCAACATGGAAAGGAAGTTTCAAAAGAAAGGCTAAGGGTTTTAGTGAACTGAGTGGGGGCCTGAACTTGAAATAAGTTTCTTGAGGGAATGGGAGAGATAGCAGATAAAGGAGTTCTTTTGTAAGACTTAGAGGGAGCTGATTTGGAGACCTAGGAAAAATGATAGTAGGTGAACTATTTCTCAGTATATAATGTAAGGTAGTATACAATATAATGTATATAATATAATGTAATGTAGTATATAATATATACAGTATATAGTATAATGTAATGTAGAAGTCAAGGAAATAGGATCAATGCAACTAATATTAAAGATAAGGAAGACAGGGCTTCCTTGGTGGCGCAGTGGTTGAGAGTCTGCCTGCCAATGCAGGGGACACAGGTTCGAGCCCTGGTCTGGGAGGATCCCACATGCCGCGGAGCAACTGGGCCCGTGAGCCACAATTACTGAGCCTGCGCGTCTGGAGCCTGTGCTCCGCAACAAGAGAGGCCGCGATAGTGAGAGGCCCGCACACCGCGATGAGGAGTGGCCCCCGCTCGCCGCAACTAGAGAGAGCCCTCGCACAGAAATGAAGATCCAACACAGCCATAAATAAATAAAATAAATTTTAAAAAAAAGATAAGGAAGACAAAAACAGATGATAATGAGATAAAGTGAAGGAAAAATATTAACTAAGTTATGAAGGCTGCTGTAAGTATAGATCTGGGGTCTAGATTTGGGAAAGAAAATAATTGCAAATAGGTGAAGCCAAGTATCTTTACGTTTAAAATATGATAACTGATATATTATACAAAGAAAGTTCATTTGCTTTATTTGGCACAATTTACTTAGGAAAACTTATTGTTGCTGCCCATTTTCAAGGTGCCTACTAATGAGCCTTTAATGAATTTTCCAGAACCTTTCCAGATACAAAGTCTTGCTAGCTTGTCTCTCTTTATTCTCCAAATTTTTAAAAAAGGAAAATACTGAGAGTATTTAAAGAACTTTCTCTCCTAGCATGGAGAATTCACAGCCATAACAAATCTGGAAATAAACCATAAGAAAAAAAATGATCTTCCAGGTCTCCAGTATTGTTATTCTTACAAAAAACACCATTGGTGGACTGGGGTAGAGAGAACAGCTCATTGTCACGTGGTATAACTCCATCTGCTGTCCTTTAGCAAATGTACAGATGGATTCCATTTCTGGGCTCCCAAAAGATGAGGCCAGTCAATATGAAAAAGCTGTCTTTGATTATCCATCACAATCACCCAAGGAGAATCACAACTTTCTGGTTTCTACCCATCGTTCTTGTCAAGAGACTCATAGTTTTATTTTCAACCATGAAATCTGCTTCTGAATTTATGAACAATAACAATGCCAGTGGTCTGTTTTTTCTTGGGTTTGTTTCTTATGGTGATACAAAAGTCTAGCTTGAAAATGTCTTTCTTATTCTTTTTCAATAACTGTCACTCAGTTTTCTGAAGAACAGTTTATTCTTCCAGAATTGTGGGACTTTAAAATACCTATCATATTATTATGGCTTGAAGAGTACCTTAGATTTAGAAGTCAAATAAACGGCTTGAATGGAAATACCACCCTGATGCGGAATAAGACCTATAAAAAAATTCATATTTGAGAATTTTCCCCTAAGTCCTCATAGTTCTGATGTCATTTCTTTTTCACACAGGTTAAAGTTGTATGACTATCTCTGTAACATTGCTGATATCAGAAAAGATCCCCTGTAGGATCCTAATTTATACACGTTCAGATTCACACACACACACACACACACTCCTTAAAATAGGTCCATGCTGTTTGCCTACTGTATTTTGATTTAACATTTTTTTTCTAAGTTGAAAGATTCTGACCTAAGTATGAATTCAGGAGGGTTCTGAGGAAAACACTGCACTAGTTTTCTCTTATGTCCATATAATCACCAGTTAAAGCTAAAACTATCTGCTGGAGGTTACTTACAACTTAAATTTTTAAAACTTCACATTTCATATTTTTGAATTTGAGGCAGAGAATGATGGCTTTCTCAAGTATCTCTTTAGCCATTTCTTCAGTAGTGAAGTTTCCATGTTAGTTGGGCATGTGGCCACTTATAATAAAGATTCTTTTTCCAGCCTCTCTTGCAACTAGTTATGGTCATGTGACCAAGTTATTGGCAATGAGATATAAGCAAAAGTAGGGTGTACAACTTCTGAGAAGTACACTGCATCTCTTCTTCAAACCTTCCTCCTTTCTTTAGGCCTGGAGCCTCAGCAGCCATCACAGACAATAAGAAAACTTTGTGAATAGAAGCCACGCCCAACAGAGCAGCGAGATAGCAATAGCTTGGGTCTCTTATACCATAGAGAATCATTTTTAACCCTGGATTGACAGACTTCTTGAATCAGACTTATTGAATGTGAGAGCAAAATAAATTTTTATTTTATAGCCTTAGTATTTGGGGGCTTTCTATTACTCATAGCCTATATATATTTTTTAATTGGATAGTATCCTACTAATAAAAGATTCTAGCAGATGCCATTTCCATCTAAGATCCAAGTATCAATATGTATAATTGTGATGGAAATTTTTAAGGAAAATCATTAGGCAGTCAAGATCTTTTTACATGAAGAAAGACCAAAGGAAAATGAAGTTTTGTGCAAGTTATTTAATCCTTTAAGATGTATATTTTTTTCAAGTTCTTCTTTAGTATTCCATCTAATGAAACTGAACTTATGTAACTCAGCACGAGAAAATCTGACTTCTAACTGCCAGCACCTGTGATTTTTTTTTTTTTTTTTTTTTGCTGTGCACTTGATCCATCAACAGAACCTCCTCTTCCTGAGGATAAGGCAGGCTGGATGTGTCGGGGAATTAACACACATCCTCCAACTTAGGAACAGCCGTGAACGAAAGACGGAAAGAAGACCATTTATAAGTATCCCAGCTGCTTTGCCCTATCAGGTGGATTAACTCAAAGGCATTTATTTCACACTGATTCCCAGAGTTCCTCACCCAGATTAAGATCCAGTTATCCAAAGTAGTAACCAGCTTGATAACATCCCCTTTATTGGCTGCCTGCTTTTCCTTGCCTCACTTTTCCACTCCTACCCAATGTTTTCTGGGTTTGCATCCTCAGTAAACAATTGCATATGAATCTTTATCTCAAGGTTTGCTTCTGGGGCACTGGAACCAAGGCAAAATATTTACATATTGTGGGAGTGGCAGCAAAAACATTTATGGCCAGGGGAATGATGATAACAATGACATGGCACAAATGCAAAATAAGTCAAGAGTATCTTTCCTCTCTCTTTCACTTTCAGTCCTCAATGGTAGAACAGACAGAGGCTTAAAAATATCCCTAAAAAAAGCTGGTTAGTAAATAGTGTGCTTGGAAAATATAATCCTAAACACTGGGAAGAGAGTATGTTCCCACATCCTTTCAGTAATTAAGATGAACTGGCTCCAGGTGAAAGCAAGCTACGTTAATTTCTTCAGGAAGAGTATAAACAGAAATCATTGTGCTTATTATTTTCTCCCAGTATCTACACAGTGCCCAGATATAGAGCAGTTAATGAAAAAATATTTATCGAATGAAAGTGTGGCAGAAAGAGAACTGTAGTAAAGTTATTAGATCTGCTGATCAAACACACTATTAGGGATAGAAAGGCAAACCATAGAGTTGGAGACGATATTAGCAATACATAGCCAATAAAGGACTCCAATCCGGAGTATGTAAAGAATTACAAATAAATTACAAAAGCGCAAGCCCATAGGAAAAAAATGGTCAAAACTACTTTACATGATTATATGTAAATGGCCAATAAACATGAGACAATGTGCTCAACTTCATTGTCATCAGAGCAAAGCAAATTAAAACCGCAATGCAATACCATATCTTCTAACTAGATTGGTTTAAAATAAAAAGAGATGATGCCAACTATTGGCAAAGATATGGAGCAGTTGGGACTCTCATACGCTGCAGTTGGATGGGTAAATTGGTACAAACATTTTGGAAAAATTCTCTGGCAACATTTACTGAAGCTCAACATATACATTCCCTATGAGGCAATAACTCCACTCCTGGTATATATGTGAAGTGTGTATACATGTTCACCAAAAGACATGAATCAAAATATACACAGCAACTACACTGATAATCATCCAAAACTTAGAACAACCCAGATGTTCATCTACAGAAGCATGAAAACATAAATCATAGAATAGTCAATGAAAATACTCAATTCAGCAATGAAAATGAATGAAATACAACTACCCACATAGCATATATGACTCCCACAAAAATATTTGAGTGAAAGAAGCCAGGTAAAAAAGAGCATACACTGTATGATTCCAAATACATATTGTTCAAAAACAAGCAGAACTACTCTATGCTGTTAAAAGTCAAGACGGTAATTATTCTTGGGAGACATACTGATTTTAAGGGAGGAAGAAGGGATCTTCTCAGGTGCTAGTTGTCTCAGCCATCCCATGATGACCCGCTGGCTTGGGGATTCACTGGAAGGACTAACATGACCCAACATAGTTTCAGTCATGGCTAAGATTTATTACTGCAAAGGATACAGGGCAGGAATAACAGAAAAAAGATATGTATAGGCAAAGGCTAGAGAGGTCAAAATCAGGCTTTCTTGTCCTCCCTATGCAGGGGATGCATGGATGCATCTTCTTCTCTAGCTGGGAAGTACAGGAATATGTGTGACATGACCATGCTTAGGAAAGTTGGCTTGAGTCTTGGGGTCCAAAGTTCCTAAGTAGAATTGGTCACATCCTAGCTGTGGGTGTGAACCCCTAGCTGTGGGTGTGACCTAGCTGTGGGTGTGAACCCCAAACCAGGCCCTGGGTACACATCATGAAACTTGATGTTTACTTTGACATGCTGGCTTATCTTGACTCACTACTTTGGGTGTATAGACTAGTATCTTTACCCAGCCACTATGTGAACGTTCCAGTAGTTTAGTTCTCAGAGTTGACCAAGGGTCATTATGATGGCTATAGATTTAAACAAGAACTGAGTAAAACAGATCTGCTTCATCAACTCTCTCTGCTCACTAGTAATGTTATCATTCTTGCTCTGGGGACTGATCAGATGGGTAGATTTTGTTTGTGCTTATGTATGCATATTATATTTCAAACATTTAAAAAAATTAGTCAGGTAGCAGTCCAGACCCATCAATTAGACCCCCACGTTCTTGTAAGATTACTGAAACCCTGGGAAGTTATCAAAATAACATTAGGAAACCATTAGGGAATATAAAAAGCTGGGGTAACTCTAAATCTAAGTAGATGTCAAGAGAATGAGGAAATGAATTAAATTCATGACGATGAGTTTCAGAGTATGTTAAGTAGGCAGGTAGCAGTGATTTTGTAAAAAAATTTGTATTTGAATGCTTTGGCTAATCTTTAATGTGTCCGAAGTGATCAAATAACCAAATTATGAACAAATTTGTAATTCAGATACAATTTTTATGGGAATTTAATTGATTGCACAATCTGTTAAAAGTTACCAAAAACAGGTTTTCAAATGTTTATCTCTTATGTTTTTAACTTTAAAATTGAAGATTAAAATATATGTGCAATAAAAAGTCAACAGGTTTGAGTTCCATTTACTATTTATTAATTTATATGACTTTGGGCAAGCCCTTTAACCTTCAGCTTTCTTATTTATGCAACGCAAGAAGTCAATAGCTTCAACAATATAGGAAATGGGGTCCTTCTAGCATTACGAGTTTATGTTTTAGTAAATTACCATTTCAGTACCATTGACTAATCCAACAAATGCTTTGTGTATCTACTATGAACAAGGCACCAGGCTAAGTGATGTGGGCAAATGAAATGCTGGAAAACACAGGATTCTGTCTTCAAGGAGCTCAGTTTGATGAGCAGGGACACAAATAACACAACTCATAACAAAGGAATGGATTAGAGTGAGACTGGGGAATCAAGGTAGCACCTGAAAAGGGACCTTTATGAAACAATAGGGTTTCAATAGGAAAAGGAAGAGTAAGTTTATGTCAGGGGAGCACTTAAGCAAAGACTTCATCACAAAAATGCTCATCTCCACAGAAAACAGTACAGTCTTGCTGGCCTGAAGATTAAGAAATGAATACGGAGACATGAGGCAGGAAAGAAAGATTGGTACTCAATCATAAAGGGCCTTAACTTCCATGAAATGGAATTTATAGGCAATGAGGACCGAAGGAGGCTTTTAAGATGAAGGAGAACACAGTTAGCTCCGGTTTCAGATTCACGGCTTCCAAATGTCACAGGTTGGGTTCCCCAGAAACAGACTCTGAGACAGAGGTTGGTGTTTGGGATGTGTATTAAGGAGTGCCCTTGGGACACAACTCCTATGGACAGAGGGGAGGGAAGCAGGATGGCAGTGAGAGAAGGTAAGAGTAATGCAGACCCAACTACAGTCTTGGCAAACCTCACAGGGAGCTCTGGATCCAGTGGCCCTTCAGAGTTGCACCAAGTTGGACTGAGGTGTCTAAGGCTTGACAACCCGACATTGATCAGTCACTGCACGTGGTCGGCCCCGGGAAGGGCTGTGACCTGATCTAGGGCAGCTCTCTCTGGTTGAAGCAGTCCCTGGAGTTGCTGAAGGTCATCCACCAACTACACTCCCAGGGGCTGGACAACAAGTTCTTCCTTGAAGGTGGGGCTGGGTGCACATGACAGCATCCATCACATCAAATGTATGCTTTAGAATCACTCAGGGACCTTTGGAGACCCAGATTTCACTCTGAATTGGTAGACATAGAATAAAGCCAGATGCTTTTATTATAAATAAACTTCCCAGATGATTTTGATGCACAGAAGTTTGATAATTATTCTTTTAGATAGTCATTCAAACCCTTGAGTAAAGATTCTGGGCCAAGCCTATGTCCTTTGCTTGTAGGACATTCCTATGGCTTCAAAGTTCCTTCCTTTGATACTCATAACAACTCCATGAAAAAAGCAGAACTGAGATCTGTATTTTGCAGATAAGAAAACCAGCTTAGAAAGCATAAGTTACATGCCCAAGGTCATACAGCTGCTAAGTATTACTCAGGCTCAAACTTGCCTAGCCCTGCTCCAAGCCTCTCTCTCTCTCCCTCTCTATCTCTCCCTCTCAATCTCCTTCTTTCCCTCTCCCCCTCTTATGCATT
Organism: Eubalaena glacialis; assembly: GCF_028564815.1. Classification (NCBI taxonomy): domain Eukaryota; kingdom Metazoa; phylum Chordata; class Mammalia; order Artiodactyla; family Balaenidae; genus Eubalaena; species Eubalaena glacialis. Next base: position 43,195,701 of record NC_083728.1, on the reverse strand, counting down.
TAAAATTTACTACTATAAAAGTCATTGTTCTTAAAGTAAAGTAAATCCCCTATCATCCTTAGAAACTTCTTTAATGTTATATTAGTGGCTCTTCTTATAAAAATAAAATTTGACCCTGTCATGATAATAATAGATTTCCTACTATATTCTATCTGGCATAGACAGTCACACGGTGCTGTCTTTGATCCTGGCAATAGCTTTGCTTTAACTCAAAATACCAGACACTGAAAAGAAAATGCAACTCTCTCTCATATGTTTTCATTAAATAAATCCCTCCTAGATCTTTATAAGACAGAGTTGGGTTTTCCAGAAAAAGGGAAGGCTATTAAATTCCCTTCCAAGAGGCAACTGAGGCTTTACGTGGCATCAGTAAGGATGTGTTTTAAATGAAAAAGCAAGTTAAAATAAGGATGGGGTGGGTTTAATGGGCAAAGAACCTGATTTTGGGGAGGGAGGTTTGGGGTTTTTTTGTTTTTTGTTTTTGTTTTTTTTGGTGTGAGCATGTGGTGCCTTCTTCAGATTTCTGATCAACTTTCTGATCCTGTCTAAACCAGTAGATCTGTGCAAAGCAAAGAGAAGTGACCAAAAATCCTTCCAAAAGAATCCATACTACTTTCCACACTGACAGCTTTGCTAAGTGACAAGTGGGTCACAATCTTTCATCACCTGGGCATGGCCCAGGGACCATGACTAAGTCACTGTAGATGCTGCTGTTAAATGGGGTTGTACTTTATTTTCCATCCTTCAACCTCAATATTAAATAATGGCTTGGAAATGCATCGAGGGATAGACTTTACATAGTGGTGTTGATGATAATGTTTTTCTTCTTCCAGAAAAAATCCGGCATTGATATTCATCAGCATGCTGGGATTTTAGCAGGATGGAAGCAATTATATGCACTTGTGTATGAGTGACTTAGGCCTTAATTGCTTGGCTGGCATGCCTTGTACGTTCTGAGTACCTATCATATATAAGCAGCCAATATTTTAATTTTCCAAAATCTGGCATCTCATTCTGAATTCTTAAGCTTGTTCTGGAGTGAAATTCAACCTAAATCATTCAAAAAGATTTCATACAAATTTCACTGAAATCCATGACCTTAAAGGTACATGGATTTCCCTTTCAGAAAGAGGATAGAGCTCACTAAATTGGATAATTTACTGTAGCTTGAGGCCACTGGCACTTAGAGCTCAATTCTACAGAACTTCAGCTACACTCTTTCATCAATAGAAATCCATCTTTTCTCCACTGACTTAAAGGGTCACCATTATTATAAATGAAATTCCCATATAGATTTGGATTTATTTCTATACTCTTCTGCTCTATTGATGTCTATTTCATGAGTCAATACAAAAATGTTTTAATTTCAATTTTCTTCAGACCAGGAACAAAAAAAGGCTTCTATGAGTATCTCTCAAGGTAGACTCCTTCATCCTCGTGGAAGCCGTCACTCCGTTTGCTTTCTCTTGCACACTCCTGGTTTTCCTCACATCATCTCTCTAGCCACTCCTTTTCCTTTGTAGCCACTTTTTCGTCCATTCACTTCTTTTATATTGGTGTTTGCCTGAGTTCCATGCTTTGACCATTTTCGCTCCATGTAGTTTTCTCAACTATATATCTATGCTTTTCAGCTGACAGCCAAACTGGTATGCCTTTCACACTTCCTTGTTGAGCCTCAGATTTATTCTTCTAAGTGACTACTTGACATCTCTGAGTCCTGGGGAGTTTCTCAGGCCCTTCAATCTCAACACATTAACAAAGTTGAGCCATACATTTTCTACTCCATACATTTTCATACATTTTCTACTCCAACTCATTCTTTCTCTTTCATTAACTATCTCTGCCAATAGCACTATCACCCATGAAGGTATTCCGGTCAATTGCCTGGAAACCATCTCAATTATTGGTTACCTTTATCACTTACATCCATTTGGACACAACATCCTCCTCTATGGGTTTTTATTTTTTATTTTTTGCCACACCACACGGCATGTGGGATCTTAGTTCCCTGACCAGGAATCGAACCAGCATCCCCTGCATCCCTGCATTGGAAGCGCAGTCTTAACCACTGGACCACCAGGGAAGTCCCTGATTCTACTTTTTAAATGTCTTTTGAATCTATTTCCTTCTTCCCTCCCCTACTTCCACTGTCATATTTGAGCCTTTGATTTTTCTTCTCAGAGGCTGCACCAACTTACCTGGAGTCGTGCCCTATTCCAATACATTGCTGGGAGAATGGTGTGTTAAAGATGCAGACCTAATTAGGTCAGCCTTAAAGTACCTCAGTGTGTCTGCATGATCTTCACGATGAAATTCAAGTGCCAAGGCATGGTATTTGAGGCCCTTCAGCATCCAGCCCTTCCCTCTTTCTCCAGACACATTGACCCTGCCTAAGCTTATCAAACACTTGCCTTTCCTGAATGCCTTCTTATGTCTGTGTGCCTTATGAATCTTGCTCCCTCTCTATTTCTCCTCCCCAGATCCTGCCTTAACTCACCTGGCCCACTTTAATTGCCCTCAAGACTCATTTTAAGGGTTATTTCATTTTGCCAGCATTTCCTCATGACTTCTCTAGCCATAGCTAGATGAGGCATCCTACATCTTTGCTATCGAAATGCTTACGAGCAACCCAACTCTGGCATATAGTTTCTAATATTGATATTTTTATTAGCCTCCTTCAAATAGGCTTTGAGCTTCTGGAAGATAAGGGTCCATTTTAGGGTCTTCAGTGACTTGCTTAGTGCTTGACATATAGGACTGTGCTGCCCACCATGGGAGCTGTTGGTTACATGTGGCAATTTAGACTTAAATGATTTAAAATTAAAAATTCAGTTTCTTAGTCACACTAGCCTCATTTCAAGTGCTTAGTAGCCATATATGGCTAGTGGTACTGGACAACATAGATAAAGAACATTTCCATCATCACAGACAGTTCTGTGGGACAGCACTGATGTAAGAAGAGCTCAGTAAATGCTGGTAAGTTAAGAATATATGAATTATTTTTTAAATGAAATTTTTGTTGAGGCACTTGTAGATTCACATGTAATTGTAAGAATAATACAGAAGGATGAGTCTACCCTTTATCCAGTTTTTCCCAACATCTTGTAAAACTATAATACAATAACACAACCAATATATTGACATTGATCTTATTCAGATATCACTGAATATGATCTTATTCAGATATCCTTCACTGATCTTATTCAGATATCCTCGGTTTTACTGTACTCATTTCTCTGTGTGTGCGTGTGTGTGTGTGTGTGTGTGTGTGTTTAGTTCTATACAATTAAATCATCTGTAGAGGTTCATGCATTCACCACCACAGCCAAGATACAGACAATTTCATGACCAGAAGAATTCTTCTTGTTGCCCTTTCATAACCACACCCACTTCCTTCTGTACCTCATACCCCGCCCCCCAAATCCTGAAACTACTAATCTATTCTGCATTTATAAAATGTTGTCATTTCAAAAATAACTGTGAGGGAGATCAGCTCGGTGCTTTGTGACCACCTAGAGGCGTGGGATAGGGAAGGTGGGAGGGAGGTGCAAGAGGGAGGGGATATGGGGATATATGTATACATATAACTGATTCACTTTGTTATACAGCAGAAACTAACATAACATTGTAAAGCAATTATACTCCAATAAAGATGTTAAAAAAAATCACTGTGATTATTGGTGTAAAACTATCTGTTTAAGTTCCCTACTTTCAATTATTTGGGGCATATATCTAGAAGTAGAATTCCTGGATCCTATAGTAATACTATGTTTATAATTTTTTGAAGAACTGCCATACTACTTTCCACAGTAGCTAAAACATTTTACCTTCCCACCAGCAGTGCACAAGGGTTCCAATTTCTCCACATCTGTGCCAACATTTATTTTCTGCTTTTTTCATATCTATATATATATCCATCCTAATAGGCGTGAGGTAGCATCTCATTGTGGTTTTGATTCGCATTTCCCTGAATAGTGATATTGAGCATCTTTTCATGTGCTTATTGGCCATCTGCATATCTTCTTTGGACAGATGTCTATTCAAGTTCATTGGTTATTTTTAAATTTTTGTTTTTTGTTGTTGAGTTTTGGGAGTTCTTTATATATTCTGGATATTAACTCTTTATCAGAAATATAATTTGAAAATATTTTCTCCCATTTTGTGGGTTACCTTTTCACTGTGCTGATTGTGTCCTTTGCTCAGAAGATTTTAATGGTCCAATTTATCTAATTTTTCTTTTGTTGCCTGTGCTTTTGGTGTCATATCCAAGAAATCATTGCCATATCCAAACTTCTGATGATTTTACCCTATGTTTTCTTTTCAGAGTTTCATAGTTTTAGCTCTTTTGTTTAGATATTTGAACCATTTTAATTTCTGTATATGGTGAAATATAATTATTTCTTTTGTAAGAGGATATCCAGTTTTCCCAGCACCATTTGTTGAAAAGACTGTTCTTTCCCCATTAAGTGGTCTTGGAATCCATGTCGAAAATCATTTAACCATATATTGAGGGTTTATTTCTGGACTCTCTATTCTATTCCATTAGTATTTGTGTCTGTCTTTATGCCAGCACCACACTGTTTTGATTACTGTAGCTTTGTGGTAAGTTTTGAAATCAGGAAGTGTGAGTCCTCCAGCTTTGTTCTTTTTCAAGATTGGTTAGTTATTCATGTTCTTTGGGATTTCATATAAATTTTAGGATAGATTTTTCTATTTCTGCAAAGAAGTTATTGGGATTTTTCTAGGCATTGTATTGAATCCATAGATTACTTTTGGGAGTACTGGCATCTTAACAATATTAAGTCTTCCAATCCATGAACATAGGATGTCTTTCCATTTACATGTCTTCTTTAATGTCTTTCAACAATGATTTGTAGTTTTCAGTGTATAAGTTTTTGACCTCTTTAGTTAAATTAATTCCTAAATATTTTATTATTTTTCATGCTATTGAAAATGGAATTGTTTTCCTAATTTCATTTTTGGATTTTTCATTCTTAGTGTATAGCAATGCAACTGATTTTTGTGTGTTGATTTTGTAACTGCAACTTTTCTGAATTCATTTATTAGTTGTAACAATTTTTTGTGTGTGTGGAATCTTTAGGGTTTTCTAATATAAGATCACATTTTCTGCAAACAGAGATAACTTTAGTCTGTCTTTCCAATTTGGATTTTATTTCTTTTTCTTGTCTAATTGCTCTCAGTAGAACTTCCAATGCTATGTAGAAAAGAGGTGGCAGGAGTGGCATCCTTGCTTTGTTCCTGATCTTAGAGGAAAATATTTCAGTCTTTCACCATTGAAATGTTAACTGTGGGGAGGTTCTTCTTCTTCTTTTTTTTTTTTTTTTTTCTGCCTATGAGTCTCTTTCTGGGTTCTCTATTCTGTTCCATAGATTTATATTTCTACCCCTCTGCAAATACTACACCATCTTGATTACTGTAGCTATAGAAAAAGCCTTAGTATGGGAAGAGTGATTCTTCCCACCTATTCTTCTTTGTCAAATTGTTTAGCTATTCCAGAGCCCATGCCTTTCCATATAAATTCTAGAATAAATTTGACTCTGTCTACAAAATCATACTGGAATTTTTATAGGAATTTTACTAAATATTTAGATTAATTGGGGGCAAAACTTATATCTTTACTGTGTCTTCTAATCCATGACCACAGTATGTTTCTCCATTTATTCAGGTTTTCTTTGGTTTATTTAATTTGTGTGTTGTAATTGTCAGCATACAGCTCTTGTACATGTTTTGTTAAGTGTATACCTAAGTATTTCCTTTTCTTTGGAGCAGTTGTAAATGGTATTGTGTTTTAAATTTCATTTTCTGCATGTATGCAGAAATAGAATTGGCATTTGTATGTAGATTTTGCACCCTGCAAACTTGCTGAACGTTATTAGTAGAGTCTTTGGCATTTTCTATGTAGACAATCATGTCATCTGCAAATAGAGACATTTTTATTTATTCCTTTGCAATCCATTGTCTTTTGTTTTGCTTGCCTCATTGTTGTGGCTGGAATTTCTAGTACTATGTTAAGACTGGTGTAAACAGACACACTAGCCTTGTTCTACATCTTAGAGGGAAAGCATTCAGTCTTTCACCATTAACTTTGATGTTAGCTGGAGAGTTTTTTGCAGATTTTTTAAAAATAAAGTTGAGGTAATCCCCTCATTCCGAATTTGCTAAGACTTTTTAATCATGAATGTGTGTTAGATTTGTCATAGTTTTCCTGCATCAATTGATAAAATTATATTATTTTTCTTTTTGAGTTTGTTAGTATAGTGGATTACATTAATTTATTTTTTAATGTTAAACCATCCCTACATTCCTAGGGAAAATTTCAGTTGATCACCATGTATAATTATTTGTATACATTGTAAGATTTGATTTGGTAAAATTTTTTGAGGATTTTTGCATCTAAGTTCATAAAACATATTTGCCTGCAATTCATTGGTTATTTTTTTATCCCTATTGTGTTTGTTTAGTTTTAGTATCAGGGTAATACTGGCCTTATAAAATAAGTTGGAAAGTGTTATCTCTTATTTTCTAGAGGAGATTGTGTAAAAGAGGTGTTAATTCTTCCTCATATTTTTGGTAGTTTTCTCCAATGAAACCATCTGGGCCTGGAGATTTCTTTTTGGAGAGCTTTGGAAGTATGAATTCAATTTTTATTAATGATTACATTAATAAAATATTAATTTTTAAAAACTATTTTGAGTATGTATTTCATCTTGGTTGAGGTTTTTTGGCAGTGTGTGGATTACAAGAATTGCCCATTCTTGTAAGTTGTTGAATTTATGAGCATAAAGTTGTTCAAAGCATTTGCCTATTTTCCTTTTTACGGCTGCAGAATCTGTTGCTATATCCCCTATTCCATTCCTGATACTGGTGATTTGTGTCTTCTCTTTATTTTTGTCTAAATAAATTATTTTAGTCTAGACTAATTTTAATTATCTATCTCATTCCATTTTTATATCTTACAATGTTTTGATGTCACAAAAAGGAAATGTATTTTGAGATTTTTTTGGAGAAGAATAATGACTTGTTTTTAAAATATATACATTCATTATTAAAAATTTCAAACAGTTCTGAAAAATATAGAAGAGAAATTATATAAACAACCAAAATCTTTCCATCAGAAATATTTCTTGGTTTATAATATTCCACAAATCTTCCTGTAGAGAGAGAGATAAAAGCATAAGGTTATAATAAGTAAGATAAACTGAAAGATGTGTTTTTTATATATGGATGGTACCACATTTGTTACTCTAAAACTAAATTACATTTAATCTTATTAAAATCAAATTTAAAAATAAAAGGAAAAGAAACTGAAGTGTTCCTATAGTATTTTCTAAACTTCAGAAAAATGTTTTTTTCACAAGAGAGATAAGCTTTTAAAATATTTCCTTAAAGACAAAAAAAACAGACTGTGAAAAGTCATGATGAAATTGGAGGTGGTTTTTTTTGTACATGATATACATATATATCTCTTATATATATCAGGTATACATGAAGCATATATACCTATATGCTTCAACATTAATAATATCCATTGACCTCTTGCTAAGGACAATGAGGACACATAATTTTCAGTCTTAGATTTATTTTAAAATAGATATGATTATCATTGTCCCATTTGATCATGGCTTCACTATTCTTAAGATTTGTTTTTTAAATTTAACTCTTTGTTGGGTGAATTTCATGATGAAGTGGTTTGTTTGTTTGTCTGTTTAAGGTTTATATCTACTATATATCTTAATGTGTTGTATGTTTAGGAACAATTGACTCTTGCCTTGAAAACTTGAAGAACAGCCTGACTAGGCAAAACACACCTTCCGGTCACTGTTTCTTTCCCTCAGCACATTCCCTCAGGCATTATATGATGCTGTGAAGCTATCCAATGCAACCTGATTTTCCTTTTCTTGTATGTTAATTACCTTTTCTGCCTGTATGCACCAAAGATTATTTGCCTTTGAAATTCTATAACTTGACCAGAGTATATTTCAACTGTGTTCTTTTGTTCAGCAGGTTTAAGACTCTTTATTTCAGTAAATTAGCTTCTATTACATCTTTAATTTGTCTATTCCATTTTATTCTGTTTTTGTTTGTTTTCTTTCGTTTTGTTTTTGTTTTTCCTCAGTGAAGGTTATAAAAACTGGTATCCTGGTAAATGAAAATAAACAAAAACCTCTGATGTGCAGTGTCTGTCAATTTATGTGGTGTAAATACTCCCACAATGGTTAATTTTAATAATGTTATTGAAAATGGAGTTAGGAACAGGTATGTCTAATCAACTCTTGCAAGCTGGTTCAAGCCTACATGTGTACATGTGTTAGATCTCCTTTGTTTGACTTCTATATAATTTTCCTACAATTGGTTTTATATTCTTTTCTTTTTTTTTTTTTGTAGTTAAGAACTGTCCATCTATCACTGGGTTTCAGTTGTGTTTAGTCTTATTTCCTATTTTTTAAAATCTTTTGAACGGTTTAATAATTTCCTTTTTATTTCACCCTGAACTCTGCCAGCTTCCCTTTCATTTTGGTCATGTTGTCTCTTCTTTAAACCCTTGTATTTCTTAAATTTTTTTTTCCTTTTTTTGTTAGATCATATTATCTTTCGTTACTTTAGAACTTTGGGGAAATATTTATTTGAACTTTTGTTCTGTTTCCTAGGAGTAATTCTTCAGATACATATTCTTCTTTTTATTTATGTTCCTTTAAACATTCATTTCCATCCCCTATTCTTCCCTACCCCCCCTCACCCCATTATCTAAGCACATGTCTGGTTCCTTTCTGGAATCCATGCTGGTTCCTTTATAATTGTGATTCAGCTTTGAAGGATTCTAGCAATCTGCTGATGAATAAAGAGTGCGGGTAAAGAGTGAGCTGGGGCAGTCTGAACCTTGATTCCAGAGTGCTATCTTAAACATCCTTCTCAACCAATTTACTAGGTTCTCTACCCCTCAGGTATATCTTTTCATGGTTTTTGTTAATAAAGTTGGTTGAGATTAGTTTCTCATGAAATATTCACTAGTAGGTAGCTTTATTATATTAAAAAACCACAAAGTTCTAGTTATTATTTAACAGTTATTTTCCCTTCCAAAATTACAAATTGCAAATATAGATTTTGATAGTAGATAAAACAATGTCTTAAATATTAGAGAATGAATACATGCCAGCTTAAGAGATCATAATTAATCATTACACATACAAAAAATGTACAGAGCCAGATACCTAAAGAGACAATGTACTCCTGTTTGTTCCCAAACAAGGGAACTTCTTGGGTGAAATCTGAAACTGTCCCCCCCCAACCCCCGTGGGCAAGTAGAGACTGAAAAAAGGGGCAGAGTAGTCCTAATTGTTAAGATTGGTAGGTTGCAAGTTCAAAAACCAAGGGAATTTACATACGAGGCTTGTCTTGGGCACGGCAAGATGAGCAGAAATCTGCACTAGACCACCAGAATCTTAAAAGTTTATATAGAGGCCTTATCTGGGTTTGAGACAGGAGGGGAGGGGGCAGGGCACAACCTTTAAAAGAATAACCATTGAGGACATGACATAAACTGGTTAGAACCAATTAGGCCCAAGATGGCAGAAGATTCGACTTCCAGTGGACCTTGAGCCTCATTATACGTTCATTGCAATGCATTAGCATCTAAATGACAGACAGGTGCCATGACAGTTCCAAGGCTGACCATAAAAGGCCAAAAAGTGGGCAGTGGCCCAATCCCTGGAAATCCCCACCCCTTCCCCAAAGTAGTTGGAATATTCCTCCCACTCCTTAGCCTATGAAATTACCCAGCCCTTTAAAAACTAACCACCCCCCACACCCTGGCACAGCTCTCACATTCTGAGATAGACCACATTCTCTCTATGGAGTGTGTATCTCTCTAAATAAATCTACTTTTTTAAAAATTAATTTTTTTGGAGTATGGTTGCTTTACAATGTTGTATTAGCCTCCACTGCACAACAAAATGAATCAGCCATGCATATATAGGTATCCCCTCCCTTTTGGACTTCCCTCCCAATTAACTTACCACAGTGCATTAGGTAGAGTTTCCTGTGCTCTACAGTATGTTCCTATCAGTTGTCTATTTTATACATACTATCAAAATGTATATGTGTCAATCCCAGTCTCCCAATTCCTCCCACCCCAACCCTTTCCCCCTTGGTATCCATACATTTGTTCTCTACATCTGTGTCTCTATTCCTGCTTTGCAAATAAGATCATCTATACCGTTTTTCTAGATTCCACATATACACATTATTATACGTTATTTGCTTTTCTCTTTCTGACTTACTTCACTCTGTATGACACTCTCTAGGTCCATCCACATCCCTACAAATGACCCAATTTCGTTCCTTTTTATGGCTGAGTAATAGTCCATTGTATATGTGTACAACATCTTCTTAATCCATTTCTCTGTTGATGGACATTTAGGTTGCTTCCATGTCCTGGCTATTGTAAATAGTGCTGCTATGAACATTGGGGTGCATGTGTTTTCTTGAATTATGGTTTTCTCTGGGTATATGCCCAGTAGTGGGATTGCTGGGTCGTATGGTAGTTCTATTTTTAGTTTTTTAAGGAACCTCCATACTGTTCTCCATAGTGGCTGTATCAATTTACATTCCCACCAACAGTGTATGGGGGTTCCCCTTTCTCCACACCCTCTCCAGCATTTATTTATTTTTTAATTTTTATTTATTTTTTAATTTTTTTAACATCTTTATTGGAGTATAATTGCTTTACAATGGTGTGTTAGTTTCTGCTTTATACCCAGCATTTATTATTTGTAGATTTTTTGATGATTGCCATTCTGACTGGTGTGAGGTGATACCTCATTGTAGTTTTGATTTGCATTTCTCTAATAATTAGTGATGTTGAGCATCTTTTCATGTGCCTCTTGGCCATCTGTACGTCTTCTTTGGAGAAATGTCTATTTAGGTCTTCCGCCCATTTTTTGATTGGGTTGTTTATTTTTTTGATATTGAGCTGCATGAGCTGCTTGTATATTTTGGAGATTAATCCTTTGTCAGTTGCCTCGTTTGCAAATATTTTCTCCCATTCTGAGGGTTGTCTTTTTGTTTTATTTATGGTTTCCTTTGCTGTGCAAAAGCTTTTATGTTTAATTAAGTCCCATTTGTCTATTTTTGTTTTAATTTTCATTACTCTAAGAGGTGGGTCAAAAAAGATGTTGCTGTGATTATGTGAAATAAATCTACTTCTTACCTATCACTTTTTGTCTCTCACTGAATTCTTTCTGCGGCGAGACATAAAGAACCTGAGCTTCAGTAAGTCCTGAGACAAGTTGTGCAGTTTCAGTTGGAAGATTGTGGGTTCGAGTCCCTTATGAGGTGCGGTTTCAGGTTCAGTCAAATACCCCATTCTGATAGTCCCAACAATACATTCTCTCTCATGTGTCCTTGGAACCGGCTCCCACTGTGGGGACAGTGGGCAGGGTGTACATTTCAAGGACATGGGAGGGGGTGAGGAGCCTCTGATCACCCAGATCCAGCTCAGGGGTCGACCAGAGGTCGTGTCCTCTCAATTACCTCCTCCAACAATCCCAATTGTTGATAACAGGTTATTTTCCAACTTTTAGAACTGAGCATTGGAGAAAGTCTATTACCTATTTAAAAATAAAGTTTTGGAATCCCTCTGACAAATTAGTGCAGTCCTAGTTTGTGTATTCAAAATTGATATAGTCAATAAATGTATTAGTGTGTAGTGGACAAAGTAACGTATTACCCAGATCCCCTTAAATAAAGGACCTGTTACCCCAGCTGTGGAACTACTGCCAGAAGAAGGCCTACAGCTGTTCTCTCCTTCAGGGATTGTCTCAGTTTCAGGGAGCTGCCTTGTCTCAAGTTCAAGTCCCTTGCAAGGCAGCTCATACTCAATAATTAATGTTAGTATATAAAGGACTGGACAACTCAAACCAACTCAGGACAACTCTGAAGGGTCATCCTAGCTCCAGAGCTCCCTGGAGGGCCCAAGACTGTTACTGGCCCGTTTATAGCTTGACTTCTACCTCTACCCATCCCTGCCCCCTATGTCTCCCACCCACGGGTGTTGGTCCTTAGTATCTTGCCTGCTAAACTCTCAAGAAATGTCATTGTCTGTATAAAAAGAAAACCCCTAGGATCTAGTGCAATGCAGTGTTTACAGAAATAGTATTACTATTCATTTAGAATGTTTACCTTGCATAACTCCTAAATGAATTTGAGGCAACTAACAATAATCATAATATTTAACCAGTAGACACAACCACAAAAACACAAGCTTCATGTAGGACAGGAAAGATAGTTTAAGTCAGTGAAGTTCAATATTTCAAAGCAAAATTTTAATTGATTGATACCAATCAATCACAAGTAACACCTCTATAATTTCTGGGTTTTGCATCTGTGCAAGCACACATACAAGAAAGTAAAAAATAGAAAATATTTATGCAAATAATGGTGGGAGTGGGAGTGGGGGTGTTAGGTGGGTAGTTAGGGCTATGTGTGTGACTTAGAAAATAAAGAGATGGATTTAGAGACTCCTATTCCTTTAAACAGAAAAACAGGGTATGACATACCAGGACATATTTCTCCTTTATACATAGGAATATTGAGGGAGAAAAATAATCATCCATTTATCATATGGTTCCTGTTTTGATATGACAGCTACTACACAGAGGGTACTGAGCAAATGGGAAACAAGCAAGAGGGAAATGATAAATACTGTACCATTAACTAGAAAACTGTTGAGAGTTATTGAGTGTAACAGGGTACCCACAGATACAAACCTTTATTTTTAATCTGCTATCCAGTTGTGGGATCAGATACCATATCGCTAGCTCTTGAGGGTATTATTGGGGCAGTTAAGGACAGAAAAGGGTGTGACTTCTTCATTGCCGAGGTTGAAAACGCACGACTGGTTTTGTGAATCTCTCTCATTGTAGCCTGGATAGTAAATATTCTTAAAAATGTTGGAGCCTTCAGAGGTTGGGAAGGGAGTGGGCAACCGAGGGATTTAAGATGAACCACAAGGTATCTTTGCAAGCTTCAATCCAAACATCACTCATCAGAAAGCACTGTCATCTCTTGGTACATAAATACCCTATTCTTATCATGTTCTGTCAGTCTTCTTAATTGGGCAAGCCCAGCCTTACCATTACATGTACAATAAATTGACACTTTGACGCCCAGTCTGAGCTTTTGTCTCATATCAGGAAAGGCGGGGGACAGTCAAGTCAGGCTGTTTCAGACTTGAGTAGAGGCTCAACTAGCAACTAGTTTGCTACCCAACTAGCAAAGTAAGCATGGGCAAGTCCAGCTTCCCCTAAGCCTCAAATTCTAAGTCAGAAAGTAGCCAGTTTGTGCTGGGCACTCAGACCCCAGCCCTACTGAGATTCTTCCCGGGTGGGCACAACATTCCGAGGGCATCATCACTTGTTAGATGCCAAACCGTCTGTAGGTAGGAGGGGCCTCTGTGGGTGCCAGCGAACGTTTCTGGGGTGGCTGACTGAAGGAGGGCCACTCAGAGGTCACAGAGAGAGAGATTCTCTCGATCCTTGCTGCTCGGTGTAGTCGGAGGACCAGCGGCATCAGCGTCGCCTGGGAGCTGGTTTGGCCAGTAGAATCTCAGACCCCAGGCCAGACCAACTGAATCCGAATATGCATTTTAATTCCTAGGCACCTTGAAGGTTGAGAAGCACGGGTCCAGGTGATAGCAATGAAGCTAGCGGAAGGATCTGCCTCTCAGCCCCGCCCCCTCCTCCCTTTGCTCTCCCCTTAAGCATAGCTCAGACCCGCTTTGGTCCTGCACAAAATTTCTGCAAACCCGGAGCGTGTGGGGAGGAGGCGTGCAGGAGCTGCCGGGCCGAGGAGGGCAGAGGCAAAGTGTGAGCGGATGGGCGAAAGGCGGCTTTCTCCAGCTCGGAGCTCCGCGACGTGGAGACACTCCCCCGACCCTCCCCCCGACCCCTCTCCACCCCCACACCCCGCAGCTGCTACCGCCTGCCTCCAGCCGGCTGCCACGAAAACCCGGAACAGCTGCGTGCGCTCCTGGAAAGTCCTCCTAGGGCTAAGCCGGGCAGCTGGGCATGCTCAGTAGCTGGGGGAGGCTTGCGTGGAGAGTAGAAAGCTTTGGCTTAGCCTCCCACCCCCTCCCGCTGGCCCCCGCCCCCCTTGCCCCTACCCTGCCCGTAGTAGTTGCCCGGCGTGCGCCCGGGGAGACCCGGAACATGGCGCTCCGAGCATTGTAGCAGCCGAGGAGGAGAAGGGGATGAGGCATCGCCGCTGCGCTGACAGCCAGCGACCAGGTAGGCAGGCGCGCCTGGCGGGGCTGCCTGGGTGGATACGGGCGCGGGGAGGGGCGCTTGCGGGGATGCGCACGGCTGGGACCCGGGCATCTTGGTTTGCCGGGAGAGGATGAGAAGCAGACGACTGTGACAGCGCGCAATTGTGCATCTCCTAGGAGATGCCAAAGGCTGGGGACCGGCTGGCTGGAGGAAAAGGATCCGGGGACGCCCCCCCGCCCCCCACACCCATGCGCTGCCATCCAGCCTGGGCTCTCTATGGGTCAAATAAAGGGTAGTTTTTTTCTGCTGGGCAGGAGGGCGTGGGGGAGAACCCCGGATTCCAGTCCTGGGAGTGCACTGGTCCCCCGGACAGCTGGCAAGCCCAGCACCAGTTCTTTGTGTATACAGCCACTCACGCCCGGGGGGTGCCACGGTGCCTGCTTCCCCCGAGAAGTGTTGGACATATTGCCAGGGCAGGATTCCCGTTTGGTTTTTGTCTCTTGGCAGGTGTAGACTGGAGGATGCAATAGCTGAGCCTTTATGGGGCTGTGTTCTCCTTTGTTACTAGCCTTGGTGTATGCGTGTGTGCGCGTGGTGGGTTGTAATGGAGAGAGAGAACTTCTGCTCGTGGGCACGGGTGTGGACAAAGCGTGCAAGAGAATCTCGGATCCAAACTCTTGTCAAAATTGCCTGCGATGTCGGCCTCCTGGAGGGTAAACTTGAAAAGTCCAGAGATCATCAGTGCCCAGTTTGAAGGAGAAGCATGTTCGCCTTTCTTAAACGCATGTGTGTGTATCTGGAGCTTTAAACCTGGGACGCGAGGCAATTCAACATTAGGTATCAATTAAGGGAATTTGAAGCATTGGGGGTTTCTATGGTGGTCTTTTTTCTTTTTTTAAGGCCAAATTAATTTAAAAAAAGAAAAGTTGGCACAAAGCCAGAGGAAAGTGTCATCGTTAATAGTTAATGACAGCTTTGGAAGGCAGAATATACTTTTGGGGAAATCAGGAAACCTGGCATTCCACAGGGTTCGACCAAGAAATAGGCATAGGGTCTTAGGTAACTCACAAAACCTGTCAGTGCATCCTTTTCCTTTCTGGGGTTAGGTAGATACTATGTTACCTGAGTGCAGAAGGACTAGACCACTCTTTGGAAGTCCCTCCTACGCTAGAATTCTATGAAATTGACGCCCCATAATAACAGCTCTGCACCTTACATTTGTATGTCTGTTTTATTTCAGCCCTACAACTCACTGAGTTAGGGAGGGAAGGTAAATTTAGAATATGCTTTTATTTTTTGCTTTATAATTTAAAGGATGGACATCTGCGACATCTGAAGTTTAGAGACACTTCCCTCCAGACTTACAGTATTTATTTTTATGGGCTCCTTAGGTGGCAAGAATGAGTTAGAGTATCATCAAAATGAAATGGGAGATGCTAGAAGAAAATGCACTTAATTAAATTAAAGGCATAAATGTCCAGTCTGATGATAATACCTTGACTTGGAATACATATGTGCAAAGCAGAAGCACTGCTAATGGAAGCAGTAGAAGTTGATGGCAAATTCATTGATATAATTGCTCTTAGAATGACGGTTTTTGTGCTCCTCTGTGAATGGGTAGAGATTGATTGTACTAGGTCCCTGAAATTGTTGTTT
Organism: Eubalaena glacialis; assembly: GCF_028564815.1. Taxonomy (NCBI): domain Eukaryota; kingdom Metazoa; phylum Chordata; class Mammalia; order Artiodactyla; family Balaenidae; genus Eubalaena; species Eubalaena glacialis. The sequence continues at coordinate 43,179,763 of NC_083728.1, read as the reverse complement.
CGTTAATAAATATGAGTTTTAATTGCAGGCACTGAAAACAGTTTGACTGTGCCTCCCGCCACTCCTTCACTTTGCTATTTTGCTAAAATGTTGCAGGTGTAATAGGCAGGTGTTCTAGGCTGTCTAGTCACCTTGGTGATGAGACAGCTGAGTTTGAGCTCTGACGCTTTCATATTTAGCGTTGTGATCTTAGGCAAGCTATTTAACTTTCCCAAGCCTCAGTTTCCTCATCTGTAAAACAAGTCTAGAACTAGTAAGACTTAACCTTAAGACTTAAATGGGTAGGTGTGTGGATTACTCATAATCTAAACCACAACCAATGGTGGTGATCGTTATAAGAGGAAGGGAAATGGAGGTTGGTTTAGCCCATACTTTGTGCCCTGTATTAAGCTAGACAAGTTCAAACATGTGATCTCATTTAATCTTCCTAACTGTATTAGTTTCCTGGGGCTGCCATAACAAATTACCAAAAACTAGAGGGTTTAAAATGGCAGAAATTTATTCTCTCACGGTTCTGGAAACTACAAGTCCATAAGCAAGGTTTAGGCAAGGCCATACTCTCTCGGAAGCCTCAAGAGGAGGATCCTTTCTGGCTTCCCCCAGCTTCTGGCAGACACAGGTATTCCTTGATTTGTGACAGCATAACTCTCATTTCTGCCTCCATCTTCACATGGTGGAGTTCCCCCTATTGTAAATAAGGACACCACTCGTATTGGATTCATATTGGATTTAGGACCCCCCTAATTCGGTGTGACCTCATCTTAACTTGATTACATCTAAAAAGACCCTATTTCCTAATCAGGTCACATTTTTAGGTTCCGGTTAGGTATGAATTTTGGGGGGACACTATTCAGCCTGGTACACCCTATGATCTATATTTAATGACGGTATTAGTATTATGTCAGCCTACCAGCAGGATGTAAACGTAAAATAGTATGGGTTCAGAAAAGACTTTAAAGCTTATTTAATTCAGCTAACATATTTGAGGTTTTATATACCCAAACATGGTAGGGAAGAGCAGCATTCAAAGGTATCTCATTTATACAAATGTCACTTGTCTGGAAACCAAGTCAGTCCAGGGTTTCAATCCTGTACAGGTAACATACCTGACATACCCTGTCCCAAATGGATTTGTTAATGTTTGCCTTCCTCCCTTTTTGCTACCCCACCAACACAATGCAAACAAAGAGCAGAAAACCATATTAAACAACAAAAATAACAGCAGTAACAAAAATACCCCAATCTTAACACCTTTCTAATCTTTCTTATCCTGGTAAATGGCACCACTGTCCATGGAGTTGCCAGAAACTCAAGAATCATCTCTGATACCTCTATTCCCTTTGTCCTCCATATCAAAAACTATCACAAATTCTTGCAAATTCTGTCTTCTACATATATCTCTAAAATCTTGATAGATTCTTCTTTCCATTCCCACTGCCACCACCGTCAAACTTCAAGTTGTCATCATCTCTCACTTGGTCCACTAGTATAACTTTCTAACAAGACTCCTGGTTCTCTGCTTGGCCCCTCCAATCCTTTATCCAGAACAGATAGAATCATGTCAGTCCCCTGCATAAGATGCATTCATGTACCTGGGACAGTTTCCAGAGACTCTTGGAGCCTTGGGGACTTTGCTGGCCTCATCTTGGGCATCTCTTCTTCTTCTTCTATGACTCCTGTCATACTGATCTGTTTCTTGAACATCCCAAGCACTTTCCTCTATACTTTGCCAGTCCAAGCTGTACTCCCCCTTTGGGCCTCCTTGATCTCCTTTCCTCACCAACCCAAATCTATCATCACCTTTCTACTTTTCTTCCATAGCACTTACCTCAATTTGCAGTTTCCTATTTATTTGTTTGGCTATTCATTTAATGTCTGTAAGCTCTGTGATGGCCTTTTGTTTTGCGTCTTTCATGTAGAAGATGCTTAATAAATGGTGAATGAGTAAAAGAATGAATACTCTTCCTCACAGCATTTTTCTGTGCCAATTTAAAGATATGATTTTTTAGAAACTTTTTTCTTTACTACTTATATAAAAAGGGCAATTTAGAATCTCATTCTGACTTTTTCTTGGCTTTAACAAATGCATCTTTGAAGAATTGATTTTAAGTGGGAAGTTAAGAATTGAGTCAAAATATTTTCTGGCAACTGAGGCTTTTGTGAAAATGTCAGTCAACAAAATTTCCCAAATATTTGTTAGACATTTACATTTTCCATGCTAGGCCCTAGGAAGACAGTGGTGAACCAGACTTTTAGCTTTCTAGAGATTAACAGTAACAATAAATAATCCTGATGTGTAATAATAATAATTAATAATATATTGAACTTTTGTTATATGCCAGGTTCTCTTTCATCCCTATTCCTACTTATTACTACAGATGGCTCTCCAGTCTTTCCCAATAATACAGAACCCAAATTAGATGCACAACAAATATTTGATGAATTAATAATTAAATACTATTATCCTGATCTTTCAAAATAGGAGACCTATGCTTCTCTGGGGAAAGAAGAATCTGCTCATATATAGAAGTGCACGCAGTTGCTTTCTGAACATATCTAGGTGGACTCTGCTCTACTTTAAAAATTATCCTGCCTATTGGCTCTGGGGTTAAAAATAGGAGCCAAATTGCTCTTTATGTGAAAACAGGTTCCTGATGTGTTTCTTTGTCTTCCACAGTTGTCAGAATTCTTAATCACCAGCTGAATTGTTTTATCTGTCCTGTTTAATGCAAGTGAGAATTGACTTAATCTCTCTCATTTAGAGCCCTTTCTGGTAGTTTTGAATAGCAAGACTGCGTACCTGAGGGAAATGACGGTGGTTCAACATGGGAGCACAGGTTATATTTTGGATTTCTAGGGTGGCCTCAATTTCATGTCATTTTAGTAGCTGCATAATAGGTGATTTGTAAAAATAAATAAAAGTATCATTTAATGCATATGCTTATGTATTACTTTTTACCTAAGCAAGGAAGAAATCAGACACTGTATCTTGATCTTGTTTAAAAGCAATGGATATACAGTTGAGTCAACTAAAACCTAAAGAAACTAATAAGAGAGGTCAGTAAGGTGGTTGGTTATAAAATACATGTTCAGAAATCAAGGATTACCTCAAATGCCAGTATTTACAAACTAAAAATACAGTAGAAAATGACTCTGTTCATGAATCCACAAAAATATATATTGTCTAAGAAGAATAGGAAATGTACATAAAATATCAATACTTGGAAAAAAATATCTAAAGACTCACGTAGGAAAGCTATAAAATTTTACCCAGACACATAAAATAAGAAACAAATGAAAACATGCCTTATTCTTGGATAGAAAGATAGATATTATGATATGGTTATTTTTCCACCATCAATTGTATAGTTTTATTGCATTGGGATTTGGGAAAAATTGTCAAAATGATTCTAACATTCATCTGGAAGAATAATTGTATGACATTAGTCAAGAAAATTTTGTAAAAGAATATATATGGAGGTTGGGGTGAGTTGCCCTTCCAGAAATAAAAATAAATCTGATCATTGAACTACAATCATTATAGCAGAGTAGTACTGGTGTAAAAATCAATAGATAGCTCAATGGAATAGAATAGTCTAGAAATAGACTCAGGTAGTTTTTGGAAACAGAACTGTGATGGAGAAAGCATTTTGAAACACGAATATTTGACCAAAGAGTCAAGGAAATTGGCTAAGTATATAGAAAACATTCAACTAAGAACCTCTGTTTACATGACTCACTAGATTAATTTTCCAAATTGGAGCGTTTGTCTGCCAGGTGAGAAAGCCAGAAAAAATATTTAATAATTTTAGGGCAGTGACTTTTTAATATAAAATTAATGGAACGACTCATAAAGCAAAAGATAGATTTGAATATATTTTAAACTTTTGCATGCAAAAAAATACAGTTTAAAGCAAAAACTAATCATGGAGAAAAATATTTTCTGTCTCTGAGCATGACAGAACAGTTAATATAATAATCACACCAAAGAACTCTTAGGTATCAGTAAGTAGAAAATAACACCCCAATAGAATTGCCCAAATAGCTGAATAATTAAAAAGGAAGAAATAAAAAGGCTAATATACATATTTAATAAATATTCTTACAATTAATCACAGAAATGGAAATTAAAACAAAAATGAGATGCCATGTTTCATGGATTAAACCAGCAAAATGTATATATGTATATATAAATAAAAATAAATAAAATACTCAGTACTGGCAAGGATACAGTGAGAAGGACATTCACATTACTACTGGTGGAAGAATTACATGATACAACCTTTTTGGAGAACAATTTAAAAATATATGTCAAAAGCTTTTAAAAGTTCAGATTACTTGACACACTGTTTCTCTGGCTTCTTTTAGTTTTTGCTAAGGAAGTAGATGCAGACAAAAACCTACATGGAGGATTGTTTGTTATAATATTCTAAAATAATAAAAAATTTGAAAACAATCTATATACAAATTGGGAGTGGGGACTTCCCTAGTGGCGCAGTGGTTAAGAATCCGCATGCCAATGCAGGGGACACGGGTTCGAGCCCTGGTCCAGGAAGATTCCCACATGCCACGGAGCAACTAAGCCCGTGCGCCACAACTACTGAGCCTGCGCTCTAGAGCCTGCGAGCCACAACTCCTGAGCCCACGTGCCACAACTACTGAAGCCCGCGCACCTAGAGCCTGTGCTCCACAACAAGAGAAGCCACCACAATGAGAAGCCCACGCACCGTAACGAAGAGTAGCCCCCGCTCACTGCAACTAGAGAAAGCCCGCGCACAGCAACAAAGACCCAACGCAGCCAAAAATAAATAAATAAATAAAATTTATTTAAAAAAAAATTGGGGGTGGGTTAAAGGTATTTTAAAGTCCCCCAAGTGATAGACTATGGCACATATTAAAAGTGATCATTTCAAAGATTATGTAATAACAGGGAACAACCGTCACAACAATTTAACTGGAATTAACCAAATGCACTACTGCATTACAATGATATGTGTTTCAGAAATATCACAGATAGGCGTATAAAAACTGGAAAAAAAACAAAGTTTTTTGTTTGGGCATTGTCTGGGCAGTAGAAATATGGATGGCTTATATTTTTTATACCTTTCTGAATTTTTCAAAATTTAGTCAATGATAACATATTGTGAGTTAGAAAAAAACACTCACTGTTTTACAAATATGGCAACGATACACATTTAGTTTATAAGGATTCATTTATGTGACATTTATTGATTATGTCTTATGTCAGGGGCCCTGCCAAGTGTGTCAGCAATGACTCTTAGTTTGTATGCAAGTGAAAGAAACTCTGTAACTAGAGCAAAAAGAATTTACTAGAAGGCTATCAGATAGCTAAAAGAATTGCCAGGAATGGGGGTGTCCCCAAAAACCACCACCACCAGCAAAAACAGGCTTGGAAGCAAACCAGAGCCTAGCCAGCTCTAGAGTCTAGATATCACGGACTAGAGAAACAGGCTCCAAACAAGAACAGTTTGCCCAGGCTAGGCCCCAGTCCACCGGTTTTTGTACTTGGAGCTTCCCCCCGCCCCATCCCCCAGTTCACTTGGCATCAGGGAGGGGAAGGCACCTTGACTCGCAGTCCCATGACCCTTTTTCCAATGAGAGAACCAAAAAAGATGGTATGGGTGCTAAACAACCAAACCCAAGCCAGACCAAACAAAAAGAATAAAAATGTTCATTAGCCCAGGACTTGGGGACCAACAGGGTTGAATAGCAGGCATCCCCACCTCCCCCCTCAGAGGGAACATCTGCTGAGATATAGAATCACAAGGAACTCAAGGTTTGTGGTACAGTGTGCACGATGGTGCCCCACACAGGAGATGCTATTTTCTCCTGGAGTTAGCAGGACATGTCCTGAAGAAGCTGGCTTTTCAGACGATCTTCACGTATGGGCAGGATTTTTGAAGGGAAGACACCATTCTCAGGTGAGACCAGAGCCAGTGAAAGGATGACCTGAAAGAAACAGTTTAGGGGAAGCAAGAGATATAGTTTGGAAATGGATGGGGCCCCAGCACAAGTCCAGGCTTCTTTTTATTCTGAATTATCCTACACTGAGCAAGTCCTGTAGTCATGTTTGAGTTTAGTCCACTGTGAATACTGGGCTCTGGGCTCAAGTAACTTTTGATTTGTAATACTAAAAAATCACCCATAGATCAGTCTCATCATAAATAGGAAATGTCTGTGGTTGTTCAGGTTATTCTCAAGTTCACATTGATTTTATAACTGTTTATAAACTTTTCCCTTAGGAAAGAAGACTTGCAAATGGAAAGCAAAAAAAAAAGGTAATTATTCTTTAATTGCACTAAAAACAGAACAGAGGAAATCTTAAATTAACCAAGAGGGGCCCCTGGATACTGCCTAGTAAAGAGCTCACCTGCTGTGTTCTTCAGCCTCTGGGTACCTTTCCAGCCAAGCCCTCCTGCACCACTCAGAGCCCATGTGCTACCTTGGCCCCCACTGTGCCCTGCTTTGCATACCTGGGACATTGGACTTGCCCTCTCATGAGGCTCCGGGGCCCAAGGCGGGTCAAGGAAAGACTGTTTATTAGTGGGAGGTGTGGATGGAGTTCATAGTCCACACCCAGGACCTCAAGTCCAGGGCAGAAAGAGCAAGGCGGCGGGGTGGGAGACTGGATCCACTTACTTAGCCACGTTCTGGGATTCCAGTCTTCTAAGTTTTTTTTTTAAATTTTTTAATTTTTTTATACAGCAGGTTCTTATTAGTTATCTATTTTATACATGTTAGTGTATATATGTCAATCCCAATCTCCCAATTCATCACACTCCAGTCTTCTAAGTTTAAACCTGGCTTCTAGGTTGTTTTGGAGGCATATTTATCAGGCTAGGCAGATAGAACCTATTTAACAATTTTTAGCTTGATTTATCATATTTAAATATTTAGATATATAGTCATTGAGACTCCATTGGTGCTGTTGCCCTCTCAAATGTTAGGACTGGGCCTGCTCGGGTAACTGTTTTAAGAAGGTCACACTCAGTTATGCACTCACGTACACAAACACACACACAATTTGCTACTCATGCAGCAGCAATGTAGATTATAAGAAAAGTAGCTTGCACTCCTGTGATTATAGCTAACATGTTGAGCAAGATGTAAGCCCTCATCCAAGTATTTTACCTGTGTATCTTTTATTTTAAGTTTTTTTTTTTTGATGTGGGCCATTTTTAAAGTCTTTATTGAATTTGTTACATGTTGCTTCTGTTTTTTTTAATGTTTTTGTTTCTTTGGGTTTTTTTTTGGCCATGAGGCACGTGGGATCTTAGCTCCCTGACCAGAGATCACACCCGTACCCCCCCTGCATTGAAAGGCGAAGTCGTAACCACTGGACCATCAGGGAAGTCCCTACCTGTGTATCTTAGTTAATCATCGTAAGAGCTCTATAAAGTAGGTTACTCAAGGCAAAATGTCATGCAGAGGAGTCAAACCCTGCCTCATCTGAATCCAGTGTCCTTATAGACTGTTGCATATGGCAACTCAGTAGATAAGAAGTTTTGTTTGGAGTCCTTGAACCTTCAATAATTTAAGAATCGCTGGATTAATCAACCCTCTTTGACTCTCAAATCCTCTGATTTTGCATTTTGGTTCATGTAAATTTCCTCAGGAAAAGAAAAGGGAAAGGCATTCACTGCCTTGATGTGTTCTGTATTATGATTAACCGTATGATCAAAACCAGAGATCAATCTTTGGTTGCATGTATAAAAAACAAATTTAATTTACATTTTAAAATAGATGTCAGTTATGGGATTCCCTCTAACAGTTTTCAAGGAAATTGCCATTTGTGTCATTGGTGATGAAGGTAAATTGGCAATGAAGAGTCCCTTTGTCTTTCCTATAAAGCACAGTTCATATCCCTAAGCCTCCATTACATCACTGTCCCACTGAATCAAGATGACTTTATCCCAACATTATTGCTTCCATCACTCTTTTAATAAATTACAGACGGAGGGAGGATGGGGGAGAGCTCCGTCACTCACACCTTCAATCGCAAATAGATCTGTGATAGAGTCAGCAGTTGTTAGCGTCACTTCTCAATTCAAATTCACATTCAAGCTTGACATGCTATTTAAGACACTCTTTAGCTATTTTCTAGACGGAACATGATACCTTCGCTTTTTTTTTTTTTTTTTTTTTTTAAACATCTTTATTGAAGTATAATTGCTTTACAATGGTGTGCTAGCTTCTGCTTTACAACAAAGTGAATCAGTTACACATATACATATGTTGCCATATCTCTTCCCTCTTGCATCTCCCTCCCTCCCACCCTCCCTATCCCACCCCTCTAGGTGGTCACAAAGCACCGAGCTGATCTCCCTGTGCTATGCGGCTGCTTCCCACTAGTTATCTATTTTACATTTGGTAGTGTATATATGTCCATGACACTCTCTCACCCTGTCACATCTCACCCCTCCCCCTCCCCATATCCTCAAGTCCATTCTCTAGTAGGTCTGTGTCTTTATTCCCATCTTGCCACTAGGTTCTTCATGACCTCTTTTTTTTTTTTTTTTCTCTTAGATTCCATATATATGTGTTAGCATACTGTATTTGTTTTTCTCTTTCTGACTTACTTCACTCTGTATGACAGACTCTAACTCCATCCACCTCATTACAAACACCTCCATTTCATTTCTTTTTATGGCTGAGTAATATTCCATTGTATATATGTGCCACATCTTCTTTATCCATTCATCCGATGATGGACACCTAGGTTGCTTCCATGTCCTGGCTATTGTAAACAGAGCTGCAATGAATATTTTGGTACATGACTCTTTCTGAATTATGGTTTTCTCAGGGTATATGCCCAGTAGTGGGATTGCTGGGTCATATGGTAGTTCTATTTTTAGTTTTTTAAGGAACCTCCATACTGTTCTCCATAGTGGCTGTATCAATTTACATTCCCACCAACAGTGCAAGAGGGTTCCCTTTTCTCCACACCCTCTCCAGCATTTATTGTTTCTAGATTTTTTGATGATGGCCATTCTGACCGGTGTGAGATGATACCTCATTGTAGTTTTGATTTGCATTTCTCTAATGATTAATGATGTTGAGCATTCTTTCATGTGTCTGTTGGCAATCTGTATCTCTTCTTTGGAGAAATGTCTATTTAGGTCTTCTGCCCATTTTTGGATTGGGTTGTTTGTTTTTTTGTTATTGAGCTGCATGAGCTGCTTGTAAATCTTGGAGATTAATCCTTTGTCCGTTGCTTCATTTGCAAATATTTTCTCCCATTCTGAGGGTTGTCTTTTGGTCTTGTTTATGGTTTCCTTTGCTGTGCAAAAGCTTTTAAGTTTCATTAGGTCCCATTTGTTTATTTGTGTTTTTATTTCCATTTCTCTAGGACCTGGGTCAAAAAGGATCTTGCTGTGACTTATGTCATACAGTGTTCTGCCTATGTTTTCCTCTAAGAGTTTGATAGTGTCTGGCCTTACACTTAGGTCTTTAATCCATTTTGAGTTTATTTTTGTGTATGGTGTTAGGGAGTGTTCTAATTTCATACTTTTACATGTACCTGTCCAATTTTCCCAGCACCATTTATTGAAGAGGCTGTCTTTTCTCCACTGTATATGCTTGCCTCCTTTATCAAAGATAAGGTGACCATATGTGCGTGGGCTTATCTCTGGGCTTTCTATCCTGTTCCATTGATCTATATTTCTGTTTTGGTGCCAGTACCAAACTGTCTTGATTACTGTAGCTTTGTAATATAGTCTGAAGTCAGGGAGCCTGATTCCTCCAGCTCCATTTTTCGTTCTCAAGATTGCTTTGGCTATTCGGGGTCTTTTGTGTTTCCATACAAATTGTGAAATTTTTTGTTCTAGTTCTGTGAAAAATGCCAGTGGTAGTTTGATAGGGATTGCATTGAATCTGTAGATTGCTTTGGGTAGCAGAGTCATTTTCACAATGTTGATTCTTCCAATCCAAGAACATGGTATATCTCTCCATCTATTTGTATCATCTTTAATTTCTTTCATCAGTGTCCTATAATTTTCTGCATACAGGTCTTTTGTCTCCTTAGGTAGGTTTATTCCTAGGTATTTTATTCTTTTTGTTGCAATGGTAAACGGGAGTGTTTTCTTAATTTCACTTTCAGATTTTTCATCATTAGTATACAGGAATGCAAGAGATTTCTGTGCATTAATTTTGTATCCTGCTACTTTACCGAATTCATTGATTAGCTCTAGTAGTTTTCTGGTAGCATCTTTTGGATTCTCTATGTATAGTATCATGTCATCTGCAAACAGTGACAGCTTTACTTCTTCTTTTCCGATTTGGATTCCTTTTATTTCTTTTTCGTCTCTGATTGCTGTGGCTAACACTTCCAAAACTATGTTGAATAATAGTGGTGAGAGTGGGCAACCTTGTCTTGTTCCTGATCTTAGTGGAAATGGTTTCAGTTTTTCACCATTGAGGACAATGTTGGCTGTGGGTTTGTCATATACGGCCTTTATTATGTTGAGGAAAGTTCCCTCTATGCCTACTTTCTGCAGGACTTTTATCATAAATGGGTGTTGAATTTTGTCGAAAGCTTTCTCTGCATCTATTGAGATGATCATATGGTTTTTCTCCTTCAATTTGTTAATATGATGTATCACGTTGATTGATTTGCGTATATTGAAGAATCCTTGCATTCCTGGAATAAACCCCACTTGATCATGGTGTATGATCCTTTTAATGTGCTGTTGGATTCTGTTTGCTACTATTTTGTTGAGGATTTTTGGATCTATGTTCATCAGTGATATTGGCCTGTAGTTTTCTTTCTTTGTGACATCTTTGCCTGGTTTTGGTATCAGGGTGATGGTGGCCTCGTAGAATGAGTTGGGGAGTGTTCCTCCCTCTGCAATATTTTGGAAGAGTTTGAGAAGGATAGGTGTTAGCTCTTCTCTAAATGTTTGATAGAATTCGCCTGTGAAGCCATCTGGTCCTGGGCTTTTGTGTGTTGGAAGATTTTTAATCACAGTTTCAATTTCAGTGCTTGTGATTGGTCTGTTCATATTTTCTATTTCTTCCTGGTTCAGTCTCGGCAGGTTGTGCATTTCTAAGAATCTGTCCATTTCTTCCAGGTTGTCCATTTTATTAGCATAGAGTTGCTTGTAGTAATCTCTTATGATCGTTTGTATTTCTGCAGTGTCAGTGGTTACTTCTCCTTTTTCATTTCTAATTCTATTAATTTGAGTCTTCTCCTTTTTTCTCTTGATGAGTCTGGCTAATGGTTTATCAATTTTGTTTATCTTCTCAAAGAACCAGCTTTTAGTTTCATTGATTTTTGCTATTGTTTCCTTCATTTCTTTTTCATTTATTTCTGATCTGATCTTTATGATTTCTTTCCTTCTGCTAGCTTTGGGGTTTTTTTGTTCTTCTTTCTCTAATTGCTTTAGGTGCAAGGTTAGGTTGTTTATTCGAGATGTTTCCTGTTTCTTGATGTAGGCTTGTATTGCTATAAACTTCCCTCTTAGAACTGCTTTTGCTGCATCCCATAGGTTTTGGATCGTCGTGTCTCCATTGTCATTTGTTTCTAGGTATTTTTTGATTTCCCCTTTGATTTCTTCAGTGATCACTTCGTTATTAAGTAGTGTATTGTGTAGCCTCCATGTGTTTGTATTTTTTACAGATCTTTTCCTGTAATTGATATCTAGTCTCATAGCGTTGTGGTTGGAAAAGACACTTGATACAATTTCAATTTTCTTAAATTTACCAAGGCTTGATTTGTGACCCAAGATATGATCTATCCTGGAGAATGTTCCATGAGCACTTGAGAAAAATGTGTATTCTGTTGTTTTTGGGTGGAATGCCCTATAAATATCAATTAAGTCCATCTTGTTTAATGTATCATTTAAAGCTTGTGTTTCCTTATTTATTTTCATTTTGAATGATCTGTCCATTGGTGAAAGTGGGGTGTTAAAATCCCCTACTATGATTGCGTTACTGTCGATTTCCTCTTTTATGGCTGTTAGTATTTGCCTTATGTATTGAGGTGCTCCTATGTTGGGTGCATAAATATTTACAATTGTTATACCTTCTTCTTGGATCGATCCCTTGATCGTTATATAGTGTCCTTCTTTGTCTCTTGTAATAGTCTTTATTTTAAAGTCTATTTTGTCTGATATGAGAATTGCTACTCCAGCTTTCTTTTGATTTCCATTTGCATGGAATATCTTTTTCCATCCCCTCACTTTCAGTCTGTATGTGTCTCTAGGTCTGAAGTGGGTCTCTTGTAGACAGCATATATATGGGTCTTGTTTTTGTATCCATTCAGCCAGTCTGTGTCTTTTGGTGGGAGCATTTAATCCATTTACATTTAAGGTAATTATCGATATGTATGTTCCTATTCCCATTTTCTTAAACGTTTTGGGTTTGTTATTGTAGGTGTTTTCCTTCTCTTGTGTTTCTTGCCTAGAGAAGTTCCTTTAGCATTTGTTGTAAAGCTGGTTTGGTGGTGCTGAACTCTCTCAGCTTTTGCTTGTCTGTAAAGGTTTTAATTTCTCCATCAAATCTGAATGAGATCCTTGCTGGGTAGAGTAATCTTGGTTGTAGGTTTTTCTCCTTCATCACTTTAAGTATATCCTGCCACTCCCTTCTGGCTTGCAGCGTTTCTGCTGAAAGATCAGCTGTTAACCTTATGGGGATGCCCTTGTGTGTTATCTGTTGTTTTTCCCTTGCTGCTTTTAATATGTTTTCTTTATATTTAATTTTTGATAGTTTGATTAATATGTGTCTTGGTGTGTTTCTCCTTGGATTTATCCTGTATGGGACTCTCTGTGCTTCCAGGACTTGATTAACTATTTCCTTTCCCATATTAGGGAAGTTTTCAACTATAATCTCTTCAAATATTTTCTCAGTCCCTTTCTTTTTCTCTTCTTCTTCTGGGACCCCTATAATTCGAATGTTGGTGCGTTTAATGTTGTCCCAGAGGTCTCTGAGACTGTCCTCAGTTCTTTTCATTCTTTTTTCTTTATTCTGCTCTGCAGTAGTTATTTCCACCATTTTATCTTCCAGGTCACTTATCCGTTCTTCTGCCTCAGTTATTCTGCTATTGATCCCATCTAGAGTATTTTTAATTTCATTTATTGTGCTTGTCATCGTTTCTTGGTTCCTCTTTAGTTCTTCTACGTCCTTGTTAAATGTTTCTTGCATTTTGTCTATTCTATTTCCAAGACTTTGGATCATCCTTACTATCATTATTCTGAATTCTTTTTCAGGTAGACTACCTATTTCCTCTTCATTTGTTAGGTCTGGTGTGTTTTGACCCTGCTCCTTCATCTGCTGTGTGTTTTTCTGTCGTCTCATTTTGCTTATTTTACTGTGTTTGGGGTCTCCTTTTCACAGGCTGCAGGTTCGTAGTTCCCGTTGTTTTTGGTATCTGTCCCCAGTGGCTAAGGTTGGTTCAGTGGGTTGTGTAGGTTTCCTGGTGGAGGGAACTAGTGCCTGTGTTCTGGTGGATGAGGCTGGATGTTGTCTTTCTGGTGGGTTCGTCCACGTCTGGTGGTGTGTTTTGGGGTGTCTGTGGCCTTATTATGATTTTAGGCAGCCTCTCTGTTAATGGATGGGGCTGTGTTCCTCTCTTGCTAGTTGTTTGGCATAGGGTGTCCAGCACTGTAGCTTGCTGGTCGTTGAGTGAAGCTGGGTCTTGATGTTGAGATGGAGATCTGTGAGAGATTTTCGCCGTTTGGTATTACGTGGAGCTGGGAGGTCTCTTGTGGACCAGTGTCCTGAAGTTGGCTCTCCCACCTCAGAGGCACAGCCCTGATGCCTGGCTGGAGCACCAAGAGCCTTTCATCCACACGGCTCAGAATAAAAGGGAGAAAAAATGGAAAGAAAGAAAAAAAGAGGATAAAATAAAATAAAATAAAGCAATTATAATAAAAAATAAGAAAAAAAATTATTAAGAGTAAATTTATTTAAAAAAAAATTTTTTTTAATTTTTAAAAATAGATTTATTAATTTTTTATATAAAAATAAGAAAAAATTATTTAGAAAAAATTTATTAAGAAAAAAAATTTTTTAATTTTTTAAAATAAAAAATATGAAAAAACTTATTAAAAATTTTTTAAAAATAGAAAATAAGGAAAAAATTATTATGAAAACATTTATTAGGAAAAAAAAAATTTTTAAGCCAAAAAAAAAAAAAAAAAAAAAAAAAAACGGACGGACCTATCCCTAGGACTAACGGTTAGAGCAAAGCTATACAGACAAAATCTCACCCAGAAGCATACACATCTACACTCACAAAAAAAAGGAAAAGGGGAAAAGTTAATATATCCTGCTCCCAAAGTCCATCTCCTAAATTTGGGATGATTCGTTGTCTATTCAGGTATTCAACAGATGCAGGCACATCAAGTTGTTTGTGGAGCTTTAATCCGCTGCTTCTGAGGCTGCTGGGAGAGATTTCCCTTTCTCTTCTTTGTTCGTACAGCTCCCGGGGTTCAGCTTTGGATTTGGACCCGCCTCTGCATGTAGGTCCCCTGAGGGCGTCTGTTCCCCGCCCAGACAGAACGGGGTTAAAGGAGCAGCTGATTCGGGGGCTCTGGCTCAGTCAGGCCGGGGGGAGGGAGCGGTACAGAGGAGGCGGGGCGAGCCTGCGGCGGCAGAAGCCGGCGTGACGTTGCAGCAGCCTGAGGCGCGCCGTGCGCTCTCCCGGGGAAGTTGTCCCCGGATTACGGGAGCCTGGCCGTGGCGGGCTGCACAGGCTCCCGGGAGGGGCGGTGTGGAGAATGACCTGTGCTCGCCCACAGGCTGTTTGGTGGCTGCAGCAGCAGCCTTAGCGTCTCATGCCCGTCTCTGGGGTCCGCGCTGATAGCCGCGGCTCGCGCCCGTCTCTGGAGTTCGTTTAAGTGGCGCTCTGAATCCCCTCTCCTTGCACGCCGCGAAACAAAGAGGCAAGAAAAAGTCTCCTGCCTCTTCGGCAGCTGCAGACTTTTTCTCGTGCACCCTCCCGGCTAGTTGTGGTGCGCTAGACCCTTCAGGCTGTGTTCACGCAGCCAACCCCAGTCCTCTCCCCGGGATCCGACCGAAGCCCGCGCCTCAGCTCCCAGCCCCCGCCCGCCCCGGCGGGTGAGCAGACAAGCCTCTCGGGCTGGTGAGTGCTGCTCGGCGCCGAGCCTCTGTGCGGGAATCTCTCCGTTTTTCCCTCTGCGTCCCTGTTGCTGTGGGATCCGCGCTGATAGCCGCGGCTCGCGCCCGTCTCTGGAGCTCGTTTAGGCGGCGCTCTGAATCCCCTCTCCTTGCGCGCCGCGAAACAAAGAGGCAAGAAAAATTCTCTTGCCTCTTTGGCAGCTGCAGTCTTTTTCCCGGACTCCCTCCCGGCTAGCACCGAAGCCCAAGCCCCAGCTCCCAGGCCCCGCCCGCCCCGGCGGCTGAGCAGACAAGCCTCTCGGGCTGGTGAGTGCTGGTCGACACCGCTCCTCTGTGCGGGAATCTCCGCTTTGCCCTCCGCACCAATGTGGGTGCGCTCTCCTCCGTGGCTCCGAAGCTTCCCCCCTCTGCTACCCGCAGTCTCTGCCCACGAAGGGGCTTCCTAGTGTGTGGAAACCTTTCCTCCTTCACAGCTCCCTCCCACTGGTGCAGGTCCCGTCCCTATTCTTTTGTCTCTGTTATTTTTTTTTTCTTTTGCCCTACCCAAGTACGTGGGGATTTTCTTGCCTTTTGGGAGGTCTGACGTCTTCTGCCAGCGTTCAGTGGGTGTTCTGTAGGAGCAGTTCCACGTGTAGATGTATTTCTCATGTATCTGTGGGGAGGAAGGTGATCTCCGCGTCTTACTCTTCCGCCATCTTGCCCCTCCCACCTTTGCTTTTAAGGATGGTCATTTGTGTCATGCAAATGTACTTCCCAGCTAATTGTTCTTTACTGTCAGCTGAATTGCCCCCTTACCAAATTTAGCCCCACTGCAGTTTACTGACCCAGGAAGAGAGCTTCTTGGAAGGAAAGAGTAGAAAACTTACACTTCATTTGTTTCAAAGAAAGCTTCTTTCTCCAGAGTAGGAGCAGTTGCTACGTGGGTATAATTTACCCTCTGAAAATGTAAACACTGATGGAGGAGGGGAGTTAAAGGGAAGAAAATCTTACAGAAACTGAATGTAGGGCTTTCTTCCTGTGTGGTTTTTAAGGCAACGTTCCTTCTTCTCTAGATTTTAGAGATCTGGAAACAAAGATTTTTCCAGTAATATTTGAAGAACAATTATTTATAACTTGAGTTAAAGTAGTTGTTTTGCCCTTTATGAGAGTTTTGAAGATAACGGCTACCTCCAAATTGTGTCCTGTCTTACTGCTCCAAGCTGGCTCTATTCTCCCTTCTCCTCACACCCAAGGAGTCCCTAAATCTCATCAACTTAACTTTCTTGAACATGCCCTTCTCTGGCCCCACTGTCACTCCCCATGGCATCTCTCAGTTAGACATGGTATCAGCTTCCGATCTGGTCTTTGTCTTCATTCCCACCCCAAAATGAACATCTTATCATCTGATGATCAGCTTCTCATTGAAAATTTCCTACCAGCTATCCCCCTCCCCTTGGACATTCTTCCACATGGTTCTGGGAAACCTCTCAAAGCACTCATTAGAATGTTTTTGCAGATGTTTTCTAACTTTATTCCCTTCTTGTACTAGACTGAGAACTCCAAAGAAGATACCTTGTTTCTTCGACTTTGTGTCCCTAGCACCTAGCTTTATGCATACATACGTAGGTCAGGTCTTTTTGAGTTTGTGGATGAATGGATGTTACCTAGGCTAAAAAATGAATCCAAATGCAAAAGAGTAATTCCATGATTTAAAATTCTGGAATGGAACCTAGCAATGATCTGATCTAATACATTTCCTTAAAAAAAAAAAAAAGAAAAGAAAAAGAAAAAGTTGTATGCTAGTAATTGTTTTCTACTTTCTGTAAAAGAAAGACACATGGAAGGAAAGATTAATGCTCTCTGTTTCTGGTTAGAGACAAATTCTAATATTGGATATGGTCATAAAGTAGACATTCTAAATAAAGTAATGAAGCAAACCATAAGCTAGAAGCCAGCTTTCCAACAATAGCGTAAATAAACTGAGCTTCTTGAAAAACATTAAGAATAATTATTTGATTACTAGATGCAACTTACACTACTGCTCCATTGTCTCAAACCTGGTATGGATATTCTTGGTTGGTGATGTGACCCCTGCTTGAACATCAATTGATTTTTATACTGAAAGCTGGGGTTTCATTCAGTTCTGCCCTAGTCTTTGGTACTTGTTTCCATAGTAACGGATGCGCTATGAAGTGAGAAAAACCGGGAAGGCTTGGGATGGAAATTAATCAAAGCCAGTGGTCCAAGCAAGGGGTTCCCCAATGTGGGATCCAGGGTCTCTTCAGGCTTCTGGTCAAATGTATTTGTGACAGGATTCCCAGAGATAGAAGATTGTAGGGTGATAACTGCAAGGATTTTAAAGGCAGTATATAGATAGTCTCTGTGATAGCAGTTTGTGTTTACTTTTGCTTGGGTTCCTGCCGCAGTACCTACGTTGGCATATTAGCAGTCTACACTGGTTGAAAGAAACACTTACTGCCAAGAGCCCACTAACAACTAGGAATCAGCGAACAACAACTGGAGACTTTTACTATCTGTGAAATATAGTTGAACTGTCCTTCAAAAACTGGAAGGTATAGGAGAACACTGTGAATTCTATTAGGTACTAAACATTTGACAATGCCAATTTAGAGCAGAGTTTCTAGTCTTGTGGCCTAGACGTGTTATGTTAGGCACACATAGTGTGAAATTGCTCTGAAAAATCCAGATTTCCGACTTCTCTTAAAAAAAATCATACACAAATACAAAATTTGGCAACACTGACCATGTTTGGAGTCTTCACTTTGCCACAGTCCCTACCACTCCCTACTGTGTATTATCAGGCCATTTTACTTGTTTATGTTACCCTTTTGGTCCTTGAAGCCTTTTGAATTTGTAATCTTTGGATTAGAGGAGAGGATTGCTCTGTGTTTTGGGATCATTTTATCCTTATATATTGTTCCTTCTTCATCCCATTTCCTGAAAATATGAGCCAATTTTTTTAACTATAAGGTGAATGACATTTTAGAAAGATGCATTTGGGAATTACCTGGTGGTCCAGTGGTTAGGACTCTGAGTTCTCAATGCCTAGAGCCCAGGTTCTATCCCTGGTCGGGCAACTAAGATCCCACAAGCCGCGGTGCAGCCAAAAAAAAAAAAAAATCTATCTATATAGAAACACGCATAGAAAAAATTTCATCCTAGAAAATAAGTCTAGAGTTAAGCCTCCTGTTCTGGTATGAAATTTATTCAAGAGGATAGAATTTGGGGGTATTTGGTGGGAATATTTGCATAGTTAAATAGGCTTCAACAACTAACTTTTTCAATGTTTTTTCAACACTGGATGACTGTAAAAAAAAAAAAAAAAAAAAAAAAATCCTGTTTCGTTTGAATTAAACCAAAATGGAAAAAGAAATCATATGGTCTTGAGCTTGTGCTGGAGGTAGGGATTATCAAAACTCAAAGGGATGCTATCATATTTCATAGGATATTATCATCTGGAGAATCTAAAACATTCAGAATGCAAATATACCCACAGAAGTAAAGTAGAACCTTATAAATGATATGCATTCTATAGAATGGCTGGAAAAATCTCAAAATCAATATTGGAATCACCTCAGGTGACTGAGAATAATGATATCCCTATACCTTACTAAAAAGTAATGAAAAACAAATGAGATAGAAAATTCCAGAGTTGTTCCTAGAGTTCTTATTTGCTTGAGCTAGAAGAGTGAGAGAAGACTTTAGAAAGTGGTCCCCTCTCCATTTTTTTTTTTCCCAGACCTCAATTTTATTTTAAGCACAGAGCACAGACATTGCCTCTCATTGAGGGCAGTTTTCTACATAGACCAGGGTATGCAATGACTGTAGATGTCACTATAAAACAGAAAACCTTAGGCCTAAGTTAATCACTTAACTGGTAGGATTAAAATGAAAAAGAATTTGATCTCTCTATTAGGATGGTGTCTGCTTGCTTCTGCTTTGTCTTTTGTCAGGCTAGATAAAAAATAGGAAACAGATATTACAGTGACCATCCCCAGCTAGTTATTCATCCATTCAACAGGCATTCATTGTGCACTAGTGTGTTTATTTGGGGTAGCCCCTAAGTACGTGGGGGCACATCAATGAACAGAGATGAAAGTTCCTCCTGCACAGGGAGAGATGGGCAGTAAATAATAAACATCACAAGTATATGCATAGAATGTCAGAAGGGGATCCGTGCTTTGAAAAAAGTAGCTGATAAGGGGGATCAGAAGTGCTGAGATGCTGGCAGGAAGGGGTGCAGTTTTAAATAGTGGGGGTTGGGATAGACCACATTGAGAAGGTGACATTTGAAGGAGGGGAGGGAAGTACGTGTGTAAACTACCCTGTGATTCATCTGGAAGAGCATCACTAGCAGAGGGAGCCCCAGGCAAAGGCTCCCAGGTGGGATGCCTGGCTGGTTGAGAAAGTGCAGGGAGGCCAGTGTGGTTGGGACAGAGTGAATGAGGGCGGGAACAGAAGGAGATGAGGTCAGGGAGGGGAGGGGTCAGAGACAATAGGGCCTTAGAGGCAGAAGTAGACATCTTGGGCTTTTCTCTGACCATGATGGGAACCACTGGTGAGATCTCAGCAGAGGTCAGGATCTGACATAGTTTATAGGAGTCACTTTGGCCTCTCTTGAGAGGGGTAAAGTGTGAAAGCGGAGAGATGCTGCGGTAAATTCAGGTGAGAAATGATTATGACTTGACCAGGCTTGTTTCAGTGAAAATGGTGAGGAGTGACCCAGTTCTTACATATCTTGAAGGCAGTGTTTCCTCAGGATTGCGTATGAGTTAGGAGACAAAGAGAGGTGTCAAGGATGATGCCAAGGTTTTTGGCCTGAGCAACTCCAAGAATGGAATTGTCTTCAGTTAAGAAAGGGAAGACTGGGAGAAGTATGTTTCTGGGGGAGAAATCAGAAGTTTAGTTTTGGACATTAGACATCCACTGGGATGGTGAGTTGAGTATCTGTGTACTGGCAGTTGGAAGTTATAGGCATATGGGCTAAAAGGGCTCACTGTATCCATACCTGTTGTCCCCTTAGCCTGTTCCTGCAAAACTTCAGAGATCTTTCAGAAGTTGTGGTCAAAGACCCTATCCTTTGCTAGCCAAATGAGAGTGTATCGATTGGACGTAGACAAGGATAGCACATGTACGGTGGGTAAAAGGGCATTGAGCCAGAGTAAGTTGCACTCAACGTCATTTCCAAACGGATGAGATAATATAGCTATAGGTGCTGAATTGGAGTCTTAGATAATTAAGCATGCAGCTGATAAATGCATCTAATGTTGAAAAATCGGACAGAAGTAAGGCTACAAGTGACCTTGTGATGAATCAGAAAGGATAAAATATTCCCCAGGAGTAAATCATTTACCCATGTAATGCAATTGCATTCTTTTAGGGCACTGGTGAACCAGTTGGTAAGTCATCTCCTCCCAGGCATTAATGGAACTCTGTGTCCCAAATAATGTGGCTCACGCCACGATCATTTTTAAGGGAACAGATATCGTGAAAGTAGGGAAAGTTGGACAAAATATAAATAAAAGTTATATCTATTGGCATGGATAATAAACGTGATTTTGAGTCTAGGTCTTGCTTGAAACCCCAGACTAAAAATAGTTTTGCATGGAGAAAGAAGAGTGTGTAACAGGTATGCTGAGGGCAGAGAGACAATTCTTGGTCATCTTTATATGTGGGTGTACAATAAATGTTGGTGAATTTTAACTGGGTGTTGAAAGGTACTTGATCAACAGGAAGTGAGGAATGGACATTGGGAAGGCAGTTCGCAGGCTGTAGGGGGATTTCAAAAATAACCCAGATGGTTCCCTTGATGAGAATGTATTAGTTGAGGTGGTTTAGTCTGGTTGGGAAAGTATTTTAAAATCAGCCTTCTGCTTCAAACAATTGTGGGGCAACAAGGGGATCCAAAGTTGACAAGGTCTTATCAGTGATTGCCAGTAGGATATTCAGGCTTAGCAGGCCCCAGATCATTGTGCTCTTAAAATAATAGCTGTTAATCCTTGGATTTGAGATATGGTTTTTAAGAAACTCATCCTCATTGGTATATCAAGGAGCCTTCTAGATTTTTCTCACGCCAGACAACACCTTGGATGCTGGAGTTTTGTCACCTGGAGCAGAGAAACCTGTAGAGAATCCTTTCATAATTTCTGGTGTTCCTAAAGGAATGAAGAGAAGAAATTTGGGGAGAGCTGTCAGAGCCAGTAGAAGAGTGGTCCTGAATAGGCTTTGGATCATCAGTATTGAGCCCTTATTTACCATCTTTGGTGGCTCGAATCATTGAACCTGAACTTGCTCTTCCTAGTCAGAACTTCAAGGTTCACCATCCAGTTCCTTTATATTCAGGACCTCCGTGTTGTAAAACTTCAGGGTGCGTCATTCCCATCTGGTCCATGTGAACGTGGCCTCCTGGATTGCTGTAGTCCACAGCCTGCATGGCATTCTGCAGTGATTCTGCTTGTATTGCCATTGATTTGGTCCAGACTTTGTAGAATGGATCAGCATGCCTTGTAATCATGTGTTTTCTGTTCTCTTTCTTCCTCTCCCTCTGGACTGTGAGAGGCTTGAGGGAAGAAGCTAGATTTTATGTGTTTATAATAAAGCATCTCACATGACACCGTTCACATAGACTTGCTCAATAAATCTTTGCTAAATACAGTTGACCCTTGAGCAACACAGGGGTTAGGGGTACTGACCCTCCACACAGTCAAAACTCTATGTATAACTTATAGTTAGCCCTTTTTCTTTTTTGGCTGCAGCACGTGACTTATGGGATCTTAGTTCCCCAACCAGGGATTGAACCCTGGCCCTCGGCAGTGAGAGCACGGAGTCCTAACCACTGGACCGCCAGGGAATTCCCTAATCAGCCCTTTTTATATGAGTTGTTTGTATCCAAGGTTCTGCATCCCTGGATTCAACCAACTAATACTAGGACTGTAGTATTTGCTGTTGAAAAAAAACAGCCTGTAAGTAACTCATGTTGTTCAAGGGTCAGCTGTACATGAATGAATAATAATGCTGTGACTTGTTGAGACTTGGCTACTTGTTGGGCTATGTGTAAAATATTTTACCTGTTCATGTCCCTTAATTGAAACAGTGAGCCCCATGGGGGTGCACATTGCCTTCATTTCTCCTTTGAGGACACTGAGATGGTGAGCAGGTGTATAAGGAGACAGTGAGTGAAGAAAGTTCTAGAAGGTATAGCTGAAATAGGATGTTGGATTGAGAGAGAGCATTTTATATAAAAGTTGATCGACTGGAGCATGTTTAAATGTTGATAGGATGGATTCAGTTGTGAGTCAGAGATGGAACATGCAGTTGAGAGACCTGATCATTGATAATATTTAGAGATGAACCCAGAGGACAGACATGTGGAGAAATAGACAAAGACATTTGTTCTCCTGGAAGAGGAGTAAAAGAGAGGATGGGATAGATTCTGGGAAACTTGGTGGTGGGAAGCTGAAAGTTTCTGTCTGAAGCTTTTTCTTTTTATCTTTGAAGGAGACAAAGTTATCTATTCAGTTTGAGGATGAAGGTTTTGGTGGTCAAGGCGAGGGTGACAGTAGTCTTCAGGAGAGTGGAGAGGGTATGAAATGGTCTCTGCAGAAATTCAGAGACTAGGTCAGTCGATCCAGAGACCCTAGCATCTCCATGTACTTCCGTCAATTCGTATTAATGAAACTGTGGCTGCAAATTAAAACTCTAAGTGTGCATTTTCTTTGTATCTACCAGAACAAAGAAGTTTAGCCAAATTTAATTAGAATCTAATGTAAGAGTGGCCTTCTGCACATAGGGGAGGTTTGAATTTTATCAAATGCATTTGAAGAAAATAAGCTTTCCTTCTCCTGATCTCTACCTCTTGATTCATCTTCATGAAAGTTGAAATTATCAGGAGGGATTCCGGGTGTATTCCCTGTAGGCTAAAGTTGTATTTGCAGCCAGATGCTATGGGAAGTAGAGAATGAATATCTTCAACAGGATTCTTTTGCTTGAAAGAGACTCAACTCAAAGATCCAAGTCAGAGGGTACCAAGGAAACTAGGAAGTTATTCATCTGTATAGCTGAAGAGTCCAGAAATACAG